>NC_072830.1:3820000-4135000 GCF_027744805.1 Dunckerocampus dactyliophorus
ATCACAGACTTAGGAACGGAACTCACATGCTGACCGAGGACCACCTGTACTTCGTTTTCTAAAGAGCATTCTTCCAGCTGATGTTTTCGTCCCCCCAGTGTTCGCCCAACCCATCGTCAGCAGGGCCAAGCCGGAGATGCTCAAGTCCCACTTCATTCCCACCATGGAAAAGCTGAAGAAGCGCTCAGGCAAGGTGGTGGCCGAGGAGGACCAGCTGCGCATGGAAGGCAAGACGGAGGTGGACAGCGAAAATGGAACCATCCGAGATGAATTTGCTGTGCTGTGCCGCGACCTCTACGCCCTCTACCCCTTGCTCATCCGCTACGTGGACAATAACAGGTATGACATTGGGTGCCATCCTAAATCAGGGCTCTCAAACTCAACTACAGGCTGGGCCGCATCACGTGTGCAGTGTACATTTTTAAAGACTAACTTGTCAACAGACACCACTGGAAGCTGTCATGAATGTGGGTTATGGTAGGCAATAAGTGATAACAAATATAAAAAATATAGTATTGAGATGCTCGTGTGGCGTGTCTGAGTGCTTCATTGAGAAGCCTGATGGCCTGTGGGTAAAAGCTGTTTGCCAGCCTTGTGGTCCTGGACTTCAAACTCCTGTAGCGTCTGCCTGACGGTAGGAGTGTGAATAATGAGTGTTGTGGATGTGTGCTGTCCTTGATCCCACACTCATAGCACTTTATTTATTTATTTGTATTATTTACTTGTATTAATGTCTCTTCTGTTGTTGTTGCTTAATTTCTTGGTATTTATGTATATGTGTTTATGTTTCTTATGTTCTTATTCTTTCTTGTGTTTTTCTTTCTTTTCTTGGGAGAATGAACAGAATAAGATTTTCATTGCATGGTATAACTGCTGTTTTACCATGCACATGACAATAAAACTCTCTTGAATCTTGAATCTCTTGAATCTCTTGGGTCACAGGCACTACAGCTTGTTTAAAGGAAGTTGCTCTTTATTTGGGCACTTACATGAGCTTGTCTACACATTGGATAGAAACACTGTAAGCACAACACCGAGACAGGTTGATAACGCATACACTGCTACTACTACTAGTGGAAGATAATAAACAACAACTCTGTTAACTCTAAAAAAGCATAAACAAGCTAAAGTTACGTGTTTAGGGTTAACGTAGTTGTTGTTTATTTTCCCCCACTAGCCATGAGTTTGAGACTCTTGTCTGAAATGTTCAATGTTGTTCTTTCAGGTAAATGATTCATCTCCTCTGTCACCACTGTTTGTCTCCAGGGCAAGATGGCTGACGTGTCCAGATCCTGATGCAGAGGAGCTCTTCAGGATGGTGGGGGAGGTCTTCATCTTCTGGTCCAAATCTCACGTGAGTTTTTCCTCCCTGCTCTTCTCTCTGTCTCTGTCTCTGTCTCTGTCTCTGTTCCTTTTTTTTTTTTTTTAATCCCTACGAGGTATCGTCACGTCATGTCTCGACCACTGCAGAATTTCAAGCGGGAGGAGCAGAACTTTGTGGTGATGAATGAGATCAACAACATGTCCTTCCTCACCGCCGACAGTAAGAGCAAGATGAGCAAGGTAAGAGCGGACGTGCAGACGTCCCCACCCAACGCAGACGCTTACCCCACATGTTGTAACACATGAAGGAACTCATCTGTGATAATCCATAACTTACTAACCTGTGCACATGCTGCAGCACATATAAAACATTCTAATATCAGCTATTCCCTTCTTTTCCTGGATGTGGATAAGCTGGTCAGGTAACTCATGAGAACTGTAAGCATGACATCCACCAGTAAGCTTCCACACAACTAATACAACAACACTCCCAGGAGCCTTTTACAGAGACAGGTTGTGGTGTCGGGACAGACAGGTGGCGTGTCGCTAACTGTGCTTTCTCCTTGTGTCCTGGCTCGGGGTCGGACGGCGGGCCGCTAGGCCGGAGACGGAGAGGTTAGACTGTGTTTGTGCACGAGCGCTGTGCTGACCGCATGGCATCCTGGGTTTGGCGAGGCATTTCATCAAGCTTTCGCCGCGGGCCGCCGCACTCGTTACGCACAGACCCCTCCCACATACACACACACACACGGAAGAGTGGCTACATGTAGCGATGCTTATATGGTGGATGTAGAAAGTGCACATGCCTTTTTGTGGCCACGACGAATCGTTTCAAATCTTCTCAGTAAACAATGTGACTTTAAAACCTGCACAAAGCTGTTTAAAAAATACAGTGCAATGGGGGCCGAAACACAAGACAACCCTCAAAAATCAACAACAACAAAAGACCTAAGTCCTGTTGAAAATCCATGAGGAGGCTGTGCAAAAAAAGCCCTCACAATCTGACAGAACTGAAGCTCTTTTGTAAGGAAGAATCATACATTGTCATGCTTGTAGACTCTTACCCAAAAAGACTGAATGGTCAACCATTAAAGCAAAAGTCTAAGTATTATCTTATGAATTGTACAGGTTACAGGTCACATTTAAAAGGTTTGAAATAATTCATTGTGACTTTGTTCATTTTCTACATCCACTGTATGTGTGACGTTAGACCTTAGTGCAAAAGAAAGAGGGCTTGTTCAGGATGTTTTGTGTGTGTGTGTGTCTGTGTGGCCTACTGTGTGGTCGTGTGTGTGAGAGGACGCTAGGGGGTCTGCAGTGGCTTGATGAAAGCTCTGTGCAGTAGATTGTAGTGGCCTGACAGGTGTCATGGCGCTCGGCTGAGCAGCGGCGCTGCAATTTTGAGGCGTGCCCTCCTGCAGCCGAGCACCATCATCCTACTTTGTTTGATTAATAAACAGTTTGTCTGTGGATAGCTGGGTTGGGGATGTGGGGGTAGGTTCTGACGTTGGATGTCTTTCAGCGCTGGCGGACTCTTCCTTTTCCATTCACACTGGCTTTGTGTTCACCTTCTGTTCACACCAAAAAGCCACATCCTCCTCCTCTGCTGTCGCCATTTGGTTGTTCCATCAGTAGCACAGCCAGCTGGACTGTCAGGGGGATTCAAAGCTAGCGTCAGTTGCAGGTAGCCTCCATCACGCTTACTAACTGGACCCTACATCTAATTCATTCACACCTTTAAACAGTTCAACCACTGAAAGCCTCATAAGCACTGTTTGTTTCATGGTGGCTAGACAAGACACCAGATGAGCATCATTACTGTGGTGGCCTTCTGTTACCTGGTGATCACGGTGGCCCCCAGAGGGCACTGTGAGACCAGGCAACAGGCAGTAATGAGCTCTGGTGGGTACAGGAGAGACCGAACGAGAATGGTCCATGGTCACGGAGCCAAAGCCAGATCTGTGTGTTGTTGTTGTTGTTGTTGTGTGTGACATTGTTACTAACAAGCAAAAGAGCCCATCAGGCGGGTGACAAGAAATTGCAGTTGTTGCTCTGATCAACAACTATTCCACTTCTTGTTGGTTCATGCTGTGAGCATGCTGTCACTTAGCAGGATGTCAATCTGACCATCCCATAGTAACCACTTCCTGTTTAATGCATTCTGTGAAAGTACATTTTCTGTGGGCCAATGTAAACTCTTCTCTTTCCCGCTCTAGTCTGGAGGCTCAGAGCAGGAGCGTACCAAGAAGAAGCGACGGGGGGATCGCTACTCTGTGCAGACCTCCCTCATCGTGGCTGCGCTCAAGAAGATGCTTCCCATCGGCCTCAACATGTGCTCTCCTGCCGACCAGGAGCTCATCAACGTGGCCAAGATCAGATACTCGCTGGTACTGTGACGCCAGGACGCCACTCTGTTGCCGATTCACAGAGAGAAAGGTTTAAAACGCCTCTCTTGTTACTTGCAGAAAGACACCGATGAAGAAGTGAGGGAGTTTTTACACAACAATCTGCACCTGCAAGGCAAAGTAAGTCCACAATTTGCGTGTACAGTTCTTCAGTCTACGTATGAGTTACATTCCTGCGACTTCAGTTTCAGCTGAGTTTTAGTGCAAGAGGGAACTTATACTGTATATTACTTTTGTACCTGTGGTTGTCTTGCACACTGGAAGGGGTGTTGCAAAAGAGGGATAAACAGTATATAATTAGTCTAGTTATGTCCATTTTATCGGAGCACATCCTTTCACACGTTCTTTTTTTTTTTTTACTTTATTTTTTAGCAACTTTTTCCAACAATCACCATACAAACATTTGCCAAGGCAGATCTCGGGCCTGGTTTACATTAGTACATAATACATTATGGGGGAGGGGCGTTAAATGGGTTACAATCACCATTGTCTCAATGAGTCTTGATTTCTGAGTCCATAGTAGTCCGTTCTTTGTCGATAGCATGTGTCCATAGTCGTGTACAGTATATACAGTATATTCCTCTACGTATGTAAGGCCAACTTTGTCATTTAAGTCCTTTCACATGTTCAAAGGTACCATCTTTATCTTTCATGATGGTTGCGGCTAGGAGCAGCCATGCAACCAATGTTGATGTCTAATTTCACTTCACTTTTCACTTTATTTTTCTTTGACACACTGCCATCAGAGGAGCTTGGGAGACATAACCGACGGAAAAAAGTTAACTATAAAAGGGGCGTTGTCCTTCCTCAGTGTGACTACGTACTGCATTCTTGCGCCTACGTATTCTTCCACCGTGCGCACGAGGACCGTGTGATTTGTATTTTCTCATATGATGTGTGTGCTTATTTACTCAACTGCAGAGAGTACCAGACTGCTATTAGGGGTGTACTTTTTCCACAGATAAAGACGCTTTTCCATAGTTTTCCTCTTCAGCTCCATACTAAATTTTTTAAAAACTTGACAGTGAACAGCAGCTTTAAACTCAAAAGTACAACTTTTCAGCTTTACAGATGCCATGTCTGTGGTTATGATGTCTTCCACATCAGATGTCAGAGTGGCACCACCTGTAATTTAAGGAATTATTCGAGTAGACGACACACCCATCAATTGAAAAATGACATCAATCATAGCAGAGGTCCCTATTTGAGGAAAGATGCTATATTTACGTGTGAAGAAGAGCGAATATCCTCATGTGCATGTGTGACACGTAGGTGGAGGACCCGGCCATGCGCTGGCAGATGTCTCTCTACAAGGAGATGTCTGGAAAGGCTGAAGACGCCGAGGACCCAGAGAAGGTGGTCAAACGGGTACAAGAGGTGTCTGCTGTCCTGTACCACATTGAGGTGGTGAGTAAAAAACTTTGCTGGATGACAACTTCAGGAGGACAGATTGCTCAGTGGATGTCCTCTCTGGCTGTAGACGGAGCATCCATTCAAGTCCAAGAAAATGGTGTGGCACAAGCTGCTGTCCAAGCAGCGCCGCAGAGCCGTGGTGGCCTGTTTCCGGATGACGCCCCTCTACAACATTCCCACGTAATTATTCCTGAACACACTAACGTGTGATGATGTCATCTTGAAGCTTCTCACACACTCTCACAGGCACAGAGCCACCAACATGTTCCTGGACGCGTACAAGCGCAACTGGTTGGAGACAGAAGGTTACTCGTTTGAGGACAAGATGATTGACGACTTATCAGTGAGTGCTTTTGGCGCGGCCAGCTCCGCAGTTCTCCTGCGTTTGCTGAGATGTTGATTTGAAACCAATAGAAAGCCATGGAGGAAGAGGAGGAAGAGGAAGAAGAGACGGATACCAAGCCCGACCCCCTTCACCAGCTCATTCTTCATTTCAGCCGAACCGCTCTCACAGAGAAAATGTAGGAGCATCCCAGTTCTCTCGCGACCCACCTCCTCATGGGGAATGATTGACTCTTTTTGTGTCTCGCAACAGAAAACTTGACGTAGACCACCTGTATATGTCATATGCTGACATCATGGCAAAGGTGAGATAGCAGCATCACATGTTCAACAACTCCTTATTTTCTCACACTTTTGCTCTCTGCAGGCACCTCAATGCTCTTTTTTGCCGATATTTTCATAATCAGAAAAAGCAGTATTATTAGCGATATTGGCGCTTATAGTATCTCACAAAAGTGAGTAAACTCCTCACATTTCAGCAAGCATTTTAATGACAGTGCATCTTAAGGGACTATAATATAGAAGAGAAATGATAGTAATGCCTCGCAACTTTGTGCTTCAAATTTCAGGGCTTCACTTTATCACGTTTTTTCAAATATATATGAGTTAATAAATCATCGCTGTTTCAGGGTTAAATATGGCCTATTATTAGTCCAAAATATGCATATTTACATATTTTTTGCTTAAATTAAGCATTTTCAAGCATAAAAATGGCTAAATGAAGTAAAATACAAATATAAGGCATTCAGAAGATGCATTTAAAGATGTAATGATATGTAGTATTCTACACTGGTCACAAGGTGTCAGTAATGTTACTGTAATGTTGGGTGAGACACACAAGCACCAGACTTGATCGCCGGAACAACAGGCTTTTATTGAATGATTTGAATGATTTCACAACAGGCACAATAGTCCCTAATACAGGCTACCAATACGGCCGTAGCCTACGCTAAGCTAAAACTCAACTCTGAACTTTGCCCCCTAGTCAGCTCCCCTAGCACTGGAACACATATACAACAACACACATGAGCATGAGTCTTATTTATGTCTTATATGTTTTATTATGGCTACTATATTAGATAATAGGGGTGTAAAGGTGACTATAGGGGTGTTATTTCATGTCTCGAGGGCTCTAATAATGTTAAAATCCGTATTTAGAAGGTGGTAAACAGGTTTTATATCCCCTAACTACGAAAATATTCCATTTATAAATAAGGAATCCTACTTTGCAGAAGTTCACTTATCACAGAAGCAATTGACTGCAATAGTACTGCTTGCATGGCGGTATAGCTGGCAGCGTCATGATCTGGGGCTGCACGAGTGCTGCGGTTCGGTGAGGAGCAACCTGAGGAGCTTAAACCTCCAAGATGATAACAATAGAAAAAATGCTTGCTGATGAATGAGGAGTGTAGGGGTGTGAGAGACACTGTAGGAAGCTGGTGGTAAACCGATGATTTTTGACACGCTGTGGTCTCTCCGCAGAGTTGCCATATGGGTGAGGATGACGAAGAGGGGGAACAGGAGGGGGAGGAACCATCCTTTGAGGTGCGGCAGACAGAGATGGTATGGGGGGACCAGGGGAGGGGAGACAGGGGAGTCAGCGGAGAAGCAGCTCCCCAAGAGTGATCACATGGCATCAACACACTCGCACACCGCCCCCCTCCACAAACAACGACCACCACCAAGATTCTTTTTTTTAATCTTCCTGTGGTTTCACTCACACCACGTCCTGCGATGGACTGAGCTGTGCATGCCTTTGCTGGACTCGGAACATCGCAGACTCCATTTGATTCCCTGCCCAAGTTGCATGAGGAGTGCAGAGAGACGTCGCCAGCTAAAGACAACAAAATGAAAACAAACCACCGGGGCCAACGGCATCAAACCATGCAGATGATCATGTGACCTCCTCGATCACACAATCCAAAGACTGCACAATCACTCAACTGTCACAAGCTTGAACACTTTTAGAGCACATTTTTTTAACAGGAAGTGGTTGTAGAGGTGCATTGATTTACCGGAGGGTCACATGATCAAGTGTTTTGTTGACAGCCACTGTGCACAGCATTAGGTACACAATCTAATGAAATCCAACAGAAGAGCTGTATCACAAAAATCTACTTACAGAGATGATGATGCACATTTTGGATGTATTACTTTAACAATATGTTTATTATTGTGGTTGGAGTTTGCACTGCATCATACTGTGAGCTGTTTCTTCTGCTTTGGTTAGAAACACTTGGTGTGATGCAGTGCTGGTGTACCTAATGTTGTGTCCAGTGAGTGTCTCTGGTTGTCTGTGGCCCCCTTCCTGACTCACCACGCCCCCAACCTCTCACCTCCTTATTGGAGCCCCTCCTGGACTCACCCGATAACCTTTCCAAACTAACCCAGACATTCTTTGGTTTTGTTTGTCTTTACCCTGATTGTCTGCCGTGGTTGCAGGTCTACCTCTCTGTGCTCACAACAGTAAAAGCCTGCACAGTCAGCCGCACGTGCACCCCCCCCGTACACACACTTGCACCCCAACACACACATATCATCTCCTATGATATGCATCTTTTCAGTTGCCAGTTGTCATAACAAAGGAAAAGCTCATATTTTACACGCAGTCAGGCTTATGAGGAAGGGAGGGGGTAAAGGTTAGAGGGGTGGGTTTGATACTGTTTTGTGAAGGGTGGGGGATTGGGCATGATGTGCAGTGGGTGGGTCATTGAATCATGTGTTGTAAATGGCTAGTATTGTGCGATAAAGTAGTGCCACACAATGTAGCATACACACGTGGATCAAATTATTGGTACCCACTGTGAAAGAAAGCAAACACAGAATGGTCGCTGAAAGAACTCTAAACCCACAAAAAAAAAAAAAAAAAAATATGGAATTTTCCAAAATGCACAATGACAAGCTACAAAGCTTCTGGGAGATTAGTGTTGTTAAACTTGATTCCTTTTACTGACTCACTGGAGTGAATCAGGTGCTTGATTCAGTGGATTCATGTGCACAGAAACATGCACAAAAATTCCCTCCGACCCAGTGAATTGGGTTCAACTTCAGTTCTATTGAGTCACGCACAACTTAATCGGGTACTCGATTCACTGGAGTCACTGAACAGAAACTCGCGCATGCACAACAATTTGCCCCTGTGAGTCAGGAAAACTCGAGTCTATGTCGCACACCTGTTAGCCAGTGAAACTTGAGTCTTCGTCGACCCCCAGTGAGTCAGTGAAACTCAAGTCTTTGTCAACCAGTGATTCAATGGAACTTGAGTCTTCGTCAACCTGCGAGTCAGTGAAACTTGAGTCTTTGTCGACTTGTGAGTCAGTGAAACTTGAGTCTTCATCGACCTGTGAATCAGTGAAACTTGAGTCGTTATCAACTAGTCATTCAGTGAAACTTGAGTCTTTGTCAACCTGTGAGTCAGTGAAACTCGAGTCTTCCTCGACCTGTGAGTCAGTGAAAATTTAGTCTTCGTCAACCTGTGAATCAGTGAAACTCGAGCCTTCGTCGACCTGTGAGTCAGTAAAATTCACGTCTCCGTCAACCCGTGAGTCAGTGAAACTCGAGTCTTCGTCAAACTTGAGTTTTTGTCAACTTGTGAAGTCTTTGTGAACCTGTGAATCAGTGAAACTTGAATCTTTCTCAACTGGTGAGTTAGTGAAACTTGAGTCTTTGTCAAACTTGAGTTTTTGTCAACTTTTATCAACTCTCTTTTTTATCTTGTCATTCAGTGATACATGACTCTTTGTCAACCTGTGAGTCAATGAAACTTGAATCTTTGTCAACTGGGGATTCACTGAAACTGGAGTCTTTGTCGACCTGTGAGTCAGTAAAACTTGAGTCTTCTTAGAACTTGAGTCTTTGTCATCTAGTGATTTAGTGAAGCTCAAGTCTTTGTCAACCTGTGAGTCAGTGAAACTCGAGTCTTTGTCAACCTGTGAGTCAGTGAAACTTGAGTCTTTGTCGACCCGTGAGTCAGTAAAACTTGAGTCTTTGCCAACTGGTGAATCAGTGAAACTCAAGTCTTTGTCAACCTGTGAGTCAGTGAAACTTGAATCTTTGTCAACCCTCAGTGGATTGGGTTCAACTTGAGATCTGTTGAGTCACACACTGTCTTGAGCACCCGTAAGTACGTCAAACTTGAGTTTTATCAACCCGTGAGATGGTGAAACTCGAGTCTTGGTTGAGCGCCAATGTGTCGATGAATTTGAGTCTCCGTCTACCTGTGAGTCAGTGAAACTCAAGTCTTTGTTGAGCACCAGTGAATCAGTGAAATCTCAGTTTTCGTTGAGCTCCAGTAAGTCAATGAAACTCAAGGTCTTTGTTGAGCACCCACGTGTCAGCAAAACCTGAGTCTTCCTTCAGCACCCGTGAGAAAGTGAAACTCGAGTCTTCATCCAGCACATTTCTATGGGAGACAAATCTGGAGCTGTGGGTTTCTCTTTCTTTGGCGTAAAGGTACTAACAATTTCCACCACGTGTGTATATCAGCTGCATTACAATAATAATGCTGCTCTAATTAGTGAAATATTCTTCACTACTGTTTTTTTTTAACAATAATGTAGTAAATTTTTGACTATATACTGTTGTTTTTGGCCTTAAAGGGTCGCTGGCATTATTCATAAACTTTGCTTAAATATGTTATATATTGTTTTTAATGAAGTTCTACATTGTTTGATTTTTGAAAGCGAACTGTAAATTCCCCAAAATTACGTTTATAGTTGATAGTGCCACCGATGACAAACTAACTCTCACAGTTAACTTTCATTTCCAAACATAACCAAACATAGCGGCGTACGAGACAGAGGATATTTACAGTGATTATAGCAAAGATTTGAGCGATGTGTCAATAGTTTTCGAGGAGGAAGAAACATTTGCAGAACATTTACTTAAGCCTTAAGACATAAAAAAAACAGAATGGTAAGTGTAAATTACTTTGGAGTTGCTTATCCTTCAATTATTATTTTAAATTGGCTTAATGAGCGGAAAGGGCTTTTTATAGCCTGTTTTATTGTATATGCGGTCGCACTTTGAGAATAAATGTTCGCCAGTGGCCCCCGCCCTCCACAGTAAACATCTCGCTGTTGAAGATGTTGACATTACATGTATAAAGGTTTGCAGCCTTGTCACTATCATGGAAAGAAGACATAATGTAAACAAGACATGACTTACTCTGTATTTTGACGCAGTGGTCGTTCTTCCTGGTTTGATTTTTTTCCCTGTGTACCGGCAGAATAGCATCCTTTTCCAAAATGCGTTTATACTGTACTTTCAAGCCAAATGCTTCCTGTAAAGGTGTTCCTTCATAGCAGCCATCAGTGTAATGGTCACTGCAAAGAACAGAACTCAAGGTGGGCGTCCATCTGCCTCTTGTTCTCTGCACTTGCTTCGTTATTATCGTAAACCTTCCTCTTTCGGAAAAGAAAACAAACTTACAGTCAAACTCGCATACTATGAACTTCCAGCAGCAACACAATGTGTTGGCATGACTACTATTAAAAAAATATACTGAACCAAGTTGACCATCTACCTCAAGAAGTGTTTGTTTACTCTGCTTTAGCTGAGAGGTGTCACCTCGATGACGTCACTTCCGGAAATGAGGCTGAACTGTGAGCTAGTTTGTCAAGGCCGTTGACATCAACTATAAATGTAATTTTTGCTAATTTTCTGTTCACTTTCAAAAATCAAACAATATATAACATATTTAAGCAGAGCTGATCAATCATGTCAGGGTTCCTGTAACAAAAGAGTTAAAGGGGACTGACTGAAAGCCAAGATTGCCAATTGTTGTGTGCCGTATGTTTATCACTGTACAGGCACCATGATTACACAGTGCACTGTGTCCCCTTTAACAAGCGGTTGTAATGTTATTCAAACAGCTGGAGGCCGAGGTTGCATGCAGCACAGTGTGTGTTATGTGTGTATGCGTGTGTGTGTGCGGGTGTCTGTGTGTAAGTGAGTGTGTTGCTTTGGACCCAAATGTTGGCTGGCATCACGTTTGCAGCTTGTGGAAGTTATCAAGTGCCTGGGATAACTTCCCCTAAATCTAATACACACTGTTTCCAGTAGATGCGTGTGTGTGTGCGTGCGTGTGTGCGCGTGTGTGTGCGTGAGAGCAAGTGTGGGGGGGCAGTGCACTCTGTGTTGGCACGGTTACAGCCGCCTCCCTCCTACTTTGCTCCCCAGGAAAAAGAGATGGAGAAGCAGAGGCTGTTGTACCAACAGTCCCGGCTGCACAACCGTGGTGCTGCGGAGATGGTCCTGCAGATGATCAGCGCCTGCAAAGGTAGCTGCTGATGCCACACAATTAAAATTTTGAATTTTTTAAAAATTTTTGTTGCTGAAAGTTAGCGTTGTGTTTATGTCAGGTGAGCCTGGAGCCATGGTTTCTTCCACACTCAAACTGGGAATCTCCATCCTCAATGGAGGTAACTGTGATGTGCAGCAGGTGAGTGTCTTACCTGCACCCCCGCACACACACCATCTCTCAGCATTCACAACATCCTCATACGATCACCTGCTGTTTATTAATTTCTGACGTTTTTTGTCTGCGTGCAGAGAATGCTGGACTACCTGAAGGACAAAAAGGATGTGGGATTCTTCCTCAGCGTTCAAGCTCTGATGCAAACCTGCAGGTCTCTAACAAAGCATCGCTGTTGCCTTGCTTTTCTACTGCATTATCCAAAAGTTACGAAAAAAATACAGGCGATGAGTCACATGATTTTAACGGGGCCATATCCTTCATTTGCAACTTCTCAGACTTACAGTATTAATATGTTTAAAATGCTGAACTCCTGTTCAACATGACTTCAAGTGCCATATCATAAGGTTGGCTTTTAATTTATCCCTGGCTTCATTTTTATGCCACTTCTAAAACCCATAACAAAACCCAAAGCACAATTATATGATGGATTCTCCTATATTCTTCCAGTTACAGTAATCCCTCATCACATCATGATTCACTCTATTTGGGTTTTTCAAAATATATGAATGAATAAATCCTGATGTTTGGTCTACTATATTGGGTAATAGGAGTCTAAATGTCAGGTTTGGCGTGAGGCAGTAAAGGTGACAATGTCAAGAGGGCTCTAATAATGTTAAAATCGTATTTAGAGGGTCGTAAACAGGTTTTTGTGCTACCAAACTACCACAATACTCCATTTATAAATAAAGAATGCTACTTTGTGGAAATCTACCACGGTTGGAAAGCACGATAAACGAGGGATTACTGTATTTACAAAAAAAATTATTGTTTACTGTTTGCTGATGACCAATAACATGTAACCGCTTGAGGGGTGGGGTGTGTCTCTATGCAGCTCTGAGTGGCGGCAGGGCCCCTGAAATGAGCAGAATAGCCCCCTTTAAATGTGGTAAATTAACAGTGTGTGATTTGTGACAGCGTTTTGGACCTGAATGCTTTTGAGAGACAAAACAAGGCAGAAGGACTTGGAATGGTGTCAGAAGAGGGCACCAGTGAGTACCTTCCATGCACACACACACACACACACACACACACACACACACACACACACACACACACAGTCATCATATACTACTTAAAGGGACCGTGACATGATTAATCAACTATGCTTAAATATGTTATATATTGTTTGTAATTGGGTTCTACATTGTTCGATTTTTGAAAGCAAATGGTAAATTCGCAAAATTACATTTATAGTTCATAGCGCCAGCCATGAAAAACTAGCTCACAGCTCAGCCACATTTCCGGAAGCGACGTCATTGGGGTGACACCTCGTAAACCGACTTGGTTCAGTATATTTTTCATCAAAATAGCAGTCATGCCAAAATGTTGCCTTGATGCTGGATGTTCACAGTATCTGAGTGATACTGTAAGTTTGTTTACTTTTCCAAGCGAGGAAGGTTTAAGACAAAAATAGACAAGTGCAGAGAACGAGAGACAGTTGGACGCTCACCTTGAGTTCTGTCCTGTGCAGTGATTGTGTCATTGATGACTGCTGTGAAGGAACACCTTTACAAGAAGCATTTGGCTAGAAAGTACGGTATAAACGCACTTTGAAAAAGGATGCTATTCCGCCGGTACACAGGAAAAAAAAGAAGGGGTAAGACGAGGGGTAAGGGGTAGAATGGGAATTCAACCCTGGTCCATGTTCTGCTAGTTTTCTATTTCATCTCCAAATGTTTCTCCCTTCTTCTCTCCTTGAAAACTATTGACACATGGCTCAAATCTTGGCTATAATCACTGCAAACATCCTCGGCTAAGTGATAGTACTCCAATTGTGCCACTTCCGGAAATGAGACAGCAAACAATATATATCATATTTAAGCAAAGTTGATAAATCATGTCAGGGACCCGTTGAAGGTACATTGTGGATGCAGGTCCAGTGTGCGTCGTCTGTTGTTGTGTGCATCTGTATGACTGATTGTGTGTGTGTGTTATCACGGGACCTTGTTGTCGTGTCCATGATTTGATGCATTCAAGTCTTCTTCATCCACTGACAGTACTGTAGTTTGTGGACTCACTGCATCTCTTGTCCTCTCTCTCCTCCTCCTCCCTCGTCTCTTTCAACCTCACGTCCGTCACGTTGCCGCTGTCAGATAAGAAGCTTGAACGCGGTAAATGAACGTGACTGGTACAGTCACCTTGCCGTGAGATTAATCTGCTTTCCATCCCTCGCTCAAGGGCCCCCGTAGAACTAAACTCTGATTAAACGTGTTCTAGCGCTGCTGCTGCTGGTGCGCTCTCTTCATCCTCATCACCCTCATCATCATCATCTCTGGCTGTTTCTTTGTGAAGTGACTGAGTGTTTGATCGCAGATCTACTGCAACTCAGACCATGGCTAAAAGAACACACCCGGTTTTAAAAATAGAATAAAAACCATGTGTTGTGTGTTTTTTTTTAGGTATTTTTGGTCACTAAACAGACGTTTGTTTTGCACAATTGTCGGCTTACATGAGCCTTTTCATTTGTTTGTAGATTTTGGTGTTTTGTTTTGTTAACTTTATATTCAAGGTTGATAAAGCAGGTCCCACACATGCCAGTCCCCGTTTGTTGACTCAGCATTGTCACTGCTGTGCCTTCTCTGGAAAAGACTTCTTCAGGCTTATAATCGGCCTCACTGTTAGATGTTATAGTGGCACTTGTTGCTTTGGCGTACACGTGACCACCCAAGTTTGCTTTTGGTGTGGATGAGGATATTTTATTCACCCTCAAGTGTGTTAAAAAAAAAGTGTTTTCAGTCAGTGAGAGTGCGGGAATGGTTTCTTTGTGCTGATCGATCCAAAGCAGTCATTGCGAATATTTGTTGTGTGTGACGAGTTTATTGCTTGTTTATCATACAGTATAGTTACCAATATGTAGTGCAGAGTGACAGTGGTCTTGGTTTTGTGTGTAAAATAGTGCATGTCTGCCTTTGCAATGAATGACATGTTAAGTGACATGTAATATATGTGAACACCCCAATGTGCACCACATTGATGACATTAGAGATGCTTTGAACTCAGAGTTGAGTAGATCTGTCCTGCATGACGGCGTGCCATCAAGGTGTCAGCATGAGTGCAGTAATCCTTCGTTGATTGCGGTTAATTGGTCGTGATAAGTGAATTTCCTCAAAGTAGGATTCCTTGTTCATAAATGTAATATTTTGGAAGTTAAGATTATAGAAAACCTGTTTACAACCTTCTAAATACGGATTTTAACATTATTAGAGCCCTTTAGACATGAAATAACATAACATAGATTACAGTAACATTACTGACACCTAGTGACCAGTGTAGAATGCTACATATCATCACAATGTATTTGAATGCATCTTTTGATTGCCTTATATTTATATTTAGTTAATTTAGCCGTTTTTATCCTTGAAAATGCTTAATTTAGGCAAAAATACCTTCTTTCTTCCTTAAATATGCACATTTTTTGAGTAGGCATAGGCCATATTCAACCACGAAACCGCATGATTTATTAATGAATGTTTTTCAAATACCGCGATAGAGTGAAGCCGCAAAATTTGATGCGCAAAGTGGCGAGGGATTACTGTATTTCACATCTCATGTTTCCTCATTCTTGTGTATGTTGCATGTGCGGCGGAATGCATTCTTTTCGGTCACATGTTATTGGTTTTGTTTCAAAAGTGGTTGAAAAGAGAAACACTAACACATTAATCCCTTCTGTGCCGTTTCTGTGCATTTTATCCCAATCAAAACCGGACATGTGGATGAATTGACATCTGTCCATTTAGATGAGAAGGTGATGGCGGATGATGAATTCACGTGTGACCTTTTCCGCTTCCTGCAACTGCTGTGCGAGGGCCACAACAATGGTGAGCGACAATCAATGGAGTGAAGTGTCTGCAAATTCTAACGTGTGCACATGCCACGTCGCCTTTTTAGACTTCCAGAACTACCTGAGGACTCAGACCGGCAGCACCACCACCATCAATGTCATCATCTGCACAGTGGACTACCTGCTGAGACTCCAGGTGAGCTCTCTGGAAAGCTTTCTGCAACATTGATCATGCACATCAAGATTGAAGTCCTTGTCGTTGTTGTGCAGGAGTCCATCAGTGACTTCTACTGGTACTACTCGGGGAAGGACATCATTGATGAGCCCGGCAAGAGGAATTTCTCCAAAGCGATGACGGTGGCCAAGCAGGTCTTCAACAGCCTGACAGAGTACATCCAGGTAGGAGACCTCAAGGCATAAGATCAGCTCGGAAAATGCTTAGCGCTCAAACCCGTCCCGTCTCCTGCCAGGGTCCGTGCACAGGGAACCAGCAGTCTCTGGCCCACAGCAGGTTGTGGGACGCTGTGGTGGGCTTCCTGCACGTCTTCGCTCACATGATGATGAAACTTGCTCAGGTAGGGCAAATCGTGCCTCTTCTGTCATTGTGCTGCGTTCAGGGACACCTCCATTGATCATGTAAATAGCAACACGTCAGTGTGTAAAAAAAAAGTGCAGTCATAAAAATGTACACATGATCATGACGAGATGACTAATTTTGTCAACTGTTTCTCTTACGGTCCCTACAGAGTAAAGTATGTATATGAATTATTATTATTATAATATGGTTTTATTAACTTTCATTACTAGGTTTTTTTTTTACCCTTTTGTCTTTGCTGGATTGTTTCGGCCTCTTTGCTGGGACATTCTGTGGATTTCCCACACGTGTAAACGCACACACAGGGTCTGAGTGGAATAGAATTTACGTGTGTAGTTTGCATGCATGGGTTCTCTCCGGCCAAATTAGAGACTCTAAATCAGGGGTCTCGAACTCACGGCAATGGCCCGTTGAACTATATTTTGGCTCTTTAATTGGGCTAGCAATTTGCTTGTCACGCAGTGAAATGAACAGGATGGTCACTAAACAGAGGGACACTAAATACAATCACGGCGCCAGCACAAAATTGACAGTGCAGGTAAGTAAACACACTTAGCGCAACTTTAAGTACGGCTGGGAATCATAAACAACACCATCAGTAACAATAAACGTCTAACTTTAGCAACTTCTTACAAAAGAACTTCTGCAAAGCATGCTGGGAAGGCTGAATGTTCTTATCATTCTCTCTCGCGCTTGTCCTCATTAGGGCTTACGGGTGAGCTGGAGCTTATCCCACTTGTATCCAAGGAGAAGAAGTACACTTGTCCCTTGCTACATTGCGGTTCGAACATCACTCCCTCGCATTTTCAAGTAAAAAAATGGCTTAATGAGGAAAAATACAGATATAAGGTGTTCAGAAGATGTGATTTGAAATTGAATACGATTATCTGTGACTTGTTGTGTGCGCCTTTAAAGGGTCCCTGACATGAAATATGTTATATATTGTTTTTGTAATTATGTTCTACATGGTTAGATTTCTGAAAGCGAACGGTAAATTCATAAAAATGACATTTATAGCTCATGGCGCCAGCCATGACGAGCTAGGTCTCGCTCTTCAGTCTCGTTTCTGGGAGTGACGTCATCAGGGTGACACTTCTCAGCAAAACTGTTGTAAACAAACGCTTCTCGAGGTGCAATGTCGACTTGGTTTAGTATATTTTTAATCAAAATAGTAGCCATGCCAAAATTGTGTGTTGCTGCTGGATGTTTGTAGTATCCAAGTAATACTCTAAGTTTGTTTTCTTTTCAAAGAGAGGAAGGTTTTAGACAAAAATGGACAAAGCAAGCATGTTTACATGATGTCTTCTAAACATATTCCATGTTAGCGACAAGGCTGTAAAGCATTATATTATGTTATATTTGTTATATAAACATCTTTTCACAGCGGTATATACGTTTACTGTGAGGGCAGGGGACGACGGCTGTGACGACAACTAAATATAAAATAAATCAGGCTATAAAGACCCCTTTACACTCATTAAGAAGCCGATTTAAAACAATAATTGAGGGATAAGCAACTCCAGAATAATTTACACTTATCATTGTGTGTTTTCCTCTCCATGTCTTAAGGCTTGAGTCCATGTTCTGCAAGTTCTCTATTTCATCTCCAAATGTTTCTCCCTTCTTTTCTCCTAGAAAACTATTTGCACATTGTTTAAATCTTCTCTATAATGACAGTAAACATCCTCTGACTCGTACAACGCTATGTTTGTGTAGCTGAGTGATAGTACTCCGATCGCGTCACTTCCGGAAATGAGACTGAACAGCGATAGCGAGGTCATCATGGCTGGCGGCATGAACTATAAATGTCATTTTTGCGACTTGGCCATTTGCAGCAGGTTAGCAGTGCACCGAGTGGCTGACAGCAGCTCCTATGTGAATGTTCACTGCTCGTGAAAGCGATTGAAGCGCATGGTGAGTCTCTCCTTAACCACAAACAACGACAGTATTCTACACTGCTCACTAGATGTCAGTAATGTTACATTGATGAGACACTGTCCATGCTAATGTGTGAATCTTATTATTTAATGTCTAAGATGGCTTATCTTCTCTTATTATGTATACTATATTGGGTAATAGAAGTGGAATGGTGACTATAGGGCACTAATAGTGTTAAAAACAGTATTTAGAAAGTTATGAACAGGTTTTCTATGCTCTAAATAAATAAATAAATAAATAAATAAGGAATCCTACTTTGTGGAAATTCACTCATCACGTCTGGTCTGGAACCAATTAACTGCGATAAACGACAACTGTATCCCAGTTTTTGTAAGGTGCATTTGAGATGTTATTGATATCCTGGCAAAGATGGCTGAAACAATCTGTGCAATAATAAGCTTTCTTATGGAATATGTTCTCCTTCTTGACCCTCTGTGATTGTCTACCATCCAGTTCATGCAGCTGAACTCTTTCCTGGTGTTCTACTGACCAATGCTTGTGTGCTTGCTTTCACTGGTGTGTGTGTGTGTGTGTGTGTGTGTGTGTGTGTGTGTGTGTGTGTAACCCTTCTAACAACCAGCTAATGTTACATTTACAGAGGCTGTTTTCATGTGTTTGTATTGCTGAGGTGTAGAAAAATGTTGTTGACCATTTGACAATAGTGCACTAATGCCTCGAAATCAGGGGTGTCCAGACTTTTTCCAGAGAGGGCCACACAGTGAGAAAAGAAAGAAAGGATTGAATGACTGCTTTGATATTTTGGAAAGCAGGGGTCACCAACGTTTTTCCTTGCGAGAACTACTTTTACAAAATGAAAATGGCCAAGAGCTACTCATTTTTGTAGTTTTTATTTTCAAAGCTTATTTTAAACCCAAACAAAGCGAATATGCTTGTTTTACCAGAACATGAACAAAATGCTGGTGTCCACAACTCACATGTTGTATTTCAGAATGCATTTCTTTCTACTGTTCTTTCATTATTAACTGAAAACCTGAATGAAAAGCTGGCTTGCGGGCACCTCATGTGGTCGTGGGGGGCTACCTGGTGCCCGCGGGCACCACGTTGGTGACCCCTGTTGTAAAGCAACACTTGTTGCTATGGTAAGAAGTTACAGTATATACAGTACAGTAGTTTTCAACAAAAAACTGCATCTCAGGTTTGTGGCTTTATTCCCATAATAGTTTGACTTTATTCCCATAATATTCAAACTTTTTCACCAACGTACCAACCAACCTTTATTTTGTTTTATTTGGTTCTTATAATATTATGACTTTTGAAAAAGTGCATTTTTTTATATTTCAACTCTAAGCTACTAAAATTACATTATTTTTCCCCATAATATGACAAGTTTATTCTTGTAAAATTGCTACTTTTCTTCCCATTGGAATACGACTTTTTCCCATTATATTTTAACATTAATTTGTTTTTTTTTTGTTCTTGTAATTCTGATTTTATTCCCATGATATTATGACTTTATACTCTTAACATTTTAGAACTTTTTCCGCAACTGAATTTTCCAAAAATGACAACTTTACTTGTTGTTTTGTTTGTTTCTCATAATATTATGACTTAAACAAAACAAACACTTTTTTCTTTCATATTTGAACTTTATGCTAGTAAAATGAGGTTATATTTTTGTCATAATATTACAGCGCTCTAAGAAATTTCCAACTTTTTCAAGCTAGATTACAACTTTTTGTATGAATATTTTTGACTTTATTCTTATAAAATTACTGCTGGTTTTCCCGTTTTTGATTTTTTTGTTGTTTGTTTTGTTAGTTTTGTTGTTAAATTATATTTTTAGAATGTGCTACGGCCCAATAAAAAAAACAGCAGCTCAAGCTGATTTAAAGACATAAGCAGAGAAGATTGACAGGTAACATTTTTGTCTTCAATGTGTAACCCCGATAGATGCATCCTGATCCTGGACAACCAAACGGCGTAAGACTCTTTGCTCCATTTAAAACATGCTTCGTTCATTCCACGCCAACTACACGTTTTACCAGCTGCATCCCTCATGTTTCTCTCACACTTTCCCTTCCTTCCTTTCACTTGACTTTTGAACATTTTCTTAAAATAAATGCAATGAAACCACACACTTACATGGACAATACATTCTTCATGCTGATGGCTTTTTAATAGTTCATGTCACTTCTTCTATGTGAACAACCCCCTCGCAACGTGAATATTAACGTTATTTCTCTTCTTGGCCTTTGAATAGGATCCACAGTAAAGTCAAAGCTATAAGGGATGCATGTCCATCAAGCAAACTGTTTTCCTGGAGATCTACAGCAGGCTGACACACGCTGCAGAACCCAGAATCCACTTGACTGTTGGGACACAGTTCTCAAGCAATGAATCAGTCAAGCAAAAGTTGTACCTCAATCTTACTTCCTCATCTTACTAAGACATTTTGGACAATTGTCTGCCTCCAACTTTTGTGAGAAAACAAGGTCCATAAAGGCAATTCTGCAAGACGCCAAAATCTTCCTATAAGGGCCTTCCAATCAGGCTTGTGCAATATTCCGAATTTTGGAATTTCAGTTCAATTCATTTGAAGAATTAGGATTTAAATGGAACTGGCTCCAGCCTACAGGATGGTGAATTGAAAGTACAGGAAGTGGAATTAAATTCATTGCAATTCAGAGAAATTCCCCATAGCCAAGTAGCAGGAAGAATTTGTCACGCTTAACTTAATTTTTGGCTTAAACACAAAAAATACTTTACAAACACGAAAATGAAACACTAATTGTCTTCAGTTTGACTAATATGTTTTTCTTTTATGACACATAAATGGAACAATCATTTATTGCAGTTCTTAATTTATAGTTACCTAATTTGCATTTGAATACTTGAAAAAAAATGAAATAATCTGTTTTATAAGAACATGCTTTTATTCGTACATGTTGATGGATTTGTTATAATTAAAATATATTGTGTACATGAGGCTCACAATAATATTTTCTATGAAATACAGTGGAACCTTGGTTAGTGTCATCAGTCCGTTCCAGAATGGCCAAATCTAACCGAAACATACTCTAACCAATACAATTTTCCCATAAGGAATCATGTAAATCCAATGAATCCCTCCCAGAAAGCCAAACATTTTAACACAAAACCTGTTTTTCTAGTTTTACAATTATACAACAATTGTAAAGGCATATAAATTCATATAAATGATGAATGAAAAGGATAAATGAATGTTTAAGGTCACTTTTAACTTCATTGAAGACGTGATTTTTGCCAAAGACAAGATCAACCCGGACGCCACCTTCCTGTTTTGCCATGAGTTATTTCTTGAATTCAATGGTGTTTCTAACCTCAAGTCTCTGCTTTTCTTTTGATCACGGCTTCAAAATAACCTCAAAATGGAGAGAGAAAGAGAAAGTTGCAAGTGCCAGCATTTGGATAAAGAAGGTGAGAAACACGATTGAATTTAAGAAATTCAAGAACTCCTCGCATAACACCAAGGTGCTGTCCGTGTTGATCTCACTGCCACACCGTGTCTTTGGCAACAATAACATCTTGAATGAGGGTAAAAGTAACCTTAAATGTTCATTTGTCCCTTTCATTTATCATTTCTCTGTATTTACAATTGTTTTATGTATGTAAACTATAAAAGGGTGTTTCATGTTAAACATTTTTGAGACTTGTTGTGTAACTGTGTTAGATAACAAAGAACTACAGACTCCACCGCTGATGACATCATAGACGGACGACGAACCTGACTTCCGCTTCCTGTTTCCATGGGCTTGCAAGCTAATAGGCTGCTAACAAGGACGTTTTGTGATTTTAAAAAATACATCAAGAAAAGTTCACGCAGTGTATTAATAACACACCATATTGTACACTAACTGAGGCAAAATTTTGGCGTACATTTTCGGCGTTAACTGAAAAACACGCAAACAGGAGCGTATGCTAACTGAGGATAGAGTCGTGTATGAAATATACTGTAAAACAATTCTGGACATGAAATTGTAATTCTGATTCTTCAATTGGAATGTGAATTGCGATTCTACTTGCTGTTTGCAACCTCAGTTCAGATTCATGGAATTGAATTGGAATGTGGGAGACATTCTCATTTCAATTGGGAATTTTGCACAGGCCTGCTTCCAACTTCATATTTGTGTACATTTCCACTCGCTGTATGTGGAATGGCTACATGTCCCAGTACTTTTGTCCATAGTTCTGGTGCAGGTCTTCAGGAAGCTGAGTTTGCGCTTGCCCCGTGTATGTTTCCCTCGCTCCCAGGCTGCAGTCAGGATAAAGCAGATAAAGGCAACGCTGGCAGTTTAGTTTCATCCTTCTCTTAGTTCCCAGTGTCTGTCTGGCTTTTGTGTGTGCTCTTTGCCGTGTTAAAAATGTATTCTTCTCAAAACAAATGCAAACGCCAGGATCATTTTTGGAGTAGAACACCCTCTGAGGTAGCGCCTCTCAATGTTGTCAGCAACTCCTCTCTCTAAAAGGAATATCTCAGAGGGATATTTTCCCTACTATTTGTTTGGGCTTCTCTGCAGGACTCGAGTCAAATTGGGCTGTTGAAGGAACTGTTGGATCTGCAGAAGGACATGGTGGTGATGCTCCTGTCGCTGCTTGAAGGTCAGTCAGAGTCAGCGTCTCCAGCGTCGTGTGACCTAAAACTACGTTTGCATCCCTGCAGGCAATGTAGTGAACGGCACCATAGCCAAACAGATGGTTGACATGCTGGTGGAGTCCTCGAGCAACGTGGAGATGATCCTCAAGTTCTTCGACATGTTCCTCAAGCTGAAGGACATTGTGGCGTCTGACGCCTTCCGTGACTACGTGACGGATCCCCGCGGGCTCATCTCCAAGAAGGACTTTTCCAAGGCCATGGACAGCCAAAAGCAGTACTCCCCCTCAGAAATCCAGTTCCTTCTCTCCTGCTCGGAGGCCGACGAGAACGAGATGATCAACTTTGAGGAGTTTGCCGATCGATTCCAGGAGCCGGCCAAAGACATTGGCTTCAACATCGCCGTCCTCTTGACCAACCTGTCGGAGCACGTCCCCCATGACACACGCCTGCAGAACTTCCTGGAGCAGGCCGAGAGCGTGCTCAACTACTTCCGCCCCTTCCTGGGCCGCATCGAGATCATGGGTGCCAGCCGCAAGATCGAGCGCATCTATTTCGAGATCAGCGAAGCCAACCGCAACCAGTGGGAAATGCCGCAGGTCCGAGAGTCCAAGCGGCAGTTCATCTTTGACGTAGTCAACGAGGGTGGGGAGAGCGAGAAAATGGAGCTCTTTGTCAACTTCTGCGAGGACACCATCTTTGAAATGAACATCGCTGCCTCCATCTCGGAGCCCGAGGGAGATGGTGCAGAGGAGGAAGATGACGACGAAGAGGAGGAGGAGGCGGGGAAGGAAGGGGACTCTGGAGAAGGAGAGGAAGGCAACGGAGAAGCAGAAGCTCCAGAGTCCACCTCGGCCTTTGCAGACTTTCTGGCCAGCGTGGTCAACTTCTTCAACATGTTCACCTTTCGGAA
Source organism: Dunckerocampus dactyliophorus (assembly GCF_027744805.1). NCBI lineage: Eukaryota > Metazoa > Chordata > Actinopteri > Syngnathiformes > Syngnathidae > Dunckerocampus > Dunckerocampus dactyliophorus. Next base: position 3,843,780 of record NC_072830.1, read on the forward strand.
CCTGCGGCGACGCTACCGCAAACTTCGTAAGATGACGGTGAAGGAGATGGTGATCGGCCTGGCTACTTTCATCTACACCATCCTCATGGGCATCTTGATCTTTGTCTACAACATCTGCAAGGGCTTCTTCACGCTCATTTGGAAGGCGCTCTTTGGTGGAGGCTTGGTGGAGGGCGCCAAGAAGATGACGGTGACGGAGATTCTCGCTAGCATGCCCGACCCGACACAGGATGAAGTTCACGGAGACCTGCCGCCTGAGCTGGGAGCGAGGGAAGTCCAAGACATGGATGGAGCAGCGGACCTCTTGGATGCCGTAGGAGCAGAGGAAGAAGAAGAGGATGGCGAGGAGAGGGAAGGTGGACGCCTGCCTGGTTTCAATGCTCCTGGGGGACTTGGAGACTTTGGGGAGACCACGCCAGAGGAACCTCCCACTCCAGAGGGCACGCCACTGCTGAAGAGGAAGTTGGTAAGCACTTGGACCAGGAGAAACCTGTCAGGTGTACTTAGTTAATGAGATGGTTCGTTATCTGCATTGATTGCAACAGCTGGCTGCTGCAGTCGGAGGACAAGAAGATGAAGAAAATGCCGAACCTGCTGAAGAAGAGGCAGCTCCAGAGACAGAGAAGGCAGAGTGAGTGCTAAAAAGGTCCGTGCGGATAATCAACATGTTCAAGGAAGAGTTAATCTTTGTCACGTTCCCAGCACCGAGAACGGAGAGAAGACTGAGAAGGCGGAGCCTGAGCCTGAGGTGAAGGAGGAAGAACCCGAAGAGATCGAGGAGAAGACGGTGACGACGAAGACAAAGAAGGAGAAGAAACCCGTGGAGGAAGGCTTTGAGCTTTGGAACGAGCTGGAGGTTCAGAGGGTTAAGTTCATGGTGAGCATCAGTGATCGACTTTGATCTACTGGACTTAAACAGCTGATCCAATGACTTCATCCCCTTCTAGAACTACCTCTCCCGAAACTTCTACAACCTGCGCTTCTTGGCCCTCTTCATCGCCTTTGCCCTCAACTTCATCCTGCTCTTCTATAAGGTTTTCTTTTTTATTTATCAGCTGCACTAATTCTGTGTGAGCACACTTTACCCTTACACTATCGGGCCATTATGAGGGAATTTGGACGTCATAAATCTGATAACATAAAAAATGGCCAAACGGAAGTTCCCCTGACCACACTTGTAAACAAATATCTCCATTCCGAGGAAGATATTTTATGTGCTAATGGTACCAAATGCTCTGCGATGAGGGGAACACACAAAAAACCTTATCAGCCACCTGAAAAGTGCAAAAGGTTTGCCAGAGACCTCTGTGCCATCACACCGGCTGATCGGAGTGTATGCCCGAAGACAGTGCACCTTTCCGGGCCACACCAGGTTGCTCCTCCTGCTCTGCTCTATACTCCGGTTCTATACTCCTGATGGTAGTGGCATTAGTAATGTGATATTTGATGAGGACAAATCAACAGGTACAGTTGGTGAAATCCAAATTTGTTCAGCACTGTACCGGACCGTCGTGGTGTAGAGAGAGCTGAGCCGGATGGCAAAGCTCTCTATTTACGGTTCGATCTACGTTCCCACCCTCACCTGTGGTCATGAGCTCTGGGCCGTGACCGAAAAGAACGAGGTCGCAGATACAAGTGGCTGAAATGAGTTCCCTCCGTAGGGTGGCTGGACTCACCCTAAGAGATGGAGGAGTTCAGTTATCCGGGAGGGGATCAGAGTAGAGCCGCTGCTCCTTCACATCGAGAGGAGCCAGTTGAGGTAGCTCGGGCATCTAGTCCGGATGCCTCCCGGACGCCTCACTGGTGAGGTGTTCCGGGCATGCTCAGCCGGGAGGAGGCCCAGGGCCAGACCTAGGACACTGGAGGGATTATGCCTCACAACTGGCCTGGGAACAGTGGTGTCCTCCCAGTAGAACTGGATGAGGTGGCCGGAGACTAGGAAATCTGGACTTTCTCACTGAGACTGCTGCCTGCGAGTGGAAGCAAATGGATGGGTGGATTATTTATTTAGCAGGCACACTCGATAAAAAACACTCGGACAGTGAGTCAGCAACATGTAGGGTGCTTTGTTTGGGCACTCCATTTGGCGGAACGTGACAGCACAGGGCAAACGCACTATTTTGGTACCTGTGATATTGTACCAAAACCAAGTCAACATTTTGTTTTGACAAAAACGAATCATACGAAAGCAGGGGCATTCGAAAACTGAGCTTCCGCTCTGTGGTTAAAATGTTGTACTCTTGGGGCTGAAGCCAACCCCTGACCCCTGACCAATTGCGACAGAGTAGGCCTGGTCGGGGAGGAGACTTTTGGCCAAGAGGAGAAGAATGCAGATTTACTCTGTACACAACTTGACTACAGAAACTTAATATAGTGCCCCAATATCATTTTAGAAGCCCCCGAAATGAGCGGGATAGGGCCTCTTTAATGCTGTTCAGCACCAGCCAAACACTTCCGAACAGGATTTCAGCGTCTCCTCATCTCTTTAGGTGTCAGACAGTCCACCAGGCGAGGAGGACTATGAAGGTTCCGGTCTGTTTGAGGGTTCAGGACTATTTGAAGGCTCCGGTGCGGATGAGGAAGGATCGGGCTTTGAAGACGGTGGCGAGGATGACGATGATGAAGGGCCCATGTACTACTTCCTGGAGGAGAGCACAGGGTACATGGAGCCGGCGTTGGCTTTCCTCAGCATCGTCCACACCATCATCTCCTTCCTCTGCATCATCGGCTACAACTGCCTCAAGGTGACGTTGTCGTCTTTGCTCCGCTAGAAGGCTCCTCCTCTTTGTCTTCTTGTGGGCGTCATGCAGGTTGTGTCCTTCCCCCCCCCCCCCCCCCCCCCCCCCGCAGGTTCCTCTGGTGATATTTAAGAGGGAGAAGGAGCTGGCCAGAAAGTTGGAGTTTGATGGCGTCTACGTGACGGAGCAGCCTGAAGACGACGACATCAAGGGCCAGTGGGACAGACTGGTGCTCAACACTCCGTAAGATTACATACTAAAGTTAGTAACTTGACATGTCAAAAATAGTTTGGATTTCTTCACTTTTGCTCAAGGTATGACATTTTTTATTACTACTTTAATGATTTATATAGTACTACTGTTTATGTCGAACAACTCAAGTATTGGTCCAGCGTCAAACTGCAGCATAACTACTATCTAGCTACGCACAGTGACCTCCTGTTCAGTGCAAAATAAGCTTATTAACCTGGATTCTACACCCACTTCTTATTTTTATTTAGATTGTTAGCAACCAGAAGAAAGATTTACGCCTCTACGAAAGCTTTTTTTTGTCATTGTAGTCAAGACATATGAGATAAAAAAAAAACATAAAATGTATAAAATAATACAAATGTTAAATAGGAAAATACATTAAAGGAAATTACCAGAGAAGCTCTGTTAGATAAGATTAGAAAATATTGTAATGTCGGCAGGATGACGGTGCACATATCAGCCTCTTATTGGCGTGTACAAAACAGCACTTTATACCTCACAGCAAGACGCAGGGCACACTTCAATGTGGCCAACGCGGCTCTTCCACCTGAATCACAACTCAGAACCATACACAATACTCAAAAACACAAGAATCCATATAAAAAATATGCACAAATGGAGGAAAACCATATCAACAAACTGCCTTAGGTTGAAAAAAAGTGCAAGCAATGGTTAGTTTTCATTTTGATTCTGGCTATGTCGACAACCACTTATGGCTGCCTCATTCAGCCATCGTGATAAGCGGGTTCCGTAGCAGTTATTCTGTTCCAGACCTGACCGTGATAAGTGAATTTCCACAAAGTAGGAGTCCTTATTTATAAATCAAATATTTACATAGTTAGATCACAGAAAACCTGTTTATGACCTTCTAAATATGTTTTTTAACATGATTAGAGCCATCTAGACATGAAATAACACCCCTATAGCCACCTTTACACTCCAATTACCCAATATAGTAGACATAATAAGTTCCTTTTTTTGTTGTTCCTGTTCTGCATGAGCAGAACTTCGTGCAGTGGCTATTGTCTCATCGATGTAACATTGCTGATGGCCAGTGACCAGTGTAATACTACTATCTACTACTATCATCCCGTCTTTGAATGCATCTTGTGAATGCCTTATATTTGCATTTCACTTCATTTGACCTTTTTAAAAAAAGTTTCTTATATATGCATATTTTTGTCTAATAATAACTTATATTCAACCACGAATCAGTGGTGATTTATTAATTAATATATTTTCTAACCTTGATAGAGTGATAAACCTTTTTGGAAAAGAACATTCATGTTTATTTCTCACTGCAGAACCTTCCCTAACAACTACTGGGACAAGTTTGTGAAAAGAAAGGTGAGATCTTCACTTCCTAAGAACACTGCAGGTCAGCAAAGTTGGATTTTCATTGGGAGAACCCGTCCCTGTGTCTGTCTGCTATGTAGGTTTTGGATAAATATGGTGACATCTACGGCAGAGAGAGGATCGCGGAGCTGCTGGGCATGGACTTGGCCTCTCTGGATGTCAGCGCCATGACGCACGATAAGAAGCCCGAACCAGACAACTCGGTGTTCAGCTGGTATGTTGTACATGTTCTTTACACGGCTCCGCTTACTGGTGTCAAACATCACACAGCAAACACGTCTCCATTCTGCAGGATAACATCCATCGACATCAAGTACCAGATCTGGAAGTTTGGTGTTGTGTTCACGGACAATGTGAGTTGAAGACGTTGGAGATGCCCTTGGTGGAGTCAGTTTGGCAAACAAGAAGTTAACTTCACTGTTTTGTGTTTCTTGCAGACCTTCCTGTACCTGGTCTGGTATATGCTCATGTCTCTGCTCGGACACTACAACAACTTCTTCTTCGCCGCTCACCTCCTGGACATCGCCATGGGTGTCAAAACCCTGCGCACCATCCTGTCCTCCGTCACACACAACGGCAAGCAGGTGTGTGTGCACATCGTCATCATGCGTCATCAAGGATGTCCCACAGGACTGCAATCTTGATAATCTTGATGATTATCCTCTCATTTGCATAATTGGCCATGACGCAAAACTTCCACCAGAGTTGAACTCTCTTGTACATTTTCTTCTCGTAGTTATGACTTTATTCTCATATTTTGACTTTTACCCCAACCTGAGTTAATTTTTCTTGTTTGTTCCTCATTTGTGGTGATCCGCCACAAATAAATATTAAATGAACGTATGGGAAACACTGTGCTCGTTTGTGTTCCTCCCAGCTGATGATGACGGTGGGTCTTCTGGCCGTGGTGGTGTATCTCTACACCGTGGTGGCCTTCAACTTCTTCCGCAAGTTCTACAACAAGAGCGAGGACGAGGACGAGCCCGACATGAAGTGCGACGACATGATGACGGTGGGTGGCGGGGCGCTGGTAAACGAGGCTTTGGACGGCGAGGAATGAATGCCCTCGCTCCTTCCCCCCTCCGCAGTGTTACCTGTTCCACATGTACGTCGGCGTGCGAGCCGGCGGCGGCATAGGAGACGAGATCGAGGACCCGGCGGGAGATGAGTACGAGCTCTACCGAGTAGTCTTTGACATCACCTTCTTCTTCTTTGTCATCGTCATCCTGCTGGCCATCATCCAAGGTATGAAGGCGGCACTCAGAAGCACCTTTACCCCACGTCTGCCTTAGTTCAAGGTGCTGTACAAGTTGTGAAAAGTACTAAAATGCATCACTTAGACTCCAGACAGGCATGATAGTTTCTTAATAATGTTGTCCTTTTAACATCAAAGCCTATTTCGGGGGTGTGCAAACTTTTTCCAGCAAGGGTTTGAATCTATATATGCCCTGCATTTGGCTGCGCACCAGTCCAGGGTGTACCCTACCTCTCGCTCTTAGTCGGCTGGGATAGGCTCCAGATTACCCGTACCCCTAATGAGGACAAGTGCTATAGTAAATGGATGCATGGTTGGATGAAATTTGCCAAGGGTCAATAACAAAAAAAAAGAGCTACGGGCCAGAAAAGGCCCCTGGGCCGCAGTGTGGATGCCCCTGCCTACTTTGAGTGACATACAACTGGTCAAAAGTTTTAGAACACCCCAATTTTTCTAGTTATTTATTGAAATTCAAGTGGTTCAAGTCTAATGAATAGCTTGAAATGGTACAAAGGTAAGTGGTGAAGTGCCAGAGGTTAAAAAAAAGGTAAGGGTACCCAAAACTGAGAAATAATGTGTGTTTCAGAAATATACTGTGTTCTGCAGAAATGGGGGTTGATCAAGCCTTGGCAGTTGGTGCAACTAATTCCTACAGGTCTTCCAAGTTCTATGGTACTACTGTATACCCTCGTGAATATCAGTTGAACAGCATTGTACTGGAGAAAGTCATTTGTTGCTACAGAAATGGCAAGAAAAAAGGGAGTTAACAATGGAAGAGAGACAGACCATCTTAACACTTGAAAATGTAGCTTTTTCCTCCAGAGAAATTGGAGTGTTCGAAAACTTTCGACCGGTAGTGTAGTTGCTCTACTTGTCAGCAACCTGCGGAGGCGCTGTTGATCTCAAGTAGATATTGACATGCTGATGTTTCTCTACAATATCAAGTAGTCGGCTGGACTGTCTTTATTTTCAAGGCTGACTTTTCCAAACTTTTCACACTACAGTAATCCCTTGTTTATCGCCGTTAATTGGTTCCAGAACCGATCGTGATAAGTGAATTTCCGCAAAATAGGATTTCTTATTTTCAATGGAATATTTTTGTAGTTAGAATATAGAAAACCTGTTTACGACCTTCAAAATATGTTTTTTAACATTAGTAGAGCCCTCTAGACATGAAATAACACCCCTATCGTCACCTTTATACTCCTATTACCTGATATCAATCCATAAAAACAGGATTTATATTTACACACAAAAACACCTGAATGTGTGAACGCTGCTTGGAGGAGCTTGCATGTTGGATTCCAGGGAGCGGCAAGCGTCTACTCTGACTTTGCAAACATTGGGCCTCATTCACGAAACGTTCTTACGCACAAATGTGTTCTTAACGCCTTCTTACGAAGATTTTTGGCATTCACAAAACGTGTTCTTAACTCACAGTTCTTCTTCAGCTCTAAGAACAAATTCCACGAACGCTCAGGAGGACTCTTACGCACAAGCAAAGCTTGCACTTTCAATGCGTAGTCGCCCTCATGATGGATTTTGCAACCTGATCCCAAAAAATGTAGTGCAAATAAAATATCCCAACAATTATTTATCATCAAAACAACTAAAATATACTCCATGGATAAATATATATTTAAATCCCAATTCATCAAAAAAAAAATGCTGGCTGGACGTGTGCTGCGCAGAGAGAGAATGTAAAGGACCATTAGATTTATTTGCTGAAATATATTTGATATATTTGATGTCCCGCTTCAGGCTTCAGGCTTCCCTCTCTGTTCTTGCAGGTGTGCAGGATCATCAGAATAACATGGCAATGAAACGTGGTGTGTCTATTGCACACGTAGCACCCCCAGATAACGACATGCGCCCCCAGCCACGTCTTGAGCCAGAGCACGGGGCTGCTGTATTAATTAGGCAGCGTCTAATCAAATGTAACCACAGAAAAAATTAATTGTCACACACAAACTATGTATTTTGACTTTATTTTTCCATCATGATGATGTAAATATTTTCTAGAGTTTCCGAAATGGTTTGGTTTCTGATTGATGGCCCACCTCCCGTTTCCTCCAGATCCCTCCGGTGCAGTCTAATCTTTTTTTTTTTTGTCTATTTTAAGTCAAAACAGTTTTTTTTAACCTCTGCGGTGGCGCGTTTCTCCGTGGAAACGGCATTTATGTTTCCTGCAATGGTGCTCCATGCCGACTCTTTTTGGATGGCCTGATGACCGGTGGATACACGTGAAAATAAGGTGGTCTTGTGTTCGCTCACTCCTTGTAAAAGCACCTCTATTTCAGTAGAATTGAAGCTTTTCTTCTGTTTGTTGTCCAGCTGCTTCTCAGTCTTGCCCTTGCGCGTTGCCATCTCCGCCTCCAGCTGCAGGTTGTGCACGGCACATTTTTGACCTTATATAGGAAATAATAGGCGGTGACCTATGCAAATTAGGGCTCACATGCACGGGCATCGCAGTTGGCATTCATCAACCTAAGAACACCGGTGCGAACGATTATCCCTACTTAAGAACGTGTCATGAATGTGGCACAGTTTCCAACTCGCGCCTTCTTAAGTACACTTCTTAAGAAGACTTTTAAGAAGATGTTCGTGAATGAGGCCCATTGTGTCTAAGAAGCACTCTGCTCTTGAAGGTTTGATCATCGACGCCTTTGGAGAGCTGAGAGACCAGCAGGAGCAGGTCAGGGAGGACATGGAGGTGAGATAACCAATCTTGCTTCAGAATGGGCTGCCGCTCGTGTGTGCCCCCCATGCTTACGTTTAACAACTTCCTGTTGTCTCGTCCTGAAGACAAAGTGCTTCATCTGTGGGATCGGGAGCGACTACTTTGACACGACGCCGCACGGCTTTGAGACGCACACTTTAGAGGAGCATAACCTGGCCAACTACATGTCAGTGTTGCTGATTCAGCTTTTTATCTTTCCGAGATACTTGGACATACAATATGTGTTTCCCCTCATGCTCGTCTTGCAGGTTCTTCCTGATGTATCTCATCAACAAGGATGAAACGGAGCACACAGGACAGGTCAGCCAACATCACCGTGTCAAAAGTCATCTCTGACGGGAGTTTCAGTCTTCTCATTGGTGTTTTTTGCCTCTCAGGAGTCGTACGTGTGGAAGATGTACCAGGAGCGCTGCTGGGACTTCTTCCCGGCTGGGGACTGCTTCCGGAAGCAGTATGAGGATCAGCTGGGATAACGCTGCCCTGTGTCGACAGGAGAAAGAAGGAAGAAGGAATTTCATACGGGAGGAAAGATATCAATAACTCAATAATGCCAGGCTATGCACACTTTGACTGCACTACACTATACCTGCAGCAATCACCTTCGATCAAACCTTAACATCACGGGAAAGACGGCAGACGCCAGCGGCCTTTTTGTAGACTGCCTTGCATATCAGCTGCTTCGACACGTTCAGTTCACTCAGCACTGTCGTCCACATCACAGCTGGTCTACACTCAGTACTGTCCCTGAACGTATCATCTTCTTAACAGCCTGAAGGTGAGCGTGTGGACGCTGTGTTTTAGTGCCTATAGCAAAGTCACTGCTTTGGAATATGCTTTATTTACTGTTGTAGGATGCGTGGTCCTGGCAGGACCGCCTTAGAAGCCCTCACAGCTGTTCTTCTGATAGTTGAGGGAAGGCTGAGGGCTGGACTTGCCGTGCTAATAAGAGCAGAGTATCATCAGCGCGTGTGATTCGCTGCAGCGTGAGTCAGCTGTACAGACACTTTGCACTCTCAAGTCTTACCATTGCCAGCTTTATTTATTTATTGTTTATACGCAGACACCTGTTTGTGGCCTCCTGGCTAACAGGCTGACTCGGAGAAGAAGCGAATGTACTTTACATAAAGATACATCTATTTATTTTACTTTGGAGGATTTGAACATGTCCCGTGTTGCACCACTTAGCTTGTTGTTGTTGTTTTTTGGGGGTTGGGGGTCGTCTTCCTGGTCCCGTTTGATAGACCAGCATTCGTTTGCTTTCTGACTGTGTCAAGGAAGATCAGTTTGAGTGTGTGTTTACTCTCAGGTGTGAAGCTGCCGCAGAGCATTCTAGGCGGCCTTCGAGCGGACTGACTGAACTCTGTTTTCATTCACAATAAACGGGTTCAATCAAGTGGGCGGGGCTCACGTGTGCTCCTTTCACATGGTTGTTGGCATGCTGTTGTCTTTGTCTGCTTTGGCCGCTTTTAGGCCACGCCCACATAGACAAGTGTAAAAGCAGTATGACGATGTGTAGACCGTCACGAATAGACTGGGCGCTACCTGTTTGCCGTCGCTCATGAACACATTATATCAGGTCCATGTTAACACACCGCCTACGCCAGAGAATAAGAAGATGTAGCAGGAGGGATGACTTGCCAACTTAGCGACATTCTCGCTATATTTAGCGAGTAATCAGACCCCTCGAGATATTCTTTGAAAAAAATTAAAAATTGCAACAACTCCAGTGAAGAGACTTTTGGAGACTAAAACAGAGGATCTGAAAAGGGTGAGCTGCCTCCCGTGATTGAAGTGGTTTAGAGCGGTAAAGGTACAGATGTGCGTGTTCATGTTCAAGAACACGCCAGTTTGTCTTCTATTCGGGGGATTTATTAAGTTGTGGCAGCGTTGGAAGAAATTATGTTCAGTCATCCCTTGCCACATCGCACTTCGAATTTCACAGCTTCACTCTATCATGGTTTTTCAGAACATGCTAATGAATAAATCATTGCTCTTTTGTGGTTCACTACGGCCTATTAATAGTCAAAAATACACGTTTAAGCTAATTTGATGTATTTTTTTGCCCAAATTAAGAATTTGCATAAAAATGACAAAATGAAGTAAAATATAAATGTAAGGCATGAAGAAGATTCATTCAAAGACATTGTGATGATATGTAGTATTTTACACTGGTCACTAAGTGTCAGTAACATTGATGAGACAATAGCAACCGCAGGAAGTACCGTACAGAAACAGGAAGGAACAACAACAAGGAAGTATCCCAATGTTAACATGTGAATCTATATTATGTTTTATTTATGTCTTATTCTCCCTTATTATGTCTGCTATATTGGGTATTAGGAGTGTAAATGTCACTATAGGGGTGTTATTTCATGTCGAGAGGGCTCTAATAATAATGTTAAAACGGCATTTAAGAAGGTGCGAAATGGGTTTTCTATGCTCTTAACTACAAGAATATTCCATTTATGAATAAGAAATCCTACTTCAACTAGTGTGTTTGTCCTGTACTGTATTGTTTTGCCAAATCGAGTACCCACGTGTTGCTGACTCACCGTCCATGCATTTTTTACCGAGTACATCTGCTAAATAAAACGCCATGGGGCCAAGGAAAGCTGCCAGTGGCAGCAATTTGATAAAGAAGATGAGAAACACTATTGAATTCCATCTCGCCAGGATGTACGGGAAGTCCGCATCAACAATAAGTTCCATCCATTCCTCATTTAGAATTATTTCACATTGTTTTCTGCATGTAAAACTATAATTATTCTTTATAGAAATGTATTTTTTGTACACATTTTTGGTTGTCTAGAACGGATTAATTGGATTTCCTACGATTTTTGTCCATTTTTGTCGACCCTCATAACAAAAGCCAGTGGTACCACTGTATATGTGTTACTTTTGCATTTAACGGCACGTAACTGTGGTGCATTAAAGGACCGCCCAACAAAGTGTGAAATCTTCATGTTGGACAAAAAACACTATCAATGAAACAAAGACGCACACGTGCAAAAAGTGTGTGAAAGCACGCATGGCTCTTCTCAACGAGCAGCGGGTGCTGCTGTGGGCCCCTCGCCCATCTCGTCTGCCTTGTTTGTGACATTGAAATACACAACAAAAAGAAGCGGCGACAGAAGAAAGTTTGTCGTTGGATTAGAATGACATGCAAATGCATCATGATGAGTTATGCAGGTTAGATGACGGCATCACTCTGACACCCGACCCACCACGGCCACATATAGACTGCAGTCCTGTGGGGAACACTGATGGGGTGTTTGAACGTGAACGTGCGGCACTGCACGACATTCACTCAAAGCGTCTTTGTTTCTGCTGATCTTTATCTCAGTCAAGCAAGTAAAACTGCGCGGCAGGATGATAAGCGTCTTTGTGTTTCTGTTTGTCTTGGGTGGGCTAAATGGTTCTTTCCTCCACTAAAAAAAGGCTTCATGATGGTATTGGAATAAGAACATTGCGTTCTGCCACTCCTCTACCGGGTCAAAGGTTAATTTGCATCCAGTGCCTCTAAAGTAAATATGGCAGTGCTCAGTGCCCCTCCCTGGGCCCTGGTATAAAAGGTCCTCCAGAACCTCCTGCTCCTGCCTGCTAGTGCGCCTCACCAACCGCCGCCATGACCTTCCTCGCTCCACCTGGTTACCAGCCTGTCTACGGCCCTGTGAGTACCTCTCTGACTTTTGGTGTCCCTTTACTGGATTCTTGTGTTTATTTCATTTTATTTCTAATGTAGCCGTGGCTCAGGAGCTGGCTCAGGTAAAGCAGGTTGTCCCGAAACCGGAAGGTTGGCGGCTCGATCCTCCCTCCCTCCTTCCACCCAGTCACTACTGGTGTGTCCCTAAGACACCTCAGCCGCCTTGCCTCCGGTGCTGCCCATACCAATAAACGAATGTTTGGTAGATTAGGACCACCAGTGTGTGAATGAATAATGAGTTCACTTCATTGTGAAGCATTTTGCGTGCCTTGAAAAGCACTACATAAAATCCAATCCATTTTTATTATTATTAAAAGGTGTCAAAATGGTGTGTTTTTATCTGTGTCAAGGTACAGTTCTTATTTTGGATCTTTGAATCACATTGCACCGTACTGAGCATTTGTGTTCATTTGTGAACCCTGTGTAGACCATCCCATATCTGGGGCCCATCTATGGGGGTCTGAGGGAGGGAGCGTCCATCTACATCCAGGGATCTGTTCCAGACCACATCACCAGGTGAGCCCGCCAAGCATTCGACGTTCCATCAGATTCCAGGAGAAATGCAAACATGTCATTGTGTGGTCACTTTGGGCGCAGCAGCTTTCATTCAAAAAAAGAAAATCCAAATCTCTTTTATCAAGCATTGCTCCCTTCTCACAGTGCGTCCCCTTTAACCGGAGACACACCTTCACTGTTTGCTCACACATGCATCACGCTTCACCTCAGGTTCTTTATCAACCTGCTGTGTGGACAGTCCGAGTCCAGCGACATCGCCCTCCACTTCAACCCCCGCTTCGACGGCAGGGACAGGGTGGTCTTCAACACTCGCCAGAATGCGGCCTGGGACCCGGAAGAGAAAGTCCACGACATGCCCTTCAGCAAGGGCAAGGCCTTTGAGATGGTCATCATGTGCTCCTCGCAAGGCTACCAGGTCTGTTGGCAAGTCAGCCCGCTGGTCAGCAGCACGCTGCGTCACGTTACTCGTTGTTGTCTTGCAGTTGAAGGTCAACGGGAAAGACTTTCACACCTTCAAGCACCGCCTGCCTTTGGCCAGAGTGTGCGGCTTGCAGATTGGAGGAGACGTTTCCATACAGACCATCAACGTCATCGGGGTGAGAGGATTTTAGCTTCACATTTTACTGGAGGGAAAACATCAATAAGTATCCTAGAAGAGTGGAATTCACTCAAAAACAACTGAAACTAAATAAAGCAGAGGTGTCCAAACTGTGGCCTGGAGGCCTTTTACGGCCTGAGGCTCATTTTTATTGGCCCCTGGCACATAGTGGAATTTTTTTTTTTTTTTTAATCTCTGCAAAAATGGGAAAATAGATCAAAAAGGCCCAATGTATTTACATACAGTATAATTGTAATAAAAACACAGTACAATCGGCTACAATAAATACAATACAATCATACAATATACAGTCAAACCTGTCTTAGCGGCCACCTGTATAGAACGGCCACCTGCCTATAGCAGCCACTGAAAAATCCCCCGCAGCAAATTTACATGTTATAGACCCTGTGTATAGCAGTCACCTGTCCACCCATTTTGTCTCCCTTGGTCAATATCTGACTGCATATAGCGGCCAAATTACCAACTCAAGTAGAAGCTTCATGCACGAAAAAGTTTTGTTTTTCAATCAATGAAGCCGTCGTGTGTAGACTTTAATTACTGAGTCCTAGCTCAGTCACAATCATTCACAAGATCCACACAAACTGCACCAAAACATTACCGCAAAGTAGGCTGGGAACAGGACGTGCTCCCAGTGACGCTACAATAAAAAAAAAAACATACGCTAGCATGCATGCGGCAGCGGGAGCAAAACTGAGTTTGGTTGTACTTAATTGAAGTATTTTAGAATGTACTCACGTTATTTTTGATCAATCCTCATCCACAAATCCATCAAAGTCCTCATCTTCTGTATTCGACACAAACAAAACCGTCTTCTTTTCCGTTCGCTACTAGTCTGTTAACTTGTCAGTGTTATTCAGCTCCGAAGCAAAGAAGGAAACTTCTCCTGTTGCTTCTGCCAACTTTATTTATTGAACGCGGCCACCAGACAGCAGCTCAGAACACACACACATCTCTCAGCATCGTCTCTCCTTCCTGCTTGCCCGCAAGGCAAAGGTTAAACAAGCCCCACTACATAGCTGTCCAGCCAATGCCTGTAAGAAATGACACCGTTTATTTCCTGGTGTGCACTGGTCAATACTGTAATGCCGCTTGTTGTGGGGAAGGAGAGACTCACGTCGCCGATGCACTTTAATGGCTTTATTAACAGCGGAGAACAATGCAGGACTTTACATCCACGCCAACATAAACACACTTCCCAACTCTCTCCAAACTCACAGCTAGCACTGAGCCTAGCTCTCCTGCTCGGGACGCCCACCGTCACTTCCCGTCACTTCCTGATGAACTAAAGCTGTAATGACACTCTGCCGTATAAAAAGTAAAATATTAAAAACAAGCGTAAGACATTACTAGCACAGCTTTGTTCTGTGGGTCGTGGATATATTCTATCAGTTATTATTAAGCCTCTAGCTTCCTTTTAGTAAGTTAAAACCTTGGCTATGATTGCACTACATTGTCATGTAGACCTACAAAGTACACTTGGAAGAACAAGAGGTGAATAAATGTATTGCAACTGATGTGAAACTGATGAGGGGTAGGATTAAATAAGCTTTGCTTCTTCCTACTCCTTTTTGGACATGCAAAATTGTGAATTGTACTATGTGATGTGCTACTGTTTGACTCATGCATGTTCAGGATGAATTAAAACCATATATATATATATATATATATATATATATATATATATATATATATATATATATATATATATTCACACACACACACACACACAAGTTTGTTTAGCACTTTTTAAAAAATGAAAAAAAAAGTTTGAAATTAAAATGGCTGCTCACATCCTTTGATGTCTCAGTATGCGGCACTATTGAAATAGAACTGTTGGAATTCTTCTCCCTGGCCATGTGACACATTTGTCGCTAGGCAGAATTCCTAAGCTTGCTATGCAGTTCCCTATGCAACTTGGGGCAGACGGCAGCGGAGAAAGGATGGGGAGAGTCGGCACGAACAGGAAGGCAATTTTTCCATAAATACAGTTAGCATTATGCGAAAAGTTTATTCGCTCTTCGGTTTGGCAGTTGAAACGGTCAATAACATTAACTGTGGTCTTTTCAGGGCGGAGGCATGGGCGGAGGAATGGGCGGAGGCATGGGCGGAGGAATGGGCGTAAGTTTATCTTTTTCCAGCATCAAAATATTCATATTTTGACAAAATGGTGAGGCAGCTTCTCTTCCCAGCAGGGATGCTACCCAGGAGGAGGCTCGTGGGTACGTTACCTTTGTTTGCCGTCCTTGTCTTTCACTTCGACATGGCTGGAAGTTGTCTTAATGTGTTTTCCCACATGCAGCAGGGAGGATACCCAACAGACTGTGGAGGGGTAAGGCTTAACACAGAGCGTCTCCCAGATAAACTTCACTCAGTTGAATCAGTGACGGAGTCTTCATTTGTAATGCCTCATGTCCTTCACAGCACGGAGGATATCCTGGAGGCATGGGAGGAGGCATGGGAGGTGGCATGGGAGGAGGCATGGGAGGTGGCATGGGAGGAGGCATGGGAGGAGGCATGGGAGGAGGCATGGGAGGAGGCATGGGAGGAGGCATGGGGGTAAGCAACTTCCTTTCAATACTTGACTTTAAGCATGTGATGTAAATTATTCTACTTTACACACAAAGTCATTTTTTTGTCTTTTTCTGCAGGGAGGATTCCCGGGATCAAACCTGCCGGTGAGAAGACACAAGCCTCCATCTGTCACATCACACCATGTCCTCTTTGCTCATTCCTCATCTCTCTTGTGTTTTATTGCAGAGTATGGGAGGACAGCCTGTTTATAACCCCGTAAGTAGCCTACTTTACACATTCATCATCCCTGTGACCTGATCTTATATATGGACAAACGCAACATGCTCGATATCGTCTTTCTTCCCGACATCCAGTATTGTCCGATGCTTCGTACCCAACACTGATATTGGCAGCAGCGGTTTGTGCAAAATTAATAAATATGAAATCAAAATATTAAAAGTAATAGAAAAAGTGCCAAAACGCTGCGTGTGACTCTGAGTGAGTCTTCCAGAGGTGTGATATTAGATTCAAAGTATGGAAGGAAGGTTGGACTGTAGTTTTGTTTTCCTTAGCTTCCGCACCTTTTCTTGTTTTGTGCTCTTATTTTGTTTTTCTCTTTCCTGTTTGCCGCGATGTGCAGCTGATTTGCGGTCACTGGAATGCGCGCTTGGCAGTACCGGTTTCTCATTACTGTAGTCCCTCATTTATCACGGGTGATCAGTTCCAGACCCGACCATGAATTGAAGTGAATTTCCGCCAAGTGGGATTGCTTGTTTGTTCACGGAATATTTTGGTTGGTAGAGCATAGAAAACCTGTTTACGACCTTCTAAATGTGGGTTTTAACACGATTACAGCCCTCTAGACCTGACATAACACCCCTATCCTTTACACTCCCATTAGACTTTATAAGAGAAAACATGAAAAGCACTCGTAGAGCGCAGACGTCCACCAAGTGCCATAGTTCCCCCCATATTGTGATTCACACCAAAATAAATAATCCCACATTTTTTCAGTCGTTGATATTTTGTAGAACCTGTTGGAAAGTTGTCCTGTATTTTTTTTCCCAAATGCTCTGACCATTTTTTGTGGAGTTATATGCACAAATGCCGAAAATAGTCCTATCTCACAATCCTTTCAAAAATTCCTAGATCCAGATGGCGATCCGGATCACCCCCAAAATTTAATCACTTCTGAAAATCTCAATTCCTGAAAATCTCATCCAAATCTATTCAGACCTTTCAAACAAACTAAGTGAATTTCTCTTGGAGATTAATAAGGTATCTATCTATTTGTCTGCCTGCCTGCCTGCCTGCCTGCCTACCTACCTACCTACCTACCTACCTGTCTGTCTGTCTGTCTGTCTATCTGTCTATCTGTCTACCTCGCTATTGATCCAAGCAAAGATGGCGCCCTCCGTGGCAGACGTCTCTGTGTTGTACCAAACAGTGATGGAGGCGGTAAGGACACTTTCGATGGTGCATCTGTAGAAGCAACTCAGGATTGTGGTATACATGCCAAATTTCCTCAGTCTTCTCAGGAAGTACAGTCTCCTTTGGGACTTCTTCATAATTTGTTGGGTGTTGTGAGACCAGGTGAGGTCCTCGCTGATGTGTGTGCCAAGGAACTTGAAGGTGTTCACCCTCTCCACCTCAGTCTCATCAATAAACAGGGGTCTATGCGGCTCCTTTTCCCTTGTTCTTGGGTCGATGATCATCTCTTCAGTCTTATCTGTATTGAGATGGAGGTTGTTATCACGACACCAAGCTATGAGGTCCGCCACCTCTCTTCTGTATGATGTTTCAACACCACCAGTGATCAGGCCGATGACTGTAGTGTCATCCGCAAATTTAATGATGCTGGTGTTGTTCTGGGAGGCCACGCAATCGTAGGTGAAGAGCGTGTAGAGGAGCGGACTCAGCACACACCCCTGTGGGGTCCCAGTGCTCACAATTCTTGAGCTGGATGTGCGATTGTGGACTCTGACTGACTGGGGTCTGCCTGTGAGAAAGTTAAACACCCAGTTACACAGGGAGGGTGACAGGCCAAGTGTGAGGAGCTTATTTGTGAGTTTGTGGGGGCTGACTGTATTAAATGCAGAGCTATAGTCTATAAATAGCATTCTGACGTATGTGTCCTGGCCCTGTAGGTGAGAAAGGGCTGTGTGGATGGCAGTGTTGACTGCATCATCCGTGGACCGGTTCTGGCGATATGCAAACTGTAGAGGGTCCACAGTTGCCGCCGGGATGCTCTTTTTGATGTGGGTCATGACTATTCTTTCAAAGCACTTCATTACAATAGGAGTGAGTGCTATAGGGCGATAGTCATTCAAGCAGGTCACGTTGCTCTTCTTGGGTACGGGCACTATGGTGGTGGACTTAAAGCAGGTCGGTACAGATGCTTGTGCAAGCGACAGGTTAAATATGTCAGCAAGCACATCAGCTAGCTCTGATGAGCAAACCCGAAGTGCACGTCCTGAGATGTTGTCTGGCCCTGCTGCTTTTCGTGGGTTTGTTTTGTTTAGAACCCTGCGCACATCAGCTGATGTCACCATGAGAGGTGAGTCCTGTGTGCTCCCCAGGTTCAGCCACCCTCTCTGCTCATCAGGAGTTTGGGTGTCAAAGCGGGCATAGAACTCGTTCAGCTCATCTGGAAGTGTGGTTTGGCTGGACGTGGCTACGCTACTCTGCTGTCGATAGTCTGTGATGTGCTGGAGCCCCGCCCACATGCGCCGAGGGTCTGAGGTGGAATAGTAGCCCTCCAGCTTCTGTCTGTACTGCCTCTTGGCCTCCCGTATGGACCTCCTCAGGTCATATCTGGCCTTTTTGTAGTCATCAGCGGTGCCCATGACAAATGCAGTCGAACGAGCACGTAGCTTAGCCCTTACATCACAGTTCATCCACTGTTTTTGGTTAGGGTATTTTCTGTAATACTTGGTGGTGGTAACAGTCTCTATGCATGTGCTAATGTAGCCAGTAACAGCAGAAGCATATTCATCCAAATCAACAGTACAATCTTCCCTCCCCGCTGCAGTTTTAAACACATCCCAGTTTGTGCAGCCAAAGCAGTCCTGAAGTACTTGATCAGTTTCTTCATTCCACACTTTAACTGCTGTACTTACAGGGGGAGCTTTTTTAAGAAGTTGTCTGTATGTTGGATAAAGGAATATAGAGATGTGGTCAGCCTTTCCAAAGTGGGGTCTTGGAACAGCCTTCAAAGCACCTTTCATGTTGCTGTAGACTTGGTCCAGGATGTTATTTTCCCTTGTGGGAAAGCTCACATGCTGGTAATATTTGGGGAGGACAGTCCTGAGGTTACAGTGGTTGAAATCGCCAGATATAATAAATACAGCGTCTGGGTGTTTGGTCTCGTGTTTATCAATGATGTCATGCAGGAGGCCTAGTGCGTTAGCGTTGTTAGCTCGTGGTGGGATGTAAACAGCAGTTAAATACACAGCGCTAAACTCACGAGGTAAATAAAAAGGTCTGCATTTCACCATCAGCAGCTCAATGTCCTGCGAGCAGTGCTTTTCCATCGTCTGTACGTCTGTGCACCACCGTTTGTTTACGTAAACACAGACGCCGCCACCTCTGTGTTTACCAGACGCTAAAGTCCGATCTCCCCGGTAAGCAGCAAATGATTCCAACTGGATCGCCGAGTCCGGTATATCCTCCGTCAGCCAGGTTTCTGTGAAGGTGAGGACACAGCATTCCCGGATCTCACGTTGAGCTGTAATCCTTGCTCGTAGTTCGTCCATCTTGTTTTCAAGAGAGCGGACGTTGGCTAGCAGCAGGCTTGGTAGCGGTGGCCTAGTCGCTCTAGCTTTTAGCCTAGCATGCAGGCCGGCTCGCTTGCCTCCGGCTCGCTTGCCTCGTTTACGCCTCGGATGCTTTGCTTGCCGGGTATTCAGCTCACCGGACCCGCAGGCTGCTGCGTTCTCCCGGCGCAGAAGAAAGGCAAAGTCTGAGAGGCTAAATGAAAGTTCATGGTGAACCCTGCCGATGTTCAAAAGTGTCTCCCTGTTGTAATGTACTGCGTGAGTGTGTTGAATGTCCAAAATGAACAATAAAATAGCAAAAAATAGTACAACATGTGATAGGAAGGCACTCCAGCGGGTGATCAAGACCTCACAGAACATTGTTGGGGCAGCCCTCCCCTCACTGAAAGACATTTATACATCTAGAGTCCTACGCAGAACACACAACCTCATCAAGGACAGCACACATCCACAACACTCATTATTCACACTCCTACTGTCAGGCAGACGCTACAGGAGTTTGAAGTCCAGGACCACAAGACTGGCAAACAGCTTTTACCCACAGGCCATCAGGCTTCTCAACGAAGCACTCGTACACGCCGCACGCAACACACGCACACACTCATAGCACTTTATTTATTTATTTATTTGGATTATTTACTTGTATTAATGTCTCTTCTGTTGTTGTTGCTTAATTTATTGGTATTTATGTTTTTGTTTATGTGTTTATGTTTCTTATGTTCTTATTCTTTCTTGTGTTTTCTTTCTTTTCTTGGGAGAATGAACAGAATAAGATTTTCATTGCATGGTACAACTGCTGTTTTACCATGCACATGACAATAAAACTCTCTTGAATCTTGAATAACCTCCGCGCTTGAGCTTGGGGGAGGTAATAAGACATAATATAGACTCACATGTTAGCACTGGGAGAGTTCCTTGTTGTTTCTTCCTGTTTCTGTACAGTACGTCCTGTGGTGGCCATTGTCTCATCAATGTACCATTACTGACACCTAGTGACCAGTGTACAATACTACATATCATCACAATGTCTTTGAATGTGTCTTCTGAATGTCTTATATTTTTATTTTACTTCATTTATCCATGTGTATGCTTGAAAATGCTTCATTTGGGTAAAAATATGTAAAATATAGATATTTTTCATGAATAATAGGCCCTATTCAACTACAAAGTAGCGTGATTTATTCATTTATTAGAAAAAAAAATCATGATAGAGTGAAGGTGCAAAATTCGGAGCACGAAGTGGCGAGGGACTACTGTATTTAGGAGGCGCCGCATTAACCGAAGGCAAAAGTCACAAATAATTCAACACCGCGGCTGAGCTTGTTGCTCTATGGAGCACGGTGCAGTTTGATGAGGTCTCACTTGCGCACCAATATCATTATCATCAGAAAAAACAATACCGATATGAACCGCTATCTCATTTTTATGAAAATCCGACATCCCTGGACAAAAGCATGTGGGCAAATGGACACAAATACCTCAAACACACTCAAAAATCTTCCAGTTAAAGCAGTTAAAACGCCACTTTTTTTGTCCACTTCCTGTAGAAATCCCAATACGTGTCCATAATTGTAATTGTTTAATTGTCCATAATAACGTACTCTTAAAGGGTCCGTCCCTTAAAGGGATTCATCAACTTTGTTTAAATATGTTATATATATTTTTAAATTATCTTCTACATTGTCACCCGTGCCACTCATGAAGAACTAGCTGTCGGAGTTCAGCCTCATTTCATCGGGGTGACACCTCTCAGCTAAAGCAGAGTAAACAAACGCTTCTCGAGGTAGATGGTCGACTTGGTTCAGTATATTTTTCATCAAAATAGTAGTCATGACAAAATGTTGTGTTGCTGCTGGATGTTCACAGAAGCCGAGTGGGCAAAGCAAGTGCAGAGAACAAGAGACAGATGGACGCCCACCTCGAGTTATGTTCTTTGCAGTGATCATTTCACTAATGACTGCTATGAAGGAAGACCCTTATAAGAAACATTTGGCTTGAAAGTACGGTATAAATGCACTTTGAAAAAGGATGCTATTCCAACGGTACACAGGAAAAAAAAAAGACAAGAATGACATAAAAGTTGCCACAGAACAGAGTAAGTCATGTCTTGTTTACGTAATGTCTTTTAAACACTATTCCGTGATAGCGACAAGGCTGTAATGCATTATACATGTTATATAAACATCTTTTCACAGCGATATAGTATGTTTAATGAAGGGGGCGGGGGCAGTGGATGTGACAAAATATAAATCAGGCTATAAAGACTCCATTTACGCCGAGAGTAATTTACACTTACCTTTCTTCATCTTCGTGTCTTAAGGCTGAAGTCCGTGTTCTACAAATTCTCTATTTCATCTCCAAATGTTTCTCCCTTCTCCTCAAACTATTGACACATCGCTCAAGTCTTCGCTGTAACCACTGTAAACATCCTCTGTCTCGTGCACCGCTATGCTTGTGTAGCTGAGTGATAGTACTGCGATGACGTCACTTCTGGAAATGAGACTGAACAGCGAGAGCTGGCTGGCACCATGAAGTATAAATGTCATTTTTGCAAGTTTACCATTCGCTTTCAAAAATGGAAAAATGTAGAACATAATTACAAACATTATATAACATATGTAAGCAAAGTTGATGAATCGTGTCAGAAACCCTTTCATATCTCACAATGAATAGTTGTCTATCCAGGATTGGCAGTGACTCTCTTCAATCTTGCAGCCCATTCCTTACTCCAGCATGATCCCAGGAGGAATGTTCTCCAAGAGGACCATCATCATCAGAGGCATGGTGCCCTACCAAGCTAACAGGTTCTTGAGCTTCCCCTTCATGCCTTTTTGGATCTTGCTACCAGAAAAGAACCTTCCCCCAAAGTTGCCCAAGTGCCTTGAACTGGACAACTAAGGAGTCTAAACAGGAAGTGTTTCATTTCTGTTAACATCAGTTGCTTTTTCCAGGATCAGCATCAACTTTGTGGCCAGCCGATCCCGAGACGTCGCCTTCCACATGAACCCCCGCGTGAGGGACGGCGTGGTGGTGAGGAACAGCATGATCGGCGGCCGCTGGGGCCAAGAGGAGCGCCAGCTCAGCGTCAACCCCTTCAAGGAGGGACAGTACTTTGACGTGAGTGCCGTCTTTGTCCCCACTGCCCTGCTTACCCGGCGTCATCGTGTCTTATTTCCTTTCTCCCCGTCCTCTCTCAAGATGTCCATCCGCTGCGGAAGCGACCGCTTCAAGGTCTTTGTCAACGGTCAGCCGCTGTTTGATTTCACGCACCGCTTGCGGGCCGTCAACGAGATCGACAAGCTGGAGGTGGACGGCGACGTGCAGATCTCTTACATTCACTTCTGAAGCCACCGGGTTGCATGCACTACGCCTCGTGTCTCACACACACACGCACGCACACACACACACACACACACACACACAGTCTCCATGGAAACAAGATTTTTGTACAAAATACAGGAGATAACTTTATAAAACCATAAACGTGACCCAATAAAGGTGGTTTGTTCAGTCAGCACGTGGACGGGGGCATCATACGAGCTCTGTGAAGGCACTTGCATCGCAACATCTACATTCAACACGCACGACTAGCTAACAATGCAAGTACAGTAATCCCTCATTCCTCATGGTTAATTGGTTCCACACCCGACCGCGATAAGTGAATGTCGTAGGATTCCTTATGTAGAAATGAAATGTTCTCATAGTTAGAGCATAGAAAACCTCTTTTCGACCTTCTAAATACAGTTTTTAACCAGTGTAGGATACTACATATCACGTCGAGGAATGCATTTTCTGAATGCCTTATATTTGTATTTTACTTCATTTAGCCATTTTTATGCCTCTTTTAGACCCAAAAAACGTAAGATTTGCTTAAATATGCATATTAAACCACCAAACAGCATGATTTATCAATGGAAACATTTTTGAAAAACTGAGAGTGAAGGCGCTAAACTGAAAGCGCAAAGCGCTGAGGGATTACTGTAGCGCTTCTTTACACAATTCATGGCGTACCTCCTTTAAACACATTTTGTCCTCTAATTCCATCAATCCGATAAGAAAATGCGGCTCATATGTACAGTGCCATGTATCAAATAAGTGCCTTTAAGATGCCAGCTGGTGCTGTTTTGTAACAGACGAGTGTTCAAAGAGCAGAAAGCGCTCCATCACATGGAAGAGTGGAAAAAAACAAGGCATACACAGTATAGACAAAACCTTGATAGAAAAAACATTAGTGCAAAAGTTGGCAAAGTAGAAAAATCAGCGTACAAAATAAAAGTCACTGTGCTTCTTCTGAGTATTTGGACCATCTGGACTGTTTGGTACCGTCATTGGAGACAGCCGAGAGACCCGGCTGAGTTTTTTTCCGTTTCATCCGTTTGGCGAAGATGCGGGAATGTACATCGTCAGCGATGGTGTCAGAGAATGACACCGCCTCCCCTCCAGAGAAAGGAGCACAACTTTCCAGCGAGGACGCCCACACAGAAGGTGCTGAACTTTGAACATTCACGGGACAACGTGGTGAAAATGTGCCACTTTTAGGAGAAAAAAGAACATGGAACGTGTGTGTGTGTGTGTGTGTGTGTGTGTGTGTGTGTGTGTGTGTGCAAAAAAAGATTTCATGCAGTCTTTTAGCCTCTTTCACGTGGATCCCACAAAAATGTAAAAGAGGCATTCCACTCCATCACTGCCAGGGAACCTTCCGGGTCTCCTCCCGCTGCTCCAGTAGCTCGGTGGTGGGCGTGGGCGCGGGGGTCAAGTTGGGGGTGGAATGTTGGGACGGATGCAGCGGCAGCGTGGCGGTGGAGGACGACACGGGCATGTCCAGACTCTCCAGGGAGTCGCCCAGGGCTCGGCTGCTTTCGTGCTGGGGGCACAGGACGTAGCGGTTGGGGCGGTGCACCTCCACCGAGGTCACCTCCAGGCCCTTCAGGCACAGAGGGGCGGACCCACCTATGGGTTCGCAGCCGCCCACGGCACCCAGCTCCATAGAGGATTCGTCCATGTTCACGTACAGGATCTCTTCCGGGTCCTGGGGGTCCGGCAGGTCCTCGAGGGTCTTTTCCAGTTCGCAACGCAGCGACTCGAAGGACGGGCGATCTTTTGGACTCAGCAGCCAGCAGGTGAACATCAGAGCGTATCTGAGGAGAAGACATCTTTACTTTACTGCTTCAATTTTTTGGACAGTGAAATGGAAATAGAAAAGATCACCTGCAGGGTCATAAGGGTCATGTTGTAAGTCATATGTTTTATGATGGCTGCTGCTTGACCATGGAACTGATCATTTCTATTGCCATTATTTCCCATAGCGGGATAATGTGTCATTGTTCCCTTTTTTCTGTGTAATTTCCCACCAAATTCTGAATTGTCCTACTCCCGAAGCATAAAACTCTGATCAAAACACGTCATGAAGAACTCACATGCTGTCCAGACAGTCTGGAGGCTGCTTGAGACGATTCCCCTGCCGCAGATAATCGTAGATCTCGCTGTTTTCCACCCCGGGGTATGGCGTCTGACCCCTGGTGGCTATCTCCCACATGGTGACGCCAAACGACCACTAAGTCAGAGAAGAAGAAGACGGTGTTTGAAAGACTCGCGAGAACACGGCCGCATGCGCCGCAGCGAGCTAAACCGACCACGTCGCTCTTGGTGGTGTAGACTCTGTCCGCCAAGCTTTCGATGGCGATCCACTTGACGGGCATCTTGGAGATCCGCCCCTGCCTGTAGTAGTCGCCATTGTAGATCTTCTTGGAGAGGCCGAAGTCGGCTACGCACACGTTCATGTTCTCGTTCAGCCTGGAACACACATTACACCACCTGAGCATTTTGTCACTGTTTATGAGCAGGGGTTACATCAGGGGTGTCCGAAGTGCGCCCTGGGGGTCATTTTTTTGATTGGCGCTCAGCATATTGTAAAAATAAAAAATATTATGAACTAGAGAAGCACTCGGAGAGCGCAGACCTCCTACAAGCGCCGCAGTTCCCCCCATATTGTGGTTCACACCAAAATAATAATCCTACATTTTTTGGATAAGTCTTTGATATTTCGTAGAACCTGTTGGAAATTTGTCCTGTATTTTTTTTTCGAGTGCGCTGACCATTTTTTGTGGAGTTATAGGCACAAATGGCGAAAATGGTCCTATCCCGCAATGTTAAAGAATCCCTTAAAAAAGCTCCTCGATCCAGACGGTAATCCGCATCACCCCCACAATGTAATCACTTCTTCCATATCCCGTTTCCGACAATTTCTGAAAATTTCATCCAAATCCATTCAGAACTTTTCAAGTTATTTAGAACACAAACAAGCAAGGTTTTCCAATGATTCAGTAAAATGTTGCCTCGGTTTTTGCCCACTATTGTACATATCTTGCCGTTTGTCCTTTACTGTATCCAGTGTCATCATGACAAATCCAGTGTCCAAACAAAGCAGCCCATGCATTGCTGACTCACTGTCCAGACATTTTTCATTGAGTACGACTGCTAAATAACCCACCATGGGGCCAAAGAAAGTTGCGAGTGGCGTCAATTTGATAAAGAAGGCTAGAAACACGATTGAATTCCATCTCGCCGAGATGTACGGCAGGTCCGCATCAACAGTAAGTTCAATCGATTCCTCATCGTTTTCTGCACATAAAACTATAATTATATTCTATAAAATGAATCTCATGACACGTGAAGTTCCCGAAAAAATGTCAGGCTTTACTCCAAACACCCAAAAATATTAACACAAAACACTTTTTGACTATGGGTCGCGGTTGTCACTACGCATTACGTATATGTACCGGAAACGCAAGAGGTTCTACGCATGTGCAGAACGCATCTATATCCGGTCTGCCTATTTTTCGACAGTCACATGTTAGGCACGTGTAATCTCCGCCATGCGCTAATCTATACAACATAATCCATCTTTTTTTCTTATATCACATCCATGGTGCAAGTGGATAAACTAGAAACCCTTTTTTCTTGGTTCCATATTACGTTTTTTTCTCCACTGAAAAAAACACACAAAGGCATTTGCTCGGAAGATATGTTTGGATGGATGGTGTTTCTCCATTTGGAAAAAAAAACTTCTAGATGAATCCATCATTGTACTCTGCTTATATTCTGTATAACTGCATTTTAAGTGTTTCGTTCTATTTATGCTTGTTATACGTAACCGGATATGACGTTTACGCAGCTCAGTCTGGATGCCATAAGACGATAGAAACAAGCTAACAAACTCTTTTAATAAGACTCACTAATAAAATAACCCCCAATATATTACATATGTGATGTATGGTTATTGGCCATTTATGTTATTACAGTACATTTAAAAAACAACTACCTCACCAGTGACGGATTGCGTAGTGACACAGTTTCCATTTGGAGAGCATGCTAACAGGCACGTCTTGTAATAAAGATATGATACGACAAGACTGGCGCCATATTGTACTACAACCAAAAAAAAGTGTAAGCGAACCAGGGCGTTATTTAAAATTTTAGACGTAAACATGAAAGACAGGAAGTGGAGGTTGCCTACATGCAGTTGCGTGCGGCCAGGTCCCTGTGGATGAAGTTCTTGCTGCTGAGGTACTCCATCCCGCGGGCGATGTCTGTCATGAACTTCACCAGCATCTGCGCGGGGAGGTACTGCGAGACACCAGAAAAACAAAGAGGGAAAAACATGAGCTGTCATTCCTCGTGTGTCCAGCAGAGGGCGGCAGAGTGAGTCAGCGAAGGACCGCTGGGAGGAGAAAACCTCAACGCCACTGGGCTTCTTGAAAGTTTGCTCAGTGTGCAAATAGATTTCGCCATTTTCTTGGAATCTTGCTTGGACGATGAACCCCTTTTGGGACGCGCCTCGTACTCACGGCGCCTCTTCACTCCAACAGAAACACTTCAGGCATGACTCATGAAGAAGAGCGCACTCAATGGCGGATGCATGTGGAACAAACACTTCATGCTCCGCTTTGGGAAACCCTTTTGGGTGAAATACAGACGCCACTCACCACGGGACAATCTCCCAACCGCGAGTAGAGAAGGTAGCTGTGCAGGTCGCCGTGCTTCATGTAGGGCAGGATGACCACGGGGGAGGGGTAGCCTTCGCTCTCCACAGTCTGCAGACACACGCCTGTGGAGACACTTTGCATCACTCAACAACGCTCATGTCCTTCTTGACGCGTGTGACAGCTTGAACGGGAAGAAAGCTTGATGCAGCTTGATGAACATAAATCTTCACTCTGCTCTGTCGTGAAGCATCGCGAGAGCATCTTCAGTGTCTCACCCAGCAGCCTCATGACGTTGGAGTGGTCAAAGTCCTTCATGCAGATGGCCTCACGCAGAAAGTCTTCCATCTCTGTGCGCGTGCAGATGGCGACTGGAGGGAGGAGAGAAGACACATTTTTGCTTCGGGGTCCGAGTCACATCCAAACCGTGTCAGCACCGTCTTACTCACTCTTCATGGTCTTGACGGCCACTCGGAGAACAGAGTCTTCCTGGGTCAGCAGACCTTCCATCACCGAGCCAAACTCTCCTGGAGGAGACAAGCACACAGTCACCGCTAGGGGGCAGAATATCATTTCAATACAGCTATGCATATGAAAGTGAAAATAATAGATAGTATGGAAAAGCTGTCATTTATGCAGAACTGTTTTTTTGCAATATGATTTCAATGTTTTCTTACTAAATATTTATATAATATAACCACAAAATAATATTCCCTATTGTGTCCAAAAGTTCCCCTCCCCTCTAATGAACACCGTGGTTATAGAATTACATTTGTATTGCCAAGTGCTATGAATGTTATGTTATGTCACCTTACGCTATGTTATGTCATACTACGTCATATTATGCTATGTTGTATTCATTCATTCATTCTTTTTCTATGGCACCGTGGCCATCTTGTTTACGTGTGTGTTCCACAGCGGAAGAAGATGTGAGCGTCTCTGTCACATACACAAGAATTGGGGGGGAGGGGTAGACAGTGCACAGGGATACGGCGGGATACAAACACGAGCGATTTGTGAGGTCTGACTTTTTTTCGAGTAGGCATTTTTATGATGCAAATGTACTGTTTTGAACGCATGTTGTTTTGAGAAGCCAAAGTCTTTACTTAAATGACCCAAGCAACTAAGCGGAACTACGTAACTCGTCACGGAAATCCGACCAGAACGGGACTCGCGAGGCCAATTGGGAGGTAAGTCACCGTCGATGCACTCCACCGCTGAGGGGGGTGTCATACAATGTCATGTCAAAAAATCCAAAGTTACATTAATGTTATGTTACGTCATCTTATATCATGCGGAATATTATGTTATGTTAAAAGTATAATATGTAATGTTATTTAAAGTCATGTTATATCATTTTAAGTTAAATGATATGATATTATCTTATGTTATTCTGCAACAAAAAATACCCTTCTTTTATTTTTATTCTGCCCCATTTTGTGACGCTCAACTACTGTATTTCCACCTTTTTCAACAGGTGACATTATTCCTATGAAAAATGATATAGTCTATTTTTAGAGGTTCCACATTTCCCACCCGATTCCAAGCAGGACATTCTGGCTGTCTATTTTCCACATCCCAAAAAGCCAAAAAATTTCAATAACAAAAATTCCCTTTAATCCTGACAGTTCTTGCTACTTCCCATTCCAAACAGTCCGACGTTGCAATTCCCACTTTTCCCAGAATTCCATATTTGCTGGCCTGAAAATTCCCATTAGCACACATGTTATTTCCCCACAAACTAGTCCAGCATCAAAACATTGAGGCAGACAAATTTACACATTCCAAACATTCCTACTTTCCCTGGAATTCTATATTTTTTGTCGACTATTTCAGTCCAGCTTCTGCCCTTGGAAGTCTACACAAGTCTCCTTGTGTTGCTAACCACTTATTTACCTTCTCCCAGCGTCTTTCCTAGCGTCAGCTTGTGTCTGTCCACCATCACGTCCTGCAGCTTCTGCTTCAGCTCATCGCTGATGCCCAGACTGTTCACTGCACAGCAAACAACAGAAATCAATGCAGTGACACTTTGCAATTCTTGTTCAAAAAACACATGTGGGCTTCCTTTCTCCCTGGGGGGTCCTGTGTGTGTGACCGACAACTCGCCGACATTCCAGACGGCAGATGTGCTATCAATCTACGCTGGAAGCGGAATGTGCTCGCTGTGTGCAGCAGGCAAGTGCTAGCGTGACCTGCTATTAGTGCTCAGCAAGCGCAGGCACTAAATTAGATGCTGACAACTCTTCTACTTTAACATAAATCCTTAAATGTGTTCCGTCGTTCCCGACGTTGGCTCCCAGCATTCCTCCTCATCCCAGCATTCTTCTGTTTTCCAGCAAGCTGGGACTTGCAAAGGAGGTCGGAGGGGCGCTACAGGCGTGTGAGTGTTTGTGTACAGTCGCAGGCAACCTGACGATGTTGTGTGTTTACAGCTGTGAATCGCTGTCTGGAATCATTCAGACTCAAGAAAGGCGCACGGACCTCGATGGCATCGCACTTGATGATAAGGCCATCAAAGGTTGTTTTCTTTGAATTCTCGTCCATTTGCTTCCTCGCACTTTTGTAGTTTGCCGTGTCAGCAAGCGTACAATTAAGAAAGGGACATATGGATCACGTCAGGGTGTCGTCTGCATGGAGCCGCATTTTTCGGATGTTGTGTCGCTCAGCATCATTAAAGGCCACCGTATGGCGCAGCCTAAAATCCTTCACAGTTTATCGTGGCTCATCTGTCTACTACCTCTGGTTCTGAATGGGGCGGATTCAGGCAAATTAAATGACAGTACGACCCTGGGAACACATTGAGGCGGCACATAAGGTCATCAAAAGTTATTTGCTTTCAGTTCTCGTTCATTTGCTTCCCCGCGCTTGTGTACTTTGTCGTGTCAGCAAGTGTACAATTAAGGAGGGGGCATTGATGTCATCTTTATCATACACACCAATCTTGATCAAAGTTTGATCTTGTGGAGCCGCCTTTTTAGAATTTTGTGTTGCTTAGCGAGTCGTCAAAGGCGCCTCCCACATTTTATGGCGCAGCCTAACATCCCTGTCTTGTGGATCTGATTCCGAATTGGGCTCATTCGGACAAATTAAACGAAAGTATGACCCTTGAAATGGAAGACTTTTGTGTGCGTCCTGTCATGATAGATTTTGTGGCGATCGGTGAAACTGGATTATTATTTTAAAGATTTTGGGGGTGGTGTCTTTTGTGAGTGGCACCGTGTTGTCCAAGCTTTTCAATTTTCGACAAGACACGACCATCTGCAGGCAGGTCATGCCACTTTGAAGGGAGGTAGCGTGTTAGCAGAGAGTCAACTCACGCGTGGCCTCTGTGGACCTGCGGCTGTAGGAGCGGCGCGCTCGGTAGCGGACCACCAGCTCCCCGCTCTCCATGATGGGCTCGAAGGCATCGCTGCAAACACACCACAACGTATCAAACCACTGACATCTCACAAGCGCGTCGCATCCTCGAGACTCCACTCACCCGAAGCGCGTCTGCTTCCGCCGCAGCTTGGCCACGTACACGATCATGAGCACGGCCAGGGCCACGGCGCCGGTGGCGGCCATCACCACGTACCACCAGTGCCAGGAGAAGGCCGGCGGCGACGACAGGCCTGCGGGAATAAAATACTCAATACTCAATGACATCGTCACAACTGTAGGCGGAACCCTAGAGAGACAAGTTTTTACGACCACATTGGTTTGAAAACGTGTTTGCCCCCTTCCTGGTTTCTTATTTTTTTGCATGTTTGTCACACTTAAATCAAAGAAATGTAAATATTAGTCAATGACAACACAACTGAACACAAAGTACAGTTTTTAAATGAAACTTTTTATTATTAAAGGGAGACATAAAAATCCTTCCCAGGAGTGGCCGGCCAACCAAAATGACCCCAAGAGCGCAGTGACGAGAGGTCACAAAAGACCCCACAACAACAGCCAAAGAACTGCAGGCCTCACTTGTGCCACGATCTTTGCAGCTGTGGAGTGCTTGACTCCCAGCATGCAGTGACAGGTGGCGGTGGTGAAAAATAAAAATACTTTAATGAAGCAGGTGCAGGAAGATCAACAGAAAGCGAAGGAGGTGAAAGGCTCTGTGAACACACACGGAGAACTTGAGCTGTAATAACAGGTAAGGGAACAGTCTTAGGTGACAGCACAGGCGAGGTACGCACAGGCAGTGAGCAAAGATACAAGGAATGGCGCTGGCCTTTTAAACCCCACTACTTGCGATTGGGGCCAGCTGTGCAACATACCACTGGGGTGACGCGGCTGCAGCTTCCCACAAGCAGGAAGTACAGCGCACCAAAATAAGAGCAAAACAAAAACAACATTAAGGATCGTCTCAATTTTGCCAGAAATCATCTTGATGATCCCCAAGACCTTTGGGAAAATACTCTGTGGTCTGACGAGACAAAAGTTGAACTTTTTGGAAGTTGTGTGTCCCATTATATGGCGTAAAAGTAACACCACATTTCAGAAAAAAAACATCATACCAACAGTAAAATATGGTGGTGGTAGTGTGATGGTCTGGGGTTGTTTTGCTGCTTCAGGACCTCGGAGACTTTCTGTGATAAATGGAATCATGAATTCTGCTGTCTACCAAAAAATCTTGCAAGAGAATGTTTGGCCATCTGTTGGTGACCTCAAGCTGAAACCAACTTGGGTTCTGCAGCAGGACAATCATCCAAAAAACACCAGCAAGTCCACCTCTGAATGGCTGAAGACTTTGGAGTGGCCTAGTCCAAGTCCTGCCCTGAATCCTATTGAGATGCAGTTTCATGACCTTAAAAAGGAAAAGCCTCCAATGTGGCTGAATGACAACAATTCTGCTTCAGCGCTGTAAGAGTTGCTGCAGAGGGGGGCCCAACCACTTATTAGGTTTTTAGGAGGCAATCACTTTTCCACACTCCATTTAATTTTAGAGTTTTTTCTCCCTTAATAATAACAAGTTTCATTTAAAAACTGCATTTTGGGTTCAGTTGTGTCGTCACTGACTAAGTTTTACATTTGTTTGACAATCTGAAACATTTAAATGCGACAAAGATGCAAAAAAAAAAAAATCAAATCAGGAAGGGGACAAACACTTTTTCACACCGCTGTACATTTCACCAATATAGTCCAAACTTGGTTTTCGTACGCTCCAGTTTTTGTATGTTTTGGTTTTCGTCTGACCTTTTGTCAATGACAATAAAGTTTTTGTACAAGCACAAATCTTTCTTCTGAACAATCTAAAAAAAATGGGTGTAGAATCCACGTTAATGCTATGCTTTCAGTGATTTTAAACTCGCACTGTCAACTCTCCTTTAAAGATACGTTTAATGTGCCTTTATGGCCGTCAAGCAAGTGTCTCCTAAATATTTTTCCCAGCGTCTCGTCTTTTGCCAGCTAAAGCGTCTTTATCTCACGTTGTGCTGCTTTGTATCGTCTGTGTGGCTCCATGAGACTAAGCAAACAGAGATGCAGCGCAAAGCTATAAATATTTATGATGTCCTCATTCACAACCCCTCTTCTGTCTCTTCCCTTTTCTCCCGGAGACACACAGGAAGGAGGAGGAGAAAGAAGGCAGTCACCGTGTGGGGGGGGGGGGCTTACCTCGAAACTCTGAAAAAAACAACAAAAAAGCAAACAAGGGCTTACTTAGTTACAACCTTGAAGATTTATTTGTACAAGTCTGATTTATTTCTTACAAAAAATGATACAAAATACAAATAATGATACAAAAATTGTTTTTGAAAGATGTTAACACATTGATTGGTATATTATTATAATTAAATGTATTTTAATAAATGTTATTATATATTAAATATACTATATTTAGTAATATTATTATGTATATATTAAATAAATTAATATATTTTTTTCTGAATAACCACCCCATACATGATATAGTACTGTATATTTTTACAAATAGAATATGAAAATATAATTATGAAAAAATATAATATTGAAATGTTACATTGGGATGTATATGTATTCTAATGAATGCTAATGAATTCAATAATGTGTTATTTGTGTTATGTATTTTTATGTTATATATATTTTAAGCAAAGAAAAATATAACAAAAATGGAATTTCAATGAAAAAAATACTTTGAAATATGATAATAAACCGGTTTATTATTATTATTAAAGCCATTTTAATAAATATATTATACTGGTATTATTTTTTTCAAATTATTTTATCTCCCTCTGCTAGTTGGCGTTATTTATTTTTAAGCAAAGAAACAAATATAATAATGGATAAATATAGTGAAATATTACATTATGATAGTATTATAATAACATTTTTATTTTAATGAATGTATTGGATATTGTATGAAATGTATTTCAATTAAATATGAATCAAAAATGTATATTTAATAACAAATAATATTAAAATATGAATTAAATATATTTATGACTTTTGTTTTCTTCATATTGTCTCTTCCTGGTACTTGATAGTATATATTGTTTCTATTTTTTGTAAACGTATACTGTCGTATTATAATGACTTGTTTTAATTAAGTGAAATATTTGCAAGCCAGAATTCATTTGAAATTTCAATGTAAAATGTAAATATTTTTTAATGACTTCAGTGAATGAGTAAAGGGAGACAAAAATGTATATTTGACATATATCCTGTATCTATATTGCTATTACTATTATTGTATTTATTCTTTCTTTTTAATTAAAACTTAAAGGTTGATTAAAAGTTTTTTTTCTCACCAGCAGAGACGAGTGTCAGAGTCTGCAGTGGCGTCCAGGGTCCTTCCCCCGCCCCCGTGTATGCACACACCTGATAGGTGATGTTGCTGAGCGGGACAGACAGGTTGATTGACAGCTGCGTGTCCAGGCCGGCATCCATGACAACCTGTCAGCAGAAGAAGGCAGTCAGTCAGTGACAGTCCACCACTTTGCTGGTACAGTCCGTGCATCCTACCGGTTCCTGCATGGTGGGCGTGCTGTAGACCACCAAGTATCCCTGAAGGTCACCATTAAGCTTCCCTGCGGGTTTCTCCCAGACCAGGTGGACCTTGGTCCCGTTCAGCACCACCGTCACGTTGTCTGGAGGCATCTCAGGTACTGAAACACACACATGATTATCAGCCTGTGTGTGATTGGACAGCTGCAGTGTCACTCATTACCCAGCAGACCTCCACCAAGGCAAACATAGAAAGTGCCATCTGCTGCATGTGGTGAGTAGCTTCCCCACTTGGCCCTTGACTGTAACAGCCAAAAATGACAAGATCCCCACGTAATCCCGAGAGGGAGTTTTTCCTTGTCTTTGTCGCCAAAGTGCTGACTTATGTGGGATTTAGTTGTTTGTTTTCAACAACAAATGGAAACGTCACCAAAGTGTTGGCTCATGTGGGCTTCAATTGGTTTTCCTTGTCTCCATCACCAGTGCTAACTCATGTGGGGTTCAGTCGAGTTTTTTTCCTTTCCTCTATCACCAAAGCTCTGGCTCATGTGGGATTCAGTTTAAATGATTTTCCTTGCCTCCACTGTCAAAGCGCTGACTCGTGTGGGGTTTAGTTGCTTATTTTTAGCTAATGTGAGTTTTTCCTTGCCTCTATCACCAAAGTGCTGACTCGTGTGTGTTTCAGTTTGTTTAACTGCAGTTTTTCCTTGCCTTCACCACCAAGGTGTTGGCTCATGTGGGGTCCAGTTGTTGTTTTTTGTGCTAATGTGAGTTTGTCCTTGCCTCTGTCACCAAAGTGTTTGCTCGTTTGGGTAACTACATGGATGTTTTTCCTTGCCTCTGTCACCAAAGTGCTTGCTCATGTGGATTTCAGTTTGTTTAGCTGTTTTTCCTTGCTTACACTGTCAAAGGGCTGCCTCATGTGTTTTTTTTTTTTTTTTTGGATAATGTGAGTTTCCCTTACCTCTGTCACCAAAGTTCTTGCTTGTTTCGGCATCTAGCTAGGCATTTTTCCTTGCCTCTGTCATCAAAGTGCTGGTTCGTGTGGGTTTCAGTTTGTTTAACTTGAGTTTTTCCTTGCCTCTACTGCCAAAGGGCTGGCTCATGTGGGGTTCAGTTGTAGGTTTTTTCTTTTAGATAATGTGAGTTTTTCCTTGCCTCTGTCACCAACATTCTTGCTTGTTCGGTAACTAGCTAGGCATTTGTCCTTGCCTCCGTCACCAAAGTGCTGGCTCATGTGGGTTTCAGTTTAGTTTTTTTTTAACTCATGTGGGTTTTTCCTTGCCTACTTCACCAAAGTGCTTGCCTGTGTGGGTTTCAATTTGCTTAAGTGGAGTTTCTCCATGCTTTCGCCACAAGCGCCTTTGGACTTGGGGGAGGTAACGGTGGATTGTCTCCAGATTTGTATGTATTCTTCTTGTTTGACCTCTGCAAATGGAGTATTTCAAGACATTGTACTATCAAAGAAACTATTTAGGGTAAAAAAAAACCTCCTTGGCTAAGGTAATAGTGTTACAAGGTCAACCCGCCTTAAAAGTTAAGTTCTTTTATTTGTGTGTTTGGACCGAGAAGGGTTCTGAGCTGCTTCCTAAGAGTCCTTCTTTACGGCCACAAAGTTCTCTGAGCTGGAGAAGCCGCAAGGAACAGTGTGTGTGCACGTGCGTGCGTGTGTGTGTGTGAGACTGAGGCAGTCTGGGAAACGTGGTCCAGGTCGTAAGCGTGATGTTATCAGGAAGTGTTTGGCGCTCGATTGTTTCCACATGCACTCGCCTCTCGTCAGCCAAAACAAGTCAAGGACTCCTCCACCTTCAGCCGGCCCCTCCTTCCCCCTTCTCCTCCTCCTTTCCAAGTTTTCTTCTCTTTTCCTCTCGCTGTGGTGAGGAGCCGCTGTCTTTATGTGACGGACGTTGAAGAGAACAAAGATGTTCTTTGTTGAACGTTAGGAGATGGAAATGTGGAAATGTGTGTGAAGTGTTTCCCGTCAGTGCTGAAGGACTTGTTTCCAGCACACATGTGGTCATCTGTTTGTCATCGCGCAACAACAACAACACACATTGTCTGGTTGCGCAAGCCGACTACTGTTCAACACACTGGAGACGGCACTCTTGTGTGAGTGTGTGTTTTTTATTTGTCCGCACACGCATGGAAAAAGGTCACACTGAGGTCAAAAGCGGTCTCACAACGCTGGGAGGCTCCCAAAAATAAACCAAGCGCTCCCACGGTGGCTGCAACATTCTTGTCATCACAACTTTGATGTAGCTTGATTGCGGGCCAGAAGGTAACCATGGCAA
This sequence comes from Dunckerocampus dactyliophorus, assembly GCF_027744805.1. Classification (NCBI taxonomy): domain Eukaryota; kingdom Metazoa; phylum Chordata; class Actinopteri; order Syngnathiformes; family Syngnathidae; genus Dunckerocampus; species Dunckerocampus dactyliophorus. The sequence goes on from NC_072830.1 coordinate 3,880,419, forward strand.
CCAACTAAAAGATACACACACACACGTATGACCAGTCCAACATGATGCCCTACAAAGATGGCACCTGTTGTGTTCGGACATGACACCTGACACAATGGGTGTCCAAAGTGCGGCCTGAAGGCCATTCTTGGTCCGCAGCTTGTTTTTTACTGGCCCTCGTCATATTGTACAAATAAAATGATTTGATTATTAATGACATCATTATCATCAGGCTCCAGCATACCCCCGCCAACCTAGCGAGGATAAGTGGCATGAAGACGGATGGATGGATGACATATTATCAGATGCTGCATGAATTGTCACCTATAACACAAAGCTAAGATGTGGATGTTTTGTTCAGATAGCTTAGCATGTACACATCTGTGTTGACATCTTTAATGCATAAAATGTAGCGAAGTCACAACCCTCGCTGGAAAGGGTTTTTTGCTTTTTTTTAATTTTTTTTTATTTTTAAACCCGCACGGCAATAAAAAACAAGCCTTGGGCTGCATTTTGGACACCCCTGCCTTACACATGTTGCTGTGCAAGGTTCTTGCTTCCGGGTGGGACCGTAATATTTGAAAGGAAATTCTCTTGAAAGGCCAAATTTGCCCTTGACGACGTCAATCCTCTTGGGTCAGACGTCTGTCAAATACGGTGGCCAAAAAAATACAAAACCAAAAGCACACAAATCAAAAATACTGCAACCACAAAAACTATGCAGGATGAAAAACAAATGCAAAATGCTGCGTCTGCGCTTGGAGCGTTTGGACATTTCTGCGTGTTTGTGGGCCGCCGTAGTGAAAAGCAGCAGGGTTCTTGCAGGATACAGAGAAGTGTAATCCTGTTAGCGTAAAGAAAAGAAAACCAAATAATTTTGGACGTTTGCATGAGGAGGATTAAGATGGCTGCTTCCATTCCCACTGGACGCCCCCTCCTCCCTCCTTCCTATTCTCTGCTCCTTGGGGTGGGGGCTCCTCTATTGGGAACATAGTACCAACCCCACTCCTTCCCCCTACTGGCCCCCTTTTCTCTTGGTGGCGTTTTCCCACACTGCCTTGCTACATGAGAGGTGACGTGAGGTCAAAAAGGAGAGAAATGAAACACGAAGGCAGAAAGACAGAGATTGTTGTTTTGGAAATTCTTCAGCAGTGCTGTTGGTGGCGTCGGACCACCGCAAGTCAACTCAACAAGTGGTTAGACCCAAATAGGAGGGGGAGGAGGAGGAGGACACCATTTTGGAACTTTGTGTCTGGATGACACTTTGAAGCACATTGTTGCTCTATCACAAACACATGGGACACATGGACATAGACTAGCAAGACTTTTTGGACTCTTTTGGACTATTGTATGCGTCCAACTTAATGACAGGTCAAACTAGAGTCCTTATGGTCCCTTTGTTGTCTTAGAAAGACATTAGGGACTTTGTATGCTTCCAACTTAATGATGATCGGTCTAGAGTCTTTAGTGGTCCCTTTGTTGTCCTAGTAAGACATTATGGACTTATTGTATGCTTCCAACTGAACCTGGAGTCCTTAGTGGCCCCTTCATTGTCTTACCAAGACATTGTGGACAATCGCATGCTTCCAACTTAATGACAAGTCAGACTAGAGGCCTTAGTGGTCCCTTCTTAATCTTAGCAAGACATTATGGGCTATTGTATGCCTCCAACTTAACCCAGAGTCCTCAGTGGTCCCTTTGTTGTCCTAGCAAGACATTGTGGACTACTGTATGCTTCCAACTTAAAGAGAGGTTGTACTAGAGTCCTTAGTGGTTCCTTCTTTATCCTAGCAAGACATTATGGACTATTGTATGCTTCCAACTTTGTGGGAACATTTTTGGGAAGTCCCTTTTCTGTCAAATCCAATATCAGCGATCACTTCACAGATGGACAGAACTCTTCTAGAAAGTCTTGCATCTGCAGAGGAGGGAACACGTCCACGTGTTCTTCTTGTCGTTTTTAGTGGACACGTGCTCCTCTGCTTGAGTTGATGTTTATGTAGCGTAGCTTCCCAATGAGAACCACATGCAGCAGCATTTTAGACGTTTGGCATAAAGCATGAAGGCCTTTGGGGGGTCTTTAAAATCTTCCAAATATGGCAGCCGTGTAATAAGATAACCTCCTGTCTTGGCTCTTTGTGACCTTCCTGAGAAATGTGACAATACTTTGTCTTCTCTTCCTGTGCAGAGGAACAAAAGTGGCTTTTTTTGTTTGCTGAATCAAGAAGTGAAAGTTGACTGATGTCCAGTCCATCAAACACCTCCATGACTGCTCTGTTAGGAGAGCTACTTCCTCGTTTTAATAATGGACACAACTCTTTGTCTGCAGTGCATGCTGGGAGCTTTCCCCGACTTCACCACTGATCTGTATAATATATCTGGATAGACCATACGTCACACCTGCCCGTGCAAGCCGCTGAAGCCGCAGAGAGGCCATCTTACTACTCACATCTCGTACGCAGCACACTACATTGGCACAGCGTACATAGTGTACAATGCAGATGAAGAGGCTCGCAGAACATCAATATTTTACATTAAAAAGCGGGGAGATTCTCCCATTCCTTCAAGTAACGCAACCTTCGTCCCTTGAAGAAATAAATATATATCATGATATAACAAAAAAGTACGTAAATTTCCTCTTAGCTATTATAGAGCTATATAAACGTATCAATTGTGGACATACATTTAATCAGAGGAATTTTACACGATCGAAAATATCTGAGAGATCGACAGTGCAAAACCCTTAAATGATCAATCATAGATCAACATTTCAATCATACTTACAGGTGAAATGTTCGTCCACAGCCTTTGAACTGGCGATTTGTGCAGTTAATAGCTGCACATGCAGGCATCTTAAGGCAAAATTTGTGTCCAATCCAAATTAATAAAAGAAGTTCACCACGAATGCAAAAGCTTGTCCGAGAAGTGTTTCTTGCGAGTGGCAATATGGCGGCCATGTGGCTTCACAAGTCACTGACCAATGGTGTATCCAGATATATTATACAGATCAGTGGACTTCACCAGTCTACATGTGTACACACTCCCACTAACTTGACTCTTGGTTAGTGTGCCGAGAGGACACCACTCGGGCTTACCTCCTTCTGCCGTGTGCACGGCCACCCACGGCGACCAGTCTGACGCCCCCTGGCTGCTGTGACACGCCACCCTGAAAGCGTAGTCGCTGTGTGGCTCCAAATCCTCCAAGAGGAGGTCGGCCGGCGGGACGCTGACATTCTGGTAGTGGATGATCTGGTCTGCATCTCCTGATGAGGTCTAAGACAAAACAATAATGTATATGATTGTGAATATGACATATACACTAGAACTCTTTTCCAATGTCATGTATCGCACACAACGTAGTAACATTAAGGAGGTCACAAACGTTAGCAACAGTAGCTTAGCTAGGTGTTGCTAAAGTGCTAACATTACACTCACATTTTAACATCATGCTAGGTTAGCATATTCGCTGATTAAAAGTGATAAAGTTGAGGGATAGTTGGCTTTTTTTTTAAGATATGTAGCAAAGCCTGCTTTTAGAGCTGTTAAGTGGTGGGCGTACACATGGGGCGGGCTCATCTCGTGAGGGGCGGGTCAGAGGGCGTATCATGTCCTTGAGGAAGGAAGATTTTCCTCCATGACGCAACTTCAAACTCTTCTCTCAAAAGCGAAGCAAACAAATGAAGGAGATGACATACACTTTTATCACGTTTGGTGCTCATAAACAGGAAGTAGGAACACGTGCTGCTGTTAAAACTGTCACATTTCGCATGACAGTTTGGAGTCTTGGTTGAGTCGTCTCTTTTTCTGTCATTATTTCCTGTTCAGTGCTTTTATTTAGATATGTCTGTTTCCTGTTTCGACTGCATGCATCACATCTACTCTGGTTGGAGAGAGCTGGGGAGCGCACCTGCCTTTGATTTGTAATTAGGGTTCTACAGTCAAAATGTGTTTTTTGGATGAGTCAGTTCGTACAATAATTGCACTTAACAAACTAGTCCGTTTGCCCTGGACTGTGTCGTTCCGTTCATTCCTCATTTCTATTTTTTTCACATTGTTTTTTGTATGTAAAAACATAATTATTCTGTATAAAATGTATTTTTGTTTAGGAACAAATTCATTCCAATTCATTATTTACAGTAGGTCAGCCGGGACCTCTGCTAGTTGGCGGTTTGATAGCCTTCCTTGGAGGATGGTTATCTGCGTGTTTGGTGCATCTCTTTGAGCTGTTTTCCTGGTCCCTGATATCATCCTCCTTTTCTTGCACGTTCCTGTTTCCACCTCCAAAGGTGAGTTTTATGCTCGCCTTAGCTGTACCCCCTAGCTTACTTTGTTGTTTTTACTACTTTGGCTTTTTCTGCGTCGTTTGTCGAACCAACCTGCCGCCTTGTCCTTGCACCCTGGGGTTGACGCTATGAGATATAACAAAACATGACAAGAACCTCATGAAATAGTCACTTTTCCGTAATAAGGGCTCTTTAAGAAACCAAAGAGGCTGAGAACAAAACCAACAAAAGTCCAAACATCCTGACTGCTGCTTCTGCAGAATCTCTGCGGGTGCTTCGTAACGGTCCACTTGGAACGTTCCACTGTGCCGCTAATGCTAACCATGCGGCTGCTCTTCCTGCTGTGGCTTTGGAGCGTTGAGGGATGCAAGTCAGGATCGTGTGTGTGCGTGCGTGTGGGCAGGTGTTTGACCTTTGACAACTGCACTCAGGTTGCACAAGTTAGTGTGACTTAGCTAAGCTGTGTGTGTGTGTGTGTGTGTGGGTGTGTGTGTGTGTGTGTGTGTGTGTGTGTGTGTGTGTGTGTCATTCCTGACCTCATGAGTCAGGTCCAGGCTGCAAACAAGCATGTTTTAATAGAATTTGAGCGACTCAGTCGTGACTGAGTCACTCCAAATTCCCCTGTCGTGGCTCAGACATTGATACCTGACGCCGGTTCCTGTTTTTAGAAAGTCTTAAAAGATTGTTCTTTTCTTCTGACTCATATCTTTCTTTCACACTGAAGCATTACAGTCCCATTTTTGCCCCGTTTTGCCGGGCCGGGCCCCTCGCCTTGTTTCCCTGTCCCAGTGAGGGAGGGAGGCAGGGAGGCGGGAGAAAGGGGGTTTGGGTGAGAGGTATGAGGAGCAGCTTTATTAGAAGCAGACGTTTAGGGGTGGCGCAGATCGCTGTAATGGCCACCAAGCGGCGCATGGCGAGAGGGGAGGAGAGGGTGGCTGCATCGAGATTAGTTGGGGAGGCCACTTTCCCAGAGCGAAACCCGATCCCGCTGCTCCGGGGAAACAAAGCCGGGAGGGGCTCAGGATGGGGTGCTCGTTCTGGTTTTCCGGTTTCAACATGTCGCGTGTCGTCTCACCTGCACAGAGCAGCGCACGATCGGGTAGTCGCCTCCAAAGCCGGGTTGCCACGACAGGCGGAGGCTGGTCGGCATGACATTGGCGGCCCTCAGGCGGTGAGGCGGAGCAGGCAGCACTGAAACAACAAACAGTTTTTAAAAATAAAAATAAGCATTTAATTTGAACCGATCCAAATAGACGTGAACGGCTCCTACCAGTGATGGTTCCGGATCCAGAGGCTGCCACGCCCTTGTTGTTCTGGGCCTCGCAGGAGAAAGTGCTGGTCCGGTTCAAACCTCAGTAGGGAAAAATGGGAATGGTATTTTTAGATATCAGCATAAACAAAAAAAAACCTCAACATGAGTGATGCAGTTTTTGAGCTGACAAAAAGGTGATGCTGGTGGTTACCATGGCGACGTGGCAGCTGAGTCAGCAGTGTGGTGACGAGTGTGTTTGTGCGAGTCAGCAAGCTGAGCTCAAAACTTTTATGAAACAACACAACCAGCCAGCCTTCACTCCGTACTTCTACTGGAAATGCGTCTTCATCCACAATCCACATCCACTCCTTTTAACATCTTGAACCTCTCCAAATATTATCATAAATTATGGGCCTGCATGCAGAGCAAAGCAGCCGCTCACTGTTGCACACTAATGACCATGCTAGCTGATAGCATGTTAGCATTTGAGCTATTTTACCCATGTCCAATTGCACACATAGACAAGGAGACAAACAACAAGGAGGATTGCCGGCACCTCACAGTGAACCTACATGGACCACCCGTACAATCTTCATGACTCCAATTTCAATAGGCTAAACTCCTGGAGAATCCTCTGGCAGCACATCACCCCACGGCCACCACCAGGACAGGATCTTCCTTCCACGCAGGGCTTGGGTCACGCTAAACCGGATCAGATCTGGCGTTGGGGACGCGCTGGGGGTTGCGCCCATCTGGAGCCTGCACCTGCGGCCTGACTGACCAGACAGCACAACAGGTGCCCCATGCTGCGTCCACCCGAAGACGTCGTCCTTGACCTGGCCTTCCCTAATCCTAGCTGACTGCAACGACTGAAGAAAATCGTGTAGCTGTCTCACACGCAATAACAAGACTTTCCACACATGGTAATCTTGCATTTTGCAAATCGCATTGAGATTTGATATTTATGCAACTGTCTCTTAAAGCAAGAAATGTTCCCATGTTATCACAATGTAGGTTGCATGCTAGCTATTATCATTGTTAGCATTTACATTTTGTTGGGATTCTCCCCAAATTGAAATAGGTAGTGTCTCGGACTTTATACGTACGGAGTACCTACATTAAGATTTAGCACTTATTGCCACTGTCAATTGAAGAAAAAGATGTTCTTATGGTATTACAATGTATCCACGCAGGGTGCTAGCATGCTAGCTATTAGCATAGGTAGCAGTTCCTTTTTATTGACACACTGCCCAGGATTAAAAATAGTTTCAAAGGCAAAGCCCAAAATCCACCAAGTCGGTCTCAAACGCTGGGCCAGCATTTAGCAGCAGGTGGCAGACCCATTAAAAAATGTGTTCATTCCAGACATGTTTACATGTGATCTGTAGGTTCAATGAAAAACAAGTTGAATGCATAAAACCGATCAAACCCAGCCAGCGTAAAAAAAAAGACTTAGTGGTATATGAGTGCGGCCATGTATCAATGCTCCACAGTCTTCCCAGAAGTCCACCAACAACAGTGTGTCACATCCTGACATTTAACAAGCGTCAGCGTGCTCACACACTTGAGACATTCCACACACACTGACACCATGTGACCTTGCAGTGTTGCCACTGGTTCGCGCTCAAATCTCACACACACACACACACACACACACACACACACACACACACTGACGCTGTCACTGTGCGCTGGATGCAACAAGCCACCACTGTGAGGCGGGTGGAAAAAAAGTAACATTTGCTGGGTGAAGCTCAAGCAGTCTGCGTGCGTGTGTGTGTGTGTGTGTGTGTGTGTGTGTGTTTCATGTGGCGATTGCGCCACTCGCCCTCACGTCTCGCTGTTTGCATGCGAGGAGACCTAAACAACACAAGCGCACGTGAACAACATCTGCTTTTTAAAAGGAGCTTCCTCCACTGCATGTGCATGTGTTCTACACAATATGACGACACACACTCAGCGAGGAAGTGACACATTTAACTTAACTCCAGACTCAAGTCCAGAACTGTAAAACAGCTTTTATCATCTCCTAGCAGGACTTTGACTCGGTGGAAGTGTAGGTCAGCAGGGAGTGTTCTGCACAAGCTAATAGGAGCCAAAAGAACTGACTGACACTGTCACAGGTATTAATATGAATATAATATATTCATATCCACATCTTCCTTTCTTGTCTTTCATCATTATCTTTCTACCGGAAGATGCCATGTGTGTTTTGGATCGGGGTTCTGCCGGTGCAGCTGTCCATTCCACTAAGGTGAGTGTTCCTCTTCCTGGTCAGCACCAGCCATACCACTCGGATGAGTCAAAGCAGATCCTGCCGCCTTCCCCTCCTCCCTCCTGTGTGACTCACTGTGCCAGCCGGACCACCTCCTCCTTGTATCTCCTCAGCACACGTTTGTGTTCCTTCAAGCACACCGCCACAAGGCCTCGTCCTCTGCTGCATCTGGCAACATGCATAAACTACAGCAATGGCTGAGATATTCTAAAAGTGGCTTGTTCAAAGTTCTAAACATGTGGAGGACTTTTCCTCATTGAGGAGGTTCTGAGGTTCTTGATGACCTGGAGACCAGTCAGGCTGGTACCAGTGTGGTTTGTACCTATAAAGCTAATGTCAGGTGGTACTGGTGTGGTTGGTACCAGTGACTTTGAGCAGAATGCGGTTGGTCACAAAGTTGTGACAATGAGTGTTAGGTGGTACACAAGACTGGTACCAGGTACCAGTGAAGTTGGTGCCCTTGAACCAAAGTGTTGGGTGGTACTGGCAAGACTAGTACCACTGAGGTTGGTACCACCAAGTCTTAGCATCAGTTTGGATTGATGAGGTTGGTACCTGTGGAGTTGGTCAGCGAGAGTGTTATCCAGGTATAAGACTGGTGCCAGGAATACTGAAATGTTGGAAGGGACTGGTAAAATTGGTGTCTGTGTAACAGAGGCTTAGCATCAAACAGGATTTGTAAGATCGGTACTGGTCAGGTTGGTACCAGTAATGTTAGTACCACTGGGGTTACATTTTCAGCTGGTACCAGTGAAGTTGTTACCAGATAGAGGGTGGAACTGGTAAGTCTGGTACCAGTGAGGTTGGTACCACTAAAGCTTAGCATCAAGCGGGATCTGTAAGATCGGTGCTGGTCAGGTTGGTACCAGTAAAGTTAGTACCACTGGAGTTACATTTTCATCTGGTACCAGTAAGGTTGTTGTTAGTTAGAGGGTGGTACTGGTAAGTCTGGTACCAGTGAGGTTGGTACTACTAAAGCTTAGCATCAAGTGTGATCTGTAATATCGGTGCTGGTCAGGTTGTTAGCAATAACGTTAGTACCACTGGGGTTACATTTTCAGCTTGTACCTGTGAAGTTGTTATCAGTTGAAGGGTGGTACTGGTAAATCTGGTACCAGTGAGGTTTGTACCACCAAGGATTAGCATCAAGTGGGATCTGTAAGATTGGTATTGGTCAATTTGCTGAAAGTGATATTGGTACCAAGTTGGTACTGGTGAAACTGCACTGGTACAAGTAAGGTAGAGAAGTGGGAGGAATTGGTAACATTGGTACCAGTGAGGCTAGTACTACTGAGGTTACATTTTCATGCGGTACCATTGTTACCTGTGAGGGTAGTAATGGTAAGACTGGTACTAGTAAGACAGAACTTTGTGGAACTGGTAAAACCTGGTACTTGTGTGGTTGAGTATTGGGAAGTACCAATGAGACTGGGTTTACTGAGTGGTCCTTGTAAGACAAGTACTTGTGAGGTTGGTACCACTGAGGTTACATTTTCAGGTGGTACCAGTGAAATGTTGGTGGTTCTGATAAGTAGTACCAGTGAAGCCTGGGTGTACTGTGAGGTCCTGGTTAGGCTGGTACCTGTGAGGTTGAGCACAGAGGGCGACATGGCCACCGGGTCGTCCAGGGTGTTCAGAGGAGCACCGTCCTGCAACCAGATGACTCGTACGGGTTCTGGTGGGCCGTGGGCCACGCAGTGCAGGCTCAGTGATTCGTTGGCTACAACGGACATGTGCTGAGGCTCAGTGGAGAAGTGAGGAAGTCCTAAGGGAGAAGCAGTCTGGTCAGACTTGGTACTAGGTCCATGGTACCTCTTTGGGGAGGGGTTTGGACTCACCCTCAAGCAGGATGCTTCCCTCCTTAGACAAGATCTGCTGGCCTTCTACCTGGACCGCACACTGATAGCTGCCCATGTCTCCAAGCTGGACGCTGTCAATCCTGTGGAGAGAAGGATCCGATTGGATTTTTCCCAAAAGAAGAGATGGGAAAATGAGGAAGAACGACCACATCCTGATTGCGTTCCAATCCCATCATGGTGAGATTAGAAAAACAAAGCAGCCAAACCACAGGAGACGAAGCTTTGGCTTATTTCCCTTGCGAGCTGACACAACGCACGTAAAAGTGTCACACAGTCCTTCTGCCTACCTGAGCATGCTCAGCACCACCCAGTGCTGGCGGCCGTTTGGCACCTCCAGCTGGTCGGTCTCGGCGGTGCGAAGTGGCACACCGTCCTTCAGCCACTCCACGTCAGGACGCTGCTCCTCCTCGCCGTACGCCGCCCTCAGCCTGCACTGCAGCCTCACGGGGCGGCCCAGAGACGAGACCACCGCAGTGGGACTCTCCATAAACTCCAAGTCTTTCGTGGGGGGACGGAACAAATAAGAGTCAGTTTGGGGAATAAACTGCACGCATATGCGAATAAATGTGTGGAAAAATAAAATAAAAATATACAGATTTTTCAATGTTAAATAAAGTATTTTAAAAATCCTGGACTGCACCTTTATACTGATCTGCACTAAAGGCTAAGGGGATACACGGATACATTAAGTAAAAAATAATGTAAAGCAAAAAAAATGTTTTAAATATAAAAAATTACATTAATTAAAAATGTATGTAAAATAATATGCAGCGGCAAAATCACATTGTATTAAACATTAAATGAATTAACAATTTATTTTCAAATAACACATAATGAAAACAATTACAAATAATTCACAATTATATTATAAATGTATTAATAAACATTCAAAAAAATGTAATTACATTACAATTTTTAGCACCTTTATACAGATCTGCACTAAAAGTTCATGGGATACATGGGACCAAAAAAAAAATAAGAATTTTTTTTTCATTATGTAAACTAATAGCAAGTGAAAATGTTATGAAACACTAAATGAATTAAAAATGTTGTTTTACAATAATACATAATTAAAACAGTTTGAAGTCATTTAAAAAACAATCATCTAAGTTATATTAACATTTTTAACACCTTTATACATATCTGCACTTAACGGTAAATGGTTCTTCCCTCGAACCAGGCCCAACCCTGCATGCATTTAATGCATTTTAAAGAAATACATTTTTGTAATATAAACATAGGATGGGTGTAACACATGGAACTCAAAATACTAAAGACAAATTGTTTTAATTATGAAGTAAAAATATTTAGTATAAAAAAGTAGAACAATTCAGAAAGATATATTTTTACTATGTATTAAAAATAATACACAGTGAAAAAAAATTATATATTTTTCAAATTAATTAAACATTTCTTTTAAAGTGATATTTAATTTTAAAAAGTTCGGCAATGAATTTTTTCCATAAAGACAAAATGTGCCGTCTTCATGTAGTTTTTATGCTGTGAAGAAACCAAAGATAAACGTTTTGTCAGCATTGAAACGTATTGATCACTGATGATCAGGGAAATAACTCACACTGATTGCACTTTGGGATCAAGCTTGCCGTCGTTCAACGACTCGACCACACACTGATAGACAGGCTGAGCTGCTTGTGTGAGTCGCAGCTCAACAAACACCTTCATGTTCTCTTTCACACAATTTAGTGCAACAAACATGACAGCTGTCAACTTATCCGTGTACTATGAAGGAGAACTAAGGTCACATGACAACGTGCATGTCTTACTTCCTGGCTTCATTTCCTTCATTGCCCTCAATTAAAAGTCTAAACTTTCAAGGTTGCTGACTTTTGCGGTCCACACAGAAATGCTTGGTGGACAAATAATGCAGTCAGGGTTTAGAAGATCTTTTTTCCGCCCCAAAAAGCAAGAAGTTCTCGCCCCAGTTGCCCCAGGCTCCGCCCCCTTCTCTTTTCTCTTCCAGTCGTCATCCTGCAGAGAAACTCTAATGCACACGGCTGCTCGCTCCCAGGAGGGGCACACATTCGTCACATGACTGACGTGTTTGCAGACTTTCTCAAGCTTGTCCGCCCGCCTCCCTCTTCTGCTTCACGGCCCACCTTTCACCTTTGATCCCATGTGGCCGACAGTAGATCTCAAACGCACGCCAGTACCCACAGCTCAACAAAAACACACTTTTAAGGTTTGGGCAAAGTTGACCTCCTAGAGATAGACAGACATTCACTATGCATTATGTTTATTTTCATGTACAGTAAAAGAATCATTAAGTCAGTAAACATGTTAACTTGAAAAGATTGTATTTCCATAAAATGGTGTGATAACATCGGGCATATGAATTTAAAACTATGACAAATGACAAATAGTTTTTAGAAATATAATAATTTAAGAACTATAAAAATGAAATATTTTCCATTAATATGATCATTTCCAAGGTATTGAAAAACTATTAAAATAAGTAATATTTTCCATTAATATAATATTTTAAAAACAAGAAAAATTTATATTTTCCATTAATATAATTTCCAAACTATTTAAAAACTATCGTAATGAGAAATATTTGTCATTAATATAAACAATTCCAAACTATTTCAAAACTATTTTAAAAATTTATATTTTTCATTCATATATTTTGAAAACAATAAAAATGTAAATATTTTCCATCCATCCATCCATTATCGACGCCGCTTATCCTAATTAGGGACATGCTGGAGCCTATCCCAGCTGACTTTGGGCGAGAGGCGGGGCACACCCTGGACTGGTTGCCAGCCAATCGCAGGGAAATATTTTCCATTAATATAATTTCCAAACTATTTAAAAACTATGAAAAATTACAAATATGTTCCATAAATAGAGCTATTTCCAAACTATGTAAAAACAATAAAAATTGAAAATAATGTCGATTAATATAAGTGTTGCTTAACTATTTGAAAACTATAAAAATGACAAATATTTTTCATTGATCTGATAATTTCCAAACTATTTAAAGACTATGAAAAATGACAAATATTTTCCATTTAAAAACATTGTTTCAAAAGTATTTAAAAACTATTAAAATGACAAATAATTTCCATGAATACAATCATTGCCTAACTATTTCAAAACTATAAAAAAAAAGACAAATATTTTTCATTGATCTAATAATTTCCAAACTATTTAAAACTATGACAAATGACAACTATTTTCCATGAATATCTGTGAAAACAACATCCCACGGCGTTTTTCCCCACTTTCATGTGTCATTTCCACACACGAGACGCACCAAACAATTAAAAAGTCACTTAAAGTCCAACCAGGCTAGGAATACGTTTTGGAGTAAACATTTTAAAACATACGTTGGAGCCATACGTGAAGCCATACAGTACTGTATGCCTCTGAAGCTGTTGTGAAAAGGTACTGACATGACACTAATCATCTGAAAAGACGAACGATGGCGTGCGTTTGCCTTTGACTGCTCATCTCCTCCCTTTTGTCCCCCAAACTCCCTCCAGGTCCACGAGATGCTGAGCATGAGTGCTTCCATGCTTCAAGTCATTGCAAGTGGTACACAGCAAACATCCAAACGTGCACCCCCTCCCACTCCTAATTCACCCCCAACACACGCACACACACACACTTTCCGCCCCGCCATTATTTGGATTCATCACATCTCCCTCTCTCCATCCATCATGTTCCAGTCTCTGACTCACAAACCAGACCCTTCAAGTCTGAGCCCCTCTGACCCCACCCAGACAAATAGGAGCTGAGACACGGTGAAAAAATGTTATTATATCTTATAATAAAGTCAGATATGCCTCATCCTGCCAGGTGAAACCCCCTTTAAGACCCCGCCGTCCATCTTCAAAGCAATTCAGGGAATGGGACTTTATTACAGTATTACACGTTTCATCCTTTTCCTTTCCATATTAGAAAACTGGCAGCCTGGTACATTACATTAAAACGGGAAGTCAACAAACATTTTGCACAAGCGTAAGCATGTGATGTACAGTACTTTAGTAATACACCAAAACTATTACCTTTACCATGCGCATGCCAAGCCAGCAGGTGGCAGTGTCACTTTGTAAACAAACTGATGAAAAAGTTAGAAACGCAAACAAAACTGTGCTCCACCATTGTTTTGTTTGAGAGGAAAAATAACACAGGCTAACATACGTCCTCCGTTTTTCACAATCTAACCTTTCTAGTGTTTACGTGGAAACGTTGCTTTAAAACACGCCCGCTTCAAGGCTTGTTTTCAAGGTTCCAAAACGCAATATTGTCATGTCAAACAAACAAGGTTGATCCGTCTTTAGATCAAAACAGTCGTGAAAGCTGACCGCTAGTGTCGCTTTGTAAACTTCACACCTCAGCTGAACGGGAGCAGCCTGTAACTCGCACACCGACACTTTTTAAACACAAACAACTTGTGTGCTCAAACTTACACCAGACCATTTTCCGCAATCTCATTTTTTGAGTGTTTACATGGAAACAGTAACACTCTCGCTTTCTAAAACGTCCACTTTGAGACCTGTTTTCAGACTTTGAGAATTTCTCATTATCATTCAAACAAACGTTGAGCTGTTTTTAGATTTTTTTTTTTAATGGCGTAAAAGCATAAGAACGCTGAGCAGCGGTATTACTTTGTACAAGTTGATCGCACTTTGAAGAGGCTGCCCCCTAGTGTTCTCCATGTGTATTACTGTAAAACGCTTCCTGTATGGCATGCCAGGCCAGTAGGTGGCGGTGTTACCTCGTACACTTCTATTGATGAAGCAAAAAAGCTGAGTGCTCCACCATTCTTGTTGTTTCCAGACTTCCTTGTCAACAAACGTTGCCAAACAAAAGCTGACCCCTAGTGTTCTCTGTGTGTAATACTTCCTCTTTGTAAATCACTTCCTGTATGGCACCTGATGCTGTAATACACATTCCAGGCCAGTAGGTGGCAGTATGACTTTATGAACAAACATGACGATGACATCGGAAGTAAAATCGGCAACGTGCTCCCCCGTCTTTGACGTATTTGAGAAGCGGGCGAATATGTGTCCTCCATTTTTCACAAGCTAGCGTTTTTAGCGGTCTCTGACAGCATGTCATGGCTGTTTTACGTTTCCATCCATCTTTGGTTAACAAAAAAAAAGCTGCCCCCTAGTGTCTGCATTTTTATTACACCTCTTCAAGAACACTATTACTTTTCTCAGATTTCCTCTTGAAGAAACTCTCTTGTGCTCTTTGGCCCGCCGCCCCGCTGGAGGGTACCAAAGCTTGCACGTGTAAACAATCCAACCATTCCAGCTAAGTGACGTGTGCTTTTTTTTTAAAAAAAAAAAAAAAAAAAAACAACCTTTACCACGAACTGGCTAACTGACGGGAATGAGAGCAGTGCAGATGTTTACCTGCCTGACCTGCTCATTTCTCCTCACCGTCTAAACACGTTTATGGACCTCACTTTGCTCGTTAAGAGCTTCCTCTTACCTCGATCTGTGCTGGCCACCTTTGCCGGCCCGAACATGAACATGAAGAACAAGAACAAGGAGAGGACCGTGAAAGTGGACTTCTCGGAAACATCACCGGAGTCCATCATCTCATCTTGTCGCGATTGAGAGGAGAAAAGTTCCCTCGAGTCCGGGTCCAAAATCCAAAAGTCCACAACAATAAAGTCCTGAGAAGAAACTTGGTTGCTTCTGCGGTGGGAAAAAAAGTTGAATCTAGTTTAGGAGTTTCTACTTCGGTGTTCCGTCACAGTGCGCGAAAATTCCTCCACTCCCTCTCCTTCCTCCTCCTCCTCCCCCTCCTTCTTCTTCTCTCCTCCTTCTTCTTCTCTCCTCCTTCAAACAGGATTCAAATTCCACAAGTCAGCTTCTTCTCAGAGGATGTGGGCTGCTGCTCGGTTGTTTTTCTTTAATTGCAGCGTCTTTTGTTCATATGGTTTATATATGATTGGATTCATATTACCGAATACTCATCCATGCTTGCATTTCTACAGCGCATCGAGGATGGAAGATGCTTAGGTTGACGTCTGAGCATGCTTGAATTCTTTTCTGACACATTAGTAAGACATGTTCCTGCGACACTGACTTATGTTTGACGCTGTTTCCCCTTTAAGAATGTCCTTTAAAAGACCCCCATTGTACATCCTTTCAATGGCACCCTCAGAGGAGGGGGTAGTCTCCAAAAAGACTTTTGGGATCGTGTGTGTGTGTGTGTGTGTGTGTGCGCAGGAAGCTTTGCAAGGATTTGGAGGTGAGGATAAAGTGGATTAATAGTTTCAGCAGGCAGACCTCAAACAACCCAAACAAGCTTCTGCTTCCAACTTGTATTCCACCAAGAAACTTCTTTTTTAAAGTAAAGTTCCCCCCTCCCCAAAAAGATGCGGGCACGTCATAGGGGCCTCTGCGTCACGTGACCGAGCGGCGTTCACAATGGATAAACATGTATACACAATGTGTAGCTTCTGGCTCCCTCTGCTGGTGACCAGTGCAATGGCAGCACACCTCCCTGGACCTGCACTCTTTCTGGACGTGGCAGGCGGATCGATCCAAACGTCGATATTTGTCCCCGCCATCTTAATATCTTGACACTAGATCGATATTTTTCATTTTGCTTCTATGTTTATTTACACAAACATCTGTGTTCTTTGTTGTGTTGTTGAAAGTATTTTTTAAATATCTTTTTTATTTACTGTAATCCGTTGCCTACTTCGCAGCTTCATTCTATCACGTTTTTTCCACGAATATATTAATAAATAAATCATCACGATGAATACGGCCTATTATTACTAAAAAGATGCTTATGTAATATTTTACACTGGTCACTAGGTGTCAGTAATGTTACACTGATGAGACAATAGCCACTGAATGAAGTACAATTTTCCAGAAACAGGAAAAACAAAGAGGAATTCTCCCAATGCTAATATGTGCGAGTCTATATTGTTTCTATTTTCTCTTATTATGTCTACTATATTGGGTAATAGGGGTGTAAAAGTGATTAAAGGGGTGTTATTTTATGTCTAGAGGGCTCTAGTAATGTTAAAAGGCGTATTTAGAGGGTGGTAAACAGGTTTTGTATGCTAACTACCAAAGTACAATGTTCCCTCATGCCATCGCAGTTCACCTTTCATGGACTCGCTGTTTTCTGGATTATTTTTAGTGCAATGTTGGTGCCTTTTTTTTTTTATTACAGCGTATGAATGCTGTTGCAGGTCGAGCCTGGCCCTTTAAGAAGAATGCATTATGGTAAGTTGAGTGTAGTAGTTCTGTGCTTTAGCTAGCCGGCGGTGTCTCTTTTCCTCGCTCTCTTCTGTCTGCACCGCCCATTGTCTTTTGCGTCCTGATTGGCTATAGACCTGGCGTGCTCACACTTTTTCAGCCTGCAAGCTACTTTTAAAATGATCAAGTCGCAAAGATGTTTCTTGTTGTGGTCATGGCTAGCCAACTAGCTAAACGTGTGAGCTGCTTGCTAATCACAAATACTGTAAACAATACAAGAAGCTAACCGTTTGTGACTCCGAACGCTGTATGGTTGCAAGGTTGCAAGATGAAACCCACAATGTCGACGACATGCTCTGCACCCAAAAGGCAGAGGAAGTCAGCCATCGCACAAAAAGTTGGACTTCTGGACGTCCTGAGGGAAGGCAGAAGTTACACGGCTGCAGGGCGCCATTACGGAATGCTGTAAATGAATCTTCGGTTCATGGAGGACAAGGAGGAGGGGGAAAATACGACGACAGGACCAATATGTTTTAACAAGGACACAAAAACGCTACAGCCGAATGGCGCCAGGACAGAGAGGCACGGTCAGAGACGTGAAGTGCGTGTGAGTCACTTAAAAATGTCTTGTGTCCAACCTAGGAGCGTCATCATTAAAATTCAAAGCAAATGTGAACTTTGAGAGTGTTTAAACAAGAGACAAATGTGATAAAATGTTAATGCCTGTCTGAGAAAAGTGTATAAAGTGAACGGTGAAGGGTTTTACAACCTTAAAACATATAATCATTGTAAAAAAATTAAGTTGCCTACTTCGCGGATTTCATTTATGGTGGGCTATTTTTGGAATCTATCCCCTGTGATAAACAAGGGAACACTGTATTCCAATCATAAATAAGAAATTCTTCTTACATCAAATAAATCATCACTGTTTCGTGGGTGAAAATGGCCTATTATTACAAGAAAATGCATATAGTAGTATTCTACATTGGTCACTAGGTGTCAGTAATGTTACAACAATGAGACAATAGCCAAGTACTGTCCTGTTGAACTTGCATCACTTCTTTCATGCAGTCGTTTTTGGGGGTTTTGTGTGTGCTTGCAGCATTTTTCTTTTGCATTTGTCTTTCATCCTGCAGCGTTTATGTGATTGCAGCATTTTAAATTGGCAGCATTTTCTCATGTGTTTTATGGTGTTTGTGTCTGCTTTTGGTTTTGGAGCTTTTGGACGTCGCCGTCAGCCCCAAAATATTAGAAAGTGCTCTGAGTGCACCACCGCACAATACCAAGGGAATAATAAACATATTGTTGAATTAATATATCATTATTATCTTTATAAAGGCATGCTTGTGTATTAGATCTGATTAGACTGTGTCCTTAATGAAGTGTGTGCTTTTTATGTGGTCTATGTCGTATATTCTATGTAGTCCCTATATCTGTGTTACATAATGTCCTCCTAAATGTACAAAACGAGCATGGATCCACTTTTAATCCCGTGTGGACATCGTGGAGGCTGTGGGATTAACAACACCATGGCGCTCCCATCCAAAGCACTGCGGCCGCGGTTAATCCGTATGTTTTAATCTCCCGGGGGGGGCGGGAGGTGGTCCAAACTACGGCTCACATGCTCAGACTCGAGTCCCTCTCGGAGCATCAGGAGTTAAAGGCCTAAATAGTGAGGATTACTCTCTCTCTCCCCACTCTGTTTTGTTTTTTTTATCCTATTTTTCAGCATCAGATGTTCTGGCCTTCATTTGAGCGTGTGTACTTTGGACCACCGCAGCCATGAACACAGCCGGCGGCGTTCATCGAGGCTACCTCAGGAAATACGGTAGGCCTGCTCACGAATCTTCAGACAACGATGTTAGGATTAGGATAGGCTTGTCTGGCGTCAATAAAACAGTGAAGGTCCTTGGTGGTCTTACAGCAGGGGTGTCCAGAGTGCGGCCCAGGGGTCTATTTCGGCTCACAGCTCATTTTTCATTAGCCCTCGGCATATTGTAAAAATAAAATGGATCATGAATGAGATACGGTCAAAGCTCGGTTTTCAAACAGCCCAGTTTTTGTATGATTCGGTTTTCGGCAAAGATTTTTGCCCAGATTTTGCCTGGGTTTCCGTACAATATTGCGCATAACAATCTCGTCCGTTGATCCTGTACTGTATCGTCCCGTGGAATGGAGTGCCCAAACAAAGCGCTGCTGATTCACTGTCTGTGTGACTGCTAAATAACCCGCCATGGGGCCAAAAAAAAAAAGTTGCGAGTGCCAGCAATTTCATGAAGAAGGTGAAAAATACTATTGAACTTGAAAACATCTTCAACAAAGATTAAAAAAAGGATAAAAAGATGTTAATGTTCATTTGTCCATTTCAGTCATCATTTATAATAATTTCCCACGTTTTCTGCATGTAAAACTATCATGCTTCTGCTCATGTTTTTGGGTGTCTGAAACAGCTATAACACAACAATAAACTGTGGTTTTCTTCAGGTATTGACCTAGTAGACCCAAAAGATGACTCATAACATAAGAATATGACTCACTTCAAAGAACAGCATGAATCTTGTAAGAGTAATAACTACTTGTAGTGGACTTACTACGGCTGTAGTAATATTTACTTGTAGTCACAACACACTGGCCTGGAAGTACTTTGTTGAGGTAGTGTCAGCACAATAAAGCAATAATGGACCTCCTTGCATGGCCTTGATGTCCTAATGGACTCCTTATTGATTTGTGTTGATTGTTTTGTGTCGTTGGTTGTTGGACGGACAAAATGTAAAAGTGTGTATTTTTACCGCGTGGTGTTTGTGATTGTTTCATTACTTCCTCACTAATCCTGTCACAGAGGATGAGGGCATTGTGTCCTCACAGCTTATGGACATCAATCTATAGCTGCTATAGTAGGCAGAAATATCGGGTCGCCTACAGGAAGTGAAGTGTTGTTGTTCCGCACATTTGCAGCCATAACAGCTTCCACTCTTCTGGGAGGATTGTCTAAGAGTTTGGACTGTGAGGATTTTGGGCATTTGGCGTTTAGATTTTGACATTATTTCTGTGTGGAGTTGGAATGTTCTCCCCGTGCGTGCGTGCATTTTCTCCGGGTACTCCGGTTTCCTCCCACATTCAGAAAGCATGCATGTTAGGTTAACTGGAGACTCTAAATTGTCCATAGGTATGAATGTGAGTGTGAATGGTTGTTTGTCTATATGTGCCCTGCCATTGGCTGGCCACCAGTCCAGGGTGTACCCCGCCTCTCGCCCGAAATCAGCTGGAATAGGCTCCAGCATACCCCCGAGACCCTAAGACCCTAAGATAAACGGCATGGAAAATGGATGGATGGATGGATTTTTATATTAGAAATTAATTTTACACGTATTTAATACATCAATTTAAGCAACGAAAAAAATCTTTGGAGACATTTGTGAACCAAAAAAACTCCCAGCTGTTTAAGATAAGATAAGATAAGATAAGATAAGATGTTCCTTTATTAGTCCCACAAGGGGAAATTCCAGGTTTATAGCAGCAAAAAGCAGAGTACAAAAGCACACAAGAGCGTAGAAAGTACAAAATCTAGGTAATACAAATCAAGAAGTGATATACAGTATTGACAACAATGTACATGTTGATCAACCACAGGTTTATTGCACGGTTATTGTACACGATTATTGGAGCAGTTTATATTTGGGAGCCGGGCCAAAAGAACCGGCTCCTTTAGAAGAGCCGAAGTTCCCATCACTATCCTGTACTGCCGTAGCGAAACTCATTCTCTAGCCCAGGGGTGTCCAAAGTGCCGCTCGAGGGCCATTTGTGGCACATTCCAAAAATATAATGTAACAAAAAACATTGCAAAAGTGGGAAAAATCTGCAGCAATCTTACAAGAATAAAGTCCAAATAATAAGAGAAAAAAGCTGTCATCTAACCAGAAAAAGTTGCAATTTTCTGAGAATAACGTCATACTATTATGAGGAGAAATTACATCATTTTAGTAGACTAAGGATGAAATATTAAAGAAAAAATATGTTATTTTTTTAAAGTGGTAATATTATGAGAAACAAACAAAAATGTTGTAAAATTTGATTGTGGAAAAAGTAATATTATGAGAATAAGGTGAAAACATTTTGGGAATAAAGCCATAATATTACCAGAAGAGAATTTACAAGAAACAAGCTGCAATAGTAAAAATTATTCTAATGACATTGACTAATTATTCTAATTCTGTTGCAGCTTTACAGGAATAAGTTTGCAGTATTATGAGGAAAAATAACATCACTTTATTAGCGTAGAGTTTGTTTTTTGAATTATGAGAAACCGACAAAACATAATTTTTGGACAATTAGGTTGGGGAAAAAGTTATAATACTTTGGGAATAAAGTCATAATATTATGTAGAACATTTCCAAAGGTTATTTAAAATGAAAGTTTCAATATTTGGAAAATTAAAAAGCAAAAATGGGAAAAAAATAGTTTTTTTTCACTTGTATGACAATGCTGAGATGCAGTTTTTTTCTTGAAATAGATAGATAGATAGATAGATAGATAGATAGATAGATAGATAGATAGATAGATAGATAGATAGATAGATAGATAGATAGATAGATAGATAGATAGATAGATAGATAGAACTTTTCAGCATATCTGCATGTGCTGCTTTACAAAATATCAAAGTGGCAAAGTTGCATCCTTTCATTTGTCGCTGTGTGGCCCTCGCTGGAACAAGTTCGGACACCCCTGCTGTAGCCGGTAAAGCCTTGCCGTTGAATAAAAACATGGCAGTAAAATAACACGGTTGCACCGCAGGAGGCCGTCGGGTTTTTGCACCAAGGGGTGGTGCTGCTGAAAATTCAGGTGGGAAGAATTTGTCTTATTTCCACATGCAAATGTTTACAGGTCTGGGGTCCAGGAGGCCGCTGATGGTGGACAAAACTCCCCCATTCACGCCTTCATGGACCTTGTTTGTGCACTGGGAACAGAAAAGGGGTCTTCATAAAGCTGGAGGCATACCATGAGCTAAGATGAAGATCAGATCAGGGAAGCTCAACTAGACAAGGCGAACTTGTGCCTGATTCATTGATCAAGAGCCGTGTCCACATACTTTTGTCCATATAGTGTGTTGCTGTTAAACCCCACCTCCGCTGTCTTTGTCAAATCCGGTTGACATTTAATCCTCCATATAGGGAACTAGAGCAGATCTCCATCAGCACGGTTATTACAGGATGGACGGCTGTCTGGGACACTCGCAGTCTGACGCCATCACGTGTGTCCTGTCCTGGAAGCGGATGGTTTCACGTTATAATATCCCAAAATAAAAACAACAAAAAAAAACATGTCAACGTGAAGAAAATGGCCTCATGGATGCATCAGTCTCATGTATGGGTCAGGGAGTCCAACAGGACCACTAAAAGCTGCGTCCATCAGCGTGTGTTCCTGTTCCTGCTGCAGGGGGCTTCGTGTTCAAGCAGTGGAAGGACAAGTACGTGGTGCTCAGCATGGAGGGAAGCCTGCTGGTGTGCCGCGATGCCGAGTCGCCGCCCGACCAGGTGGTGGAGCTGCTGAGCCACTGCGAGTTGATCGTGGAGGGCCGAGAGATCCTGGACCTGCCCCGGCTGCCAGCGGGAGGCCGCAGGGACTGCTGCTTCGCCCTCGTCCTGCAGCAGAGCAAGTTCCTGCTGCTGCTCGCCGACAACCCCGACGACTGCACGTGGGTCTCGCTAACCAATCTCCTACGTGATGTAGTCACATCTTACTTGTTGCTAGGCAGGATTCCTGGGGCTCAATCATAACTGCCCCACGAGGATGTTTGGATGACAAGCAAAAGAATGGCAGGAACGGGATGTCAGACTTCGCACTTGAATCTGTATTAAATATAAAACCCACTTCTTACATAGCAATGCATACGAGCATAGATCTTTTTCAAATAGAATGACTCCTCATTTTTCTTTTTCAGTCTGTGGCTGAAGTTGATCAGAAAAGTACGAGAGGTGAGTTGTGTTGAAGCCTTTTGGTATTTCTGCTAGCGTCACTTTGCTTGTCCTGCGTGCTTTTCCCAGGGCGTCATGTCGCCTCCGAGCCTGCAGAGGCAGCGCAGCGTCTCCCGCTGCATCACAGACAGGGACCCCCTGCCTGACTCCTCCAGCGACAAGGACCCCGGGTCACCCAGGGCCAGCGACAGCACCCCACCATCCCGGGGCGGCTCGTTCAGAGACAGAGGTCACAGTCAAGGTCAGCTATCTGTGATGTTGCGAGGTCTTCATTTGCCCCTGACGCCACTTTCACCGATCTGCATGAAATATGCGAGACATGTCCATCATGACCTAACATGCAAAAAAGTCTCAAGAACCCATTGCCAAAAATAAACAATAAGGCAGCAATGTTGGCAATTTTAGGGCATTTTTAGCCACTGCCAGGTTTCAGACTTAAAGGAACTTCTCCCACAGGAATAATCCCATCATTACCAAATTCAAAATGGGAAGAGTAAAAAGATAGAGGCAAGTTCTGAAGCTCTTTAGTTAGAGTCAAATTATTTGGGTGGAGCGTGGCAGCAAAGTCGGATAAAAAAAAGATCCGTGCACACCATTTGTCAGGTACAGTAATGCCTCGCCACTTTGGGCTTTGTATTGTACGTATTTTTTTGCCTAAATGAAGCATTTTCAAGGCAAAATGAAGTAAAATGCAAATATAAGGCGTTCAGAAGGCACATTCAAAGATGTTGTGATTGTATGTAGTATTCTACACTGGTCACTAGGTGTCACATGTTACATTGATGATACAATAGCTACCACCAGCAAGTACAGGAAGTAAAAAAAAAGAACGAGGAACTCTCCTAAACATACACTATGTGAGTCTATATTATGTCTTATATGTCTGTCTTGTTCTATGTCTTATTTTCTCTTATTATGTTTACTATTTTGGCCAATAGCGATGTCAAACCCCTGTCACACTAAACACAAATCAGCACGAATCAAGCAGAACCAGCCGGAATGAAAAAAATGTAAAAATGTGTGCCTCATTTGGGAGAGGATTTGAAATTCGTAAGCTTGGCTCCGTTTTTCCTTGGCGGTATGATGTGATGTGAATTGGCGACGCGTCAGTGGTGAGTGACGTTTCAGCGGGCTTCTTGGGCTTCATCACCTCTGTACTATCCACGCCGGCGGCTGCTGGCGGAGTTACCTTGGCTCCTTTTTTCCTTGCCGTATGACGTGATGTGAATAAGGCGACGCTTCATAGCGGCAGATGGCTGCTTTTCTTTTTTCTTCAAATGCAATCAAAATGTTTGGAATGCTAATCAAACACCATAAGAATATTTACAATGCAGTCAGAGTGCAGTTAGAATACCTTTCAAATGCCGTTTGACATTGTTCCACTGCGAATTCACCTCAGAAGTTTTTAGCATGCTCAAAACATCTGGTCCACAACATCCGCAAGAATGTATTTGGAATGCACTCAGAATGCAGTCAGAATTTTTAGAATGCACTTCGAATATCCAGCAATAAGCAATGACTTTTCATTCCGACGACATTCTGGCTCATTCTGCCTCCAGTGTGACTAGGGTATAACTACGGGACTTTAGGGGTGTTATTTCGTGTCTAGAGGGCTCTAATAATGTTAAAAAGCGTATTTAGAAGTTTTTGCATGTCTTACACAACAAAGGGTGTTCCCTGGATTGCATTTAAAGTTTCATTTAACTGAAGGTAAAAGCTCTTTTTCTGATTGTTTAGCGGGCGGACCGCGGCGGCCACTGCGCAGCGTCTCCGTGGCGCCTCCTCACCGAGTGTCGGACTGTCTTCGCCATGGCAACAGCAGCGACGCCCGGGCGGTGAGGGCGGTGTGCCTGCTAATGGGCGGCGCGGCCGCCTCCTCCGCCCTGGGCTACCTCAGCTCCTGTTCGCCGCCGTCTCCGCTGGCCGGCAGAGCGCCCGACGTGGCCCACGGCTCGGGGAGCTTTGCTGAGATGTCGGCGGGGGGGTCCTTTCACGCCTGCGGCCAGGACGTGGACGCCGACACGCACTTCAACAGCTTCGACTTTGAGGCCGATTCTGACTTTGACGCGTTTGACTGCGGAGGGTTCGCATTTTAAAAGGACGTGCTCGTCTGTGGTGTTGCTGTCCCTTTAAGAAGCGATCGCTATTTTAGCACCCGTTTCCTTATCAATACGTACATGATGACGGTGTTCTTCCTGGCTCTGTGCCATCGCTCCTCAGGTAAATCATTCATGATATTGATTATTTATTCTGTCTAGTGGCAATAACGGCGAAACATTTACTACTCCACTTAGAGTCATCCTTGTAATGACAACTATACCTTCACGGGCGCACTTCCTGTTTTGGAATAATACAAGTGGTAATTGGCGCCATTTAGTGGTCTGTAAGCGTAACAACGTCCATAGTGTTCTGCACAGCAAATGCATATTGCTTGTTACTTTTTATATTGCACATAATTTGACTCTTTGGCTGTAATGGAAATTCTTCCCTTATTAAAAAAATAAATCTAACCAAAATCATACTATCAACAATATAATACATAGTTAATTAAAATAATGAATTTGATGTAAAAACTTCGATTGAAATATAAAAAAAAAACAGAAATAAAGAATGAGTACAGTTCAGGTAACCATGTGCTTTTATTACCAGTGCATATTTATTCAAAAGAAAACAATGTTGCCATGGAGACAAAAAAGCCTTCAATATATATATTTTTTAAACAAAGATATTTTTGACAACAAGCAGAGGAACATCAGCTTTTCGCTTGGCGTCAAAAGTCAAGTAGAGGATCGCCAAAATGCTCTACTTGTTGTTACAGACAATGACCACCAGAGGGAGGAAAAGGACAATGCAGCGTTGCCTCCAATAGAAACAACTGCAAGATAGACTGCCATCTAGTTCAAAGGCCAATTTCCTCACTACAAATGTATTCGAATTCTCTATTTCCTGAGATGTGTATTTTGAACAAGCACCTCTTTGACCAAAACCATTTTTTCCAGTTTTTTTTGTGTTTATTCTGGCCACTATGTATACATTGTTTACACATGGAATTGTTTTTTGTGCCAAAATTAAATAAATCTAACATCAATTAAATAAATATTTAAAATGTAACTAATAATAATAAAATATATATTTAATAATTTGTCTATTGTTGATTAAAATGATGCAAGATGATTATATTAATTAATGTAATCATCCATTCAATAAATGAATACATTCAGTCATTTCAGATGACATATGCTGCTTAAGGGATGAATTGAGTCGCATTTTAATTCTTCTTCTTTTTTTTTTTTTTTTAAGATTTTTAAATTTAATTTGAATTTATTTAATAATGGCACGTGTTGGGCTTCTGACTAGGGTTAGGGTTATGGTAGCGTTGGGGGTAGGGTTAGGAAGATTCGGGTGAGGAAGAATAACCCTAACCTCTAACCCTAATCTAACCCTGACCCTATTTTAAAAAAGGTGACATCGCCCTTCAAATTTAAATTGTGATGCTTTGAAAAAAGCACATCTATTTAAAAAAATAAAGTGTAAAAGCAGAGCTAGTGTATAAAATAAAATAAATTAGCTTTCCCCCCCACACACATCCACGTTGTTCTTAAATCCTATAAAAAGAAAGAGTTATTGACAAAAGATCATTGTGCTGCTTTATTTGCAATAAATATTCTAATGTCAAGCATGTGCCAGGTATGTTTTTGAAAAGCACACTTTGAATGAAAAGAGCTGCCGTTCACATCTTGGAAACCTTCAGTGCTGCTCTCGCTCTCTTAGCACAAACACACGCAGTGATCTAATATACACAATATACATTCATCTATATACAGTACGTACAGCAAATCAATGCACGTTTCTATGCTTGCTTAGGCCAAAACATTTCATTTGCTGGAGAAGTGAGGAGGAGTTTATTATACTAGAAGCAGAAAATAGCTGTGACAGAAGCTGTCAAGGACTTTAGGACCACGCTGGGAAAAAACACCCTAAATATTACCGGGAAAATTCATAATTTTAAAAGAAAACATTTGTTATAGAAGAAGATTTTATGATAAAACGGTAATATTACAGGGCACAAAAAATCTGAATGTTACAAGAATGATGTTGCAATATCACTAAACAAAACCCCAAATTGATGACAAACCGTGACAGACTTAAAAAATAAAAAACTGTTGGGAAAAATTTTGGGGAATTTTCTGCTTAAATATAAGCTTAAATATAAGCAGAAAATGTGTCATTTTCCTAAAATAAATGTGTTATATTATCAGAAAAATATTTGATTTTATGAGGGAAAAAAAGTATGCCATTGTAAGACAAAACATTCAGAGTTTTACAATAATAATATCACAAAATAAAACTCATCATTTGTGACAAACTTAGAAAAAAAAACAAAAAAAACCCCAACTAAATATTACCAGAAAATTCATACTTGAGAAAAATGGTTATCATAGTAAAAGGCAAACATTTCTGAATTTTACAAGAATAACGTTGCAATATCACAAAACAAAAGTTATAATTTATGAGAAACTGCAACAAACTTTAAATAAGTACATAAATAAATAATATCAACATTATGAGAGTAAAATCTTTTTTCCGGGAATAAAGTGATCATATTGCAATGATTTAAAAAAATGAAAATAAATGTGTACTTGAAAATTAATTAATTTTAATTAATTTTAATTAATTAATTATTAAAATGTATGTAAAAAATAACAAATTAATGAAAACAACTGAATAGTATGAGTTGTTTTTGTTTTTTTAAAGTAATTTAGTATTATTGAGACAATACTGCAGTAATAATGGGCATCATATTAGAAGACAAAAAATTACCTAATTTGACATAAAGTCCTAATTTGACAAAACAAAATTTTAATTTATAAGAATTACTTTGCGATATTACCAGAAAATAATAATACATTAGCAAAAAAATGTAATTTTCTGACAATAAAGTTCTAATGTGACAAAAAGGAAATAATCGACTTAGAAAAAAAGAGAAAAATATCATCATTTGCAAAAAAAAAAAAAAATAGTAATCATATGTGGAAAAAAAATCCAAATTTATGGGAATAGTTGTAATATCACAAAAGAAAAAATTAAATTTTTATACAATATACTTGCAACATAATGGCAAAATAAATCACTACTTTATGACCGTAAACCTTACAAGCCAAAACTCATAATGTTACAAGAATGAAATTATAACATATGAAACATTTTTTAAAATGAGAACATATTTGTAATGTTTCTG
Organism: Dunckerocampus dactyliophorus; assembly: GCF_027744805.1. Taxonomy (NCBI): domain Eukaryota; kingdom Metazoa; phylum Chordata; class Actinopteri; order Syngnathiformes; family Syngnathidae; genus Dunckerocampus; species Dunckerocampus dactyliophorus. Next base: position 3,908,477 of record NC_072830.1, read on the forward strand.
AGAGAAAAATGTGGGGTGGATTTTGATGTTTGTGTAGGAGTTTAGCCGTTTGGAATGTCAGCGTGGTCCTAACAGTCCTTCAGGGAAAGCAAGCAGTGATGCGCGCTGATGTTTGCTATTCACTGAGACTAAATGAACGTTGCATGCATTATGGCTCATTGAATACTCGTCCATCGTGTACAACAAGTTAGGCCTCTTGTTGGTGTTCTTCAGAAGGCCAAGTCACCAGTGAGTGTGTGTGTGTGTGTGTGTGTGTGTGTGAGAGGAAGGTTATTGCACCTTGCACATGGACTACGTCCTGTTTGCTGGAGCTACTGCAGGTAGCGGTACACCTTGAAGCAGTGGTTGCCGGAGTCGGCCACCGCCACGTGGCCGTCAGAGGTGAGGGCCAGGCCTTGGGGGCCGTACAGGGGGTCCGCTGTCGTGTTGATGTAAGACAGAAAGGAGCCCGAGCTGTCAAACACCTGCTCGACAAACAAGACGACACAGTGGATCAGTGGACGGGCTTCAAACACCTTTTCTACGCTCCAAGCCGTTGGAAAGGGAATTCATCTGTTCCAGGGTCAAACTCTGGCCATCAGAAAAGCCTCGAGTAACATTTGAACATTGCTGACCATATTAGGAGTATAAAAACAAGTGAATAAAATGTAAAAACAGTAAAAAAAACCTTCTTTACTTAACTTTTGATGACAAATGTGAGGCTCGATTTATAACACATTTCTTCCCATATTATGACTTTTTTTCTCATATTATGACTTTTTTTTCTCATTATGACTTTTTTTGGTCATATTAGAACTTTTGTCTCATGACTTTCATCCTGATTACGTTGCGACTTGTTTCTCATGCTACGTTTTTTTCTCATGTGACTTTCATCCTGATGACATTGCAACATTTGTCTCACATTACAAGTCTTTTTCTCATGTGAGACTCAAAATGACCTTTTAAATAAACCTCTTGGATTTTTGCAACTTTACCACATTTTTCTTGTGATAACATTATTTTTTTTATTTTTCTTGTAATATTAATTCGAATTTTCCAATTTGACTTACATTTTTTTTGTAGGATAACAACTATTTTTTCAAATTAAAAATGTGAATTCAGTTTTGTAACTTTACATTTGGATCAGATAGCCTTTTATTGGATTCTATCTAGCGTATCTCTCAGGTGGTGTTTGTGCGCTGCTCGCCTGTATGCGACTGTTGCCCCAGTCGGCCACGATGATGTTCCCGTTGGCGTCCACAGCCACTCCCGTCGGGGCGTTGAACTGGCCGTTGCCTTCTCCGTGAGAGCCAAACTTAAACAGGAACTCACCGTCTGCGTTGTACACCTGCAGACGAAGGCGAAGATGAAAAGCATTCCGCAACGAGACGGCACAGAAGGTTCCGGCTGACCTTGACAGAATGGTTGTGGAAGTCTGTGACGACTATTTCGTTCTTGTTGTTGACGGCCACAAAGTGAGGACCTGAAGGAAACAAAACAGAAAGACCCACAACAGGAAGTTGCTCGCTATTTTTGGACTGAAGGAGACAAGCCGAGATGACAGGAAGTGAGCATCGGCGGGCGGGCGGGCTTACTGAAGACGGGGCCTGATTTACTCAGCTTTTGTTCCACTGCAACGTTCGCTCCGCTTTTTTCTGCAAGGAAACAAAAGCAAGACTTTCTGATGTGGTCCATGCGTATCCGTAACCACAATCATCACAATAATCCCGTGGTGGCGGACGATACCTGCAAAATGTCTGTCTGACGTCCCTCTGGCGCCAAACTTGGTGACCAGCTTGCCGTTGGACTGGAAGATGAAGACGCAGCAGGCCTTGTTGTCCACCGTGATGATGTGTCCATTCTTGTCCACAGCCACGCCCTTGGGACCCATCAGACGACCCGCCCCGATCTTATTCTGACACAGCCAACAGGAGCAGGAAGTTAGCAGAAAGTTAGCATAAAAATGCTACTACTGCTACTACAATATGACAAAATCATTTTGTTGAGGTGTAATACTCTATAACCTTTCACTCTACTACGGCAACTGCTCACAAAAAATGAGGGCTGTCAAATGATTAACATTTTTAATCAAATTAATCAGATTTCCAATTAATTAATCATGATTAATCACCATTTGAAACTATGTTATGAACAAAAATGTAAGCGACAGGACACAATTTTCAATATTTGCGTGTATTACCATCTCTAAATCAAGTGAAAATTTCAATCATGCTAAAAGCTAGCGCACATGTCTGAACATCTATTTAGCCTAAATCTAGTCTGTTGAATTGTAGCACAACATTTCAGTCACACTTTAACTGTGTTACGATGAGCAATGAGGGGTTGAGTTCAAAGACACCCCCTCATTTTTTAATTGAATTCACTGTTTTTGTATTTTCTGGGATTTCCGAGCATTACGACTTATTTCTCATATGTTAGACTTTTTTATCACATGACTTTCATCTGGATTACATTACGACTTATTTCTCATTTGTTAGACTTTTTTATCATATAACTTTCATCTTGATGACATTGCGACCTTTTTCTCATGTTAGACTTTTGTCTCATATGACTTTCATCCTAATTACATTACGACTTTTTACTCATATTACAGCTTTTTTTTATCACGACTTTCATCCTGGTTACATTACGACTTTTTTCTCACATCACGACTTTTTATCATATAACTTTCATCTTGATTACATTGTGACCTTTTTCTCATGTTAGCCTTTTGTCTCATATGATTTTCATCCTAATTACATTACAACTTTTTGCTCATATTACGACTTTCTCATATTACGACTTTGTCATGTTTAACTTTTTTCTCACATTACTTTTTTTCTCATATGACGTTCATCCTGAGTACATGAGGACTTTTTCTCATGTGTTGGACGCCTACCCTGATAACATTACGACTTCTCACATTACAACTTTTTTGTCATGTTTGACGTTTTTCTCATATTACAACTTTTTTCTCATGACATTGTGACTTTTTCTCAAATGTTAGACTTTTATCCTGATTTAACCTTTTTCTCATATGACTTTCATCCTGAGTCCATTATGACTTATTACTCATATTACGACTTCCTCATATTACAACTTTATCATATGACTTTCATCTTGATTACATTATGACTTTTTTCTCATGTTACACTTTCATCCTAATTACGTTACGACTTATTTGTCATGATATGATTTTTTTCCTCCTATGATAGACTCTTACCCTGATTACATTCCGACTTTTCTCATATAATGACTTTTTCTCATATGACGTTCATCTTGATTACATTACGACTATCTTTTTCATATTACAACTTCTTTCTCATTATGTTAGGCTTTCATCCTAATTATGGTACGATTTATTTCTCATAGTACAACTTTTTTCTCATATGACTTTCATCCTGAGTACATTACGACTTATTACTCATATTACAACTTTCTCATATTACGACTTTTTCCTCATATTACTTTTTCTCATCTGATTACATTACGACTTTTCTCATAGTATGCCTTTTTTCTCATATGACTTTCATCTTGATTACATTCTGACTTTTTGCTGATATGACTTTCATGCTAAGTACATATGTGAGACATTTACCCTGATTACGTTACCACTTTTCTCATTACGATTTTTTTTAGCACGTTAGACTTTTTTTCCCTCATTTTACAACTTTTTTTCTCATACGACTCATCCTGAGTACATTCCTACTTTTTTCCTCAGATATTCTAATTTCTTCTTTGTCAGACCGCAACTTTTTTTTTCCAGTATCGAGACCTCCTTCTCAGATCATGACGACTTTTATTTTGTTCACATTCCGACTTTTTTCCCGTACTGTTTTATTATACCGTTTAACCTAAACTATTTTTTTCATGACCATTTTATTTGACAACTTGTGTTGATTGTGGTCATGTTAACACTGGTTATTCTAGTCATGTCATGTTTTTTGTACTTAGATGATTCCATAAACTAAAGTGGCAAATGAAGACTCCATCTTGCAACGTCCCACCTTGTTCATGTCTTTTTCTCCTCGTTGAAGCAAAGGTTGCCGTGAGAATGCGTTACCTTGAACTTCCCATCGGAGGAGAAGATGCTAATCCATCTGTTGTCGTAGTCGGCCACGATGATGTCGCCGTTCATGTCCACCGTGACCCCCGTGGGGCGCTGCAGCTGACCCGGGGACCGACCTCTGACCCCAAACCTCATCTTGAACTGCCCGTCGTTGGAGAAGACCTGAGGAGGAGAGGAGCATCTTGTCAAGGACCGGCTGTGTTTTTAGCGTCAGCGTGATGCTAACACGGACCTGGATGCACTGGTTGTTGCTGTCGGCCACCACGATGCGAGCGTTGCTGGAGGTGGAGATGCCTTGAAGGTTGGTGAACTCTCCTTTGTCTCGTCCTCTTGTTCCTGTCGCGTTGAAACCACATTACATTCATCCAATCAGGAATGGATTCCAAAATGCCAACGTGAGACAGTCGATCCATTTTCTATTGTGCTCCTCCTCATTAGGGTCACGTTAGAGCTGGATGGAGCCTATCCCAGCTGACTTTGGGTGATGCGGGGTACACCCTGGACTGGTCGCCAGCCGAACCCCGAGCACAATATCATATAATATATTCGTACTGTACATACAAACACCCGTTCACACCCACATGCATATAATGCTAGAAATGTTGTCATATATTTGCATTAAAATGTGGAACATTTACTTACATATGGTTATTATAAACCATATATATATATATATATAATTATTATTATATTTATTTTGATTTTTCTAATTATATAATAAATCAATTTGTAATCTTGTGTTATTACAATCAGAAATGTAACATTTCTATTCCTTCAGTCCACATTATTTTATGTTCCACAGTTCAGTGCAAATATCTGAAATGTAATTTAATTTTTTATTTTATTTTCCACATTCTAGTGAAATGTCATTTATTTTAGTTTTATTTTTCACACTGTGCTCCACATTTTAGTGCAAATATCTGAAACATCATTTTCCACTTTGACTTTATGTTTCCACGTTCCGGCCGAGTGGTTAGCAGTAACTCAGCCAGGAGATCGGGAAAACCTGGGTTCGAATGTCCGTTGGGCATCTCTGTGTGGAGTTTGCATGCTCTCCCCGTGCGTGCGTGCGTGGGTTTTCCTCCCACATTCATGTTAGGTTAAATTGTCCATAGGTATGAATGTGAGTGTGAATGGTTGTTTGTGTATATGTGCCCTGCCATTGGCTGGCCACCAGTCCAGGGTGTACCCCGCCTCTCGCCCGAAGTCAGCTGGGATAGGCTCCTGCGACCCGAATGAGGATAAGCGGCATAGAAAATGGATGAACGTAACTGAGGCTGGCATTTTGGGTTCGCAGTATGGGAGCACCGACCAGTGAACAGGTGTACTGCTTTCGATAAAAACGAGTTACTACTGTAATGGGACAATAAAAGATCATTAATGGCAAAGCTCTGATGCACCTCCAGCTCTTCCCTCACCCACTCTGTAGATCAGCTCATCCTCGATGGGGTTTTCCTTCTTCTTGGTGGTGCTGTACATGCTGGAGGGTCTGCGTACGGCCTTCTGGCGTATGTGTCCTCCTCCCCCGCTCGGGGACTTAACGCGTCTCTTCACGTCGTCGGGCGACTGCAGGACGTCCGAGGGCTTGACGGCTCGCAGGCGGAAGGGACTCCCCCTGACGTGCTGCTCGTACAGCAGCAGGGAGAAGGTGAACTCCCCCTCGCAGCGCACGGTGTAGCCCACCTCGTAGGTGCCGTTCTTGTTGTCCACCACATCGGCCTCGGCGCGCGCTCCCTCCGCTGAGACGATCTCGGCCTTCAGCGCGGCGTTGCCGGTCTTCACCAGCTCCCCGTCTTTGTCCTTGGTGGTGACGGTGACGCCGGTGTGCTGGCCGACCAGCGCGTGACGCAGGCCCTCGCCTGTCGCCACGCTGGTGTGTCCCACGGCACCCGTCGTGATCAGGACCCCCAGGTTCTGGATGGAGCGCCGCAGGCCGTCCGTCTCCACCTGGCACTCCAGATGTCCGTTTTCGTGGGGGTACTCCGGGAAGGTGTAGCGTGCCAGGGCGCTGACCCGTTCGCCCATCTGCTTCTGGACCAGGAGGACCTCGGTGGCACTGCCGTGGCTCAGGGCCTGCTCGGTGAAGTCACAGCTGCTTTGGATGTTCTCCTTGCCCTGGAGTAGTGACGTCAGCTGGCCTTGGAGGACCTGGAAGAGTTTGTGCGTTAGACTGATGTATGGAAAGTCGTTGTTCCAACAGCGCTTGGAATCACCTGAACCTGAACCAGACTGATTCTTCTGATACTTCAGGCACCAAATGGGAATAAAGGAAGAATGACAAGTGACCGCTGACCTTCTGCTTGGTGCTGCAGATGTTCTCCACCTCGGTGATGAGAGCGTTCTTGCGCTGATGTAACGCTTTCTCCAGCTCGTCAAAGGTTGCGTTGATCTCCGTCACGGCTCCGTTCTTCCTGTCCGTGAGCTGTTTGGAGATCTGGTTGACGAGTTCTATGGCGGCCGTCAGCTGAGGGAGTCTACAAAGACCCAGGACACGCTTTCACGCCAACCTCCCTGGAAGAAGAATCCCTAAAGATGGCCACCAACCTGTTGCGCACGGCGTCCAGCTGGTTCTTCAGCGCGGATTTGTGTTGCTCTAAAACGTCCCTTAGAGGAACTGTCACGTGCTCCCTGTGCTCCCCTTCCGTGCACTCCAAACACATGGCCGTCTCACACGACTCGCAGTAGAACTCCATCACCTGCAGGGGGTGCAGCGGAGCAATGGATGAAAAGCTGACTCGGCGAGGAGAGCGGCGTCCACTCACCTTGCCCTCGTGGTTGGGACAGGACAGAGGCTGGCAGGCCGTGGCGGCGCTGGCCGACTCCAGGACGTTGCAGGCCTCGGGTCGGCTGCACTCGGGGTCCCGCTGCAGGACCTCCATCAGGTTTGTGATGAAGAAGTTGTTCTGCAGGGCGGCCACGCCCTTTTCTGGCAGGATGGATGTCTGTCGGCACACTGGACAGGACAGCGTGAGGGACTGGGGGGGGATGTAGTTTTGGAGACATCTGGAAGGAAAAGGCCGGAGGTTAAAATGCAGTTTCCTAAAAACAGCGGAGCGTTTCTGTCATATAAAGGATCTTTGTAAACAAATGATTTTACATTTTGGTGGAGTCATCATGTGAAGATTTCATTTCAGCAAACATTTCAGCCTTTTTCTCACATCATCTTGTTACATTTGATATTTCTGGTGTGGTCCTACTCCCTCACCCTTTGGCACGTCCTGATGCAGGACACGTTTGATTGTACTTTTACAATATGGGGATCAAATTAATAAAAAACACATTTATTTAATCTTATCAGTAGCCGATGTCATGTTTTTAATCCTATTAGCATGTGTTATTTTTAATCAGTAATATTCTATTTATTTGTGAAATGCTATTATTAGCTTTGTTTTATTTTTAGCCAATATCATATTTCTTCATTTAATCCTATCAGCTGTGTTACTTTTACTCAATATTGACGTTTATTTATTAAATCCTATTGTTAGCCGTTTTATTTTTAGTCAATATTATTGTATTTATTATTATTAGCTATGTTTTATTTTAGTCAATAATGTTGTATTGTATTTATTAACTCCTATTAGTCTTGGCTGTGTTATTTTTAGTACACATTGTTGATTTATTTCTTTACGTAATGCCAGTATTATGGGGGTATTCTGACAAAGTGGCTCAACCAAGCCAGGCTTTGTGCTCAAGTTGCAGCTCAACAAAACCCAATCAGACGGTGGTTATCAACTTACCCTGGCTTTGTGCGAAGTGCGCGTCCACACGAAAGGGGGCGTTTGATGTCATATTACTCTACGTCCCCTGAAGAGTGAAGCAATCGCAGCCAGTGTATTTTAAGTGATTATTATGGAGCGTTATGAGGGCTTCCCAAAAGATTATGACAGCTAAAAGCAACACTGTCGCTGCCAGTAGAGCGAGGGAGGACCGCTGGCATGCCAGCAAGCAGCGTGTGAATGCGCAAGTTAACACTGATTCATTACGCTAACTATACTCTACTTAGTAGAGAACTATCGTATGAACTAGTAGAGTCTACTAGGTCATTTATCAACGCTCAACACTGCACAACTTGGACATGTTATCCATTTAAAAAATAAATACATTGGAGCAACAACTGCCTTTTTTCATCTTTGAAATGAAAGTCAATATTGTTTAGAAATGCTGCATGTCGTAGTGACCACTAGATGGCAGTGCTGACGTATTGTGGTGACATTTTTAATCCAGGACTATTTTTTCCTTGTTATATAATAAAGAAGTGTTCCAGTTGATAGATGCCTCAGATTGCTTATTCCTCCAGCAGATATTGTAATACACAAAGACTGACGTGCTGAGTACTCATACAAGGACTGCTGTGACATATACGTCCGCTAACATTGGCCTGAAAATCTATCTCAATAAATGGCGACGCCATCTCCGAATCAGTTAAACAGTGAAACAGTGGCACTTTCATAGCCGATTTTAAGCTGAAAGCCTGGTCAGGGACCAGGTTATAACTTAAGTTACCATGACGATACAGCTGCTTTAAAAGAGAGCTGCCTTCGCTGAACAGGCAAGTCCGGCTTTGCACTCAACACAGCTCGCGCACCCACTAAACTCACTTTGCAGAATACCCCCATGTATGCTTTATTTTTAGTTAACGTTGCTGTATTTACTTTTTTAAACCTATTATTATTAGCATTGTTTTATTGCTGTCGATAACCTTGTATTTAATTATGAAATCATAATATTAGCTAATATTAGTTTTTTAAGTGTATATTGTTGATTTATTTATTTAATCCTATTATCATCTATGTTTTATTTTACACTAATACTGCTGTATTTATTTATTTAATCCTATTATTATTAGTGATGTTTTATTTTAGTCTCTATTGTTGATTTATTTATTCAGTTGATTTCATCTTGTTATTAGCCCCATGTGACGGCAAAATATGAAAGTACGCATGGCCTGCTGTCTGCTGTAGTCACGGGGTTGTGGCACGGCAAATGACAATAATCACCTTCAATTTGGATTTTTATTTAGATAAGATTTTACATACATGTTTTTTTGGTCCATTCTAAAAATGTGGAATTTAAAATGTCCCCCCCCCAGAATGAATCGCCGCCAGTATTAAAAGTGCTGTCAATCTAGTGCTTATTCTTATTGGCTGCTTCATTCTCATTGACTGCTGATTATTCTTGTTGCCTCGTGGTGGAAATAAGACGTAGGTGACTATTTTTCCTTATTTGAGGTGTGGTGCGTACCTCTCACAGAAGGTGTGCAGGCAGGGAAGCACTTTGGGGTTGTGGTAGCGGTCCAGGCAGATGCTGCAGACCAGGAACTGCTTGTCTATCTGCCTCACCACCGGGCTGGTGCTGCCGCTGTCACGCTTGGCCATGGAGACGGACATTGGAACCAACGGAGAACCTACGTAGGAGAGAGTGGAGGTCAAGGAAAGGCTGGAGGAAACAACAAGCCTGGAGGGCGTCGCCGTGCTGACTTACAGTATAAGAGCACACGGAGGAAATGAGTCATGGAAGCGTTCTAAAACCTCAAGTATCTGCTGGATATGAATGTTTCTTCTATTAAAACTGTGTCGCTGGGAACAAACTCCACCCAGAGGTTGTGCAACTCAGTGCAAGTATTATGAATACTTTAATTTGACGGTGTTTTATGAACATACACCGGATCACAGACACATTTATTCCTGCTTTTTCTGATACGTCTACGAGTGTCGGCCTGTGAAGTATTTCAGACGGTCAAGCTGAGACGATCTCAACGTGTCTGTCATGTTGTACACGCAGCACAAACACAAAAGGATTACACAGCTTCAAATAGCCATGAATTGGTGCATTTTGTCTTTCGTCAAGCAAGTGAGCGAGGATGCGACCCAGGGAAGTCACGTATGCGTGTGTCCAAGCCGTAAGGGCACAGCAGGACCGGCTGTACTGTCATGTTTGTCTCCAAAGGGTCCCATAAGACCAGAAAAAGCTGCTGGGGGGGTCTGAATACTCGCTACGTTGGCAACACTGATCCCCCCTGCTACTATTCTGCGACAGACCAGGTGCATATGAGGTGTGTTAAGAAGCAGAGTTACGATGCCCGAACCACAAGCTACATTCACAGACGGTGCCGTTATCATGTGTTTATGAGCGAGGGTGAACATGTGGTGGCAAAGCTATTTGTGGCGGTGACACTTCTTCCAGCGAGGGCCGCATGCTGAAAAATCAAAGGATGCGAGGAGCCACTTTGAGTTGTTTTTTTTTTTTTTTTATATATTATTAAAATCTTGTAAAAAGACTACAAGAATGATATCAAGTAGTCCCTCGCCACTTCACTTCTCGTTCTGAAGAAACACTCAACATTGTTGCGATGATATGTGGTATTCTTCACTGGTCACTAGGTGTCAGTAGTGTTACTCTAATGTTCGATGAGACACACAAGCACCAGACTTGATCGCCGGAACGGGATTTTATTGCCGCTTTTGAATGCTCTCACAACAGGCCCAATAGTAACGTTGCGGCCATAACCCACGCCGAGCTAAAACTCGACTCTGAACTCCCGACGTCACTTCCTGTCCACCCCCACACTCTGCTCCCGTAGCACCGGAACACATTTAAAGCAATACACACAAGCACTAGTCTTATCTATGTCTTATATGTCTTATTTTCTCTTATTATGTCCACTATATTGGCTAATAGGAGTGTAAATGTGACTATGGGGTGTTATTTCATGTCTAGAGGGCTCTAATAATGTTAAAATCAGTATTTAGAAGTTTTCTATGCTCTAACTATGAAAATGTTCTATTTATAAATAAGGAATCCTACTTTGTGGTAATTCACTTATCATGGTTGGGTCTGTATTCAATGAACCGCGATAAATGAAGGATGACTGTACATATTTAAAGACAAAGCTTCGTGTTAAGATCCTAGTATTTTATAATGTTTTAACTTGTTGTCCTTCCATTGATTGCAGATGTGTGTTTTTAATTTGAATTTCTATAATGTGTTTGGGGCCACGAGAAAAATGGCCTGCGTGCCGCAAATGGCCCCCAGGCCGCACTTTGGGGACCCTTGGGGTCGAAAGAGGGGTTGAGCGATTGCGGGAAGGAATGAGAATGACAAACAAGGTACAGTACAGTATATATACAGTATCTACAGTATATATACAGTATATACACAGTATATACAGTATATATACAGTATACTGGTTATACAGTATATACAGTATACAGTATATACTGTATATATACTGTATATACAATATATACAGTATATATAGTATATACAGTATATACAGTATATACAGTATATATACAGTACATACAGTATATACAGTATATATACAGTACATACAGTATATACAGTATATATACAGTATATATACAGTATATATACAGTATATACAGTATATACAGTATACATACAGTATATATACAGTATATACAGTATATATACAGTACATACAGTATATACAGTATACACACCCGACACTAATTAGCTTTGTCAGCTATAACACAAAGCTAAGATGCTTAGTTCAGATAGCATGTATTGACCTACAAAGGATCGCTTTTAGCATCTTTCATGCACTAAATGTGTCCAAACCTTTCATTTTAAAAAGGTTTGGACACCCCCGTTTGTAGTTAGGGTGTCCAAACATATTTGGCAACGCCCACAAATCCTGTTAGTTCCTCCTCCTTCATGTCGAGCTGGCTGAGTTAAGGCAGCACCACCTGTCTGTACGTTGTGGGGGGTGTGCCTGTTAGTCGGGCAGGCAGGGGGTGGGGGTGGGGTTGGTAGGGAGTGCGGAGGGGCCCACTCACACATGAGCAAGCAGCTGTCCGTCATTGCAAAAGCAGTGAGCGCTAACAAAAGCATTCCTGCAGCTCAACATGCTTTATTGTGCTTACATAAACGTGCATCATCAGCCCACATCTCAGGCACACAGGCTCAGTCCTCCTGCTTGCTTTTCAGCCGCTATTGTTGGCCCACTGACCAACCCCCCCCCACCCCCACCACCAACACCAGCACTGTCCTTTCGCTGTGCTTCACAGCAGCTGAGCAGTGACATCAGCAACAACACAGAGGAGCCATAGCCCTCAACGCTCCTCCTCCTTCGACTGGTTTGCAACACGAGCTGCCCCCCCTTCTTCCAACCCACCTTCCTCTTTGGCCTGCGCTTTCCCTCAACAGCCGTCCTGTCTCAGATCCTCCCACTCGAGCAAAGCAAAGACGAGCTTCCTTGAAAAAGTCCTTGGAAACACGTCTCGTTTGAATATGCATCCATGCGTCCTCTCACGTCTTTCACAGTACGCGCCACACGGGGAAAACACTCTTGCTCATCTCATCTTTCAAAGAGTGATGCGCAGCAGCTGGAGAAAAATAAAGAAAACCTGCTAAGCTAACTCACACCAAAGCCAATACTGACTGTTTGATTTTTTGATGTTTTGAACGCAATCTTAATCTTTCACAAACAGATCCCGCAAAATCCACCCGGTGTCCTGCTGAGCTGTGCGCCGTGGATGTGTTGGTAGCTGTGTTGGTAGAGGTAACCTTCCAATTATTCAAATATAATATGAACCTCTTTTATGTTTAATTGTGGATCATAACAAATGTGCTTTGTTTTAGTAGTACACAGTGAGTAAAAAGAAATTATCTTTAGAAAAAATTATTCATAAAAAAATGGACAAACTTGATCACCAAAAAAGATGATTGGATGATTGGATTGGATTGAATCGCCCGGTCACGGGAACGTCGTCATTCAAACATGAAATGGAATACTATCCCACATTCTTCATTATTATCGTTTGTGCACGCTCCCAAATCCGACACATGAGCTCAGCTTACCGCCACTCTCACCTCATGTCCTCCCGTCTGCCATCTGGATTGCTGGCCCTCGCTAGGCCCGCATGACACCATCACAGCGCTCGCCTCAAGTGCACCTCATGTTGACCCGCCGGCATTACGAGACGTTACTAAAGTGTGACAGACGAGCGCTCGGCGTCTCCTCCGTCCATCAGCATTCATCACGTAATAGGACGGCTTTGATGAGCTAATCTGCTTTCTAATCGTCTTAGACTACGTCTACTACATGTTTCTTTAAGACCTTAAGCGCTCCGTTCCACTGAGTAGAACTGTGGTGTCCACAGTGCAGCCTGGGGGCCATTTGTGGCCCACGACTGTTTTTTTTCTTGGAACATTCTAAAAATATCATTTAAAAAAAAAAAAACAGCAAAAAAATAGAAAAATCTGCTGTAATTTTACAAGAATAAAGTCAAAATAACAAGAGAAAAAAATGGTCCTATTTTTATAACAATAACATTGTAATATCATGAGGAAAAACATCGTCATTTTAAGAGCATAAACTTGAAATATTGAAGAAAAAAAGACATTTTTAAAGTCGTAACATTATGAAAAACAAAACGAAGAATTTTTATTTTTGGAAAATCTGGTTGAGGAATGAGGTATATTATGAGTCATATTTTACGAGAAGAAAGTTTAAACATTTTGGGAAAAGTTCGAATCTCGTGACATCTCCTTTACTTCAGGACTACTGCTAACGCTTTGCTAGGATGGAATGCATCACTGGAAAACGTTAAAATAGTTGTTTTTTATTTTAAATGTGATTTATTGTGATATACTGTACTAAAAGTATATGGGGTGGGTTTCTTTGGGGGGGCGGTGCACATCAAGTTACACAAGAGGGTTTGCAAGGCGCAGCGTACGTAAACAAACGTAAACCAACCTTTATGCTACCTAAAATCTGTGTTACATGAATACTTCTTTAACATTGTAATATTATGAGGAAAAACATCGTCATTTTAAGAGCATGAACTTGACATATTAAAGAAATCATAACATTACAAAAAACACAAGAAAGAATTTGTATTTTAGGAAAATCTGGTTGGGAAATGAGGTATATTATGAGTCATATTTTACGAGAAGAAAGTTGAAACATTTTGAAAAAAAAACCCCCAGCAAAAATGAAAAAAACAGCAATAATCTTACAGTAGCAATGGCAAAATATTACAGAAAAAAGATGTAATCAAACAAAAAAAAGCAGTCATGTAGTTACACAATACAAATATTCAAGTAAAAATATGTTGGTTTTTTTAAAGTTGTAATATGAGGAGATTAGGGAAGATAAGAGTAGGGAATTATTTATAATATTACGAGAATAAAGTAAAAATATTACCATAATAAATGTATAATTAGGAAGAGAAAATTTATGAGAAGAAAGCTTAAATATTTGGAAAATTTTTAAAAGTAGCAAAAATGAAAAAAAAAAGGGCGAAGACGGAAGTTGGTACTAATAAATAGGCTTTTTCACCTACAGTACATCACAGAGCTGAAACACAGTTTTTCTTGAAATATAGAGGATAAGCGGTATAGAAAGGGGATGGATGGATGGATGGATGGATGGATGGATGGATGGATGGATATATAACTTGTTAGCATATCTACATGACTTGCTTTACCAAATATCAAAGAGGCAAAGTTGCATCCTTTCATTTTTCACTATGCGGCCCTCGCTGGAAAAGTTTGGACACCCCTGGAATAGGACCACTCATCACCCTTCGTGAAATCCATGGAATGATTCACTGATTAAAAAAAATGGTGAAAAAGGCTTGCAATCGGAAGAAGAGTGGACACAAGAAACGCTTCCTGCCCCTCGCTTCATGTACATGGTGTGGGAACGTACCGAAAAATCCGACTACGAATACGTGCAGCGTTAATGAAAAGCACAAATGCCAAGACGGCACTCCGGTCCACCATTGTTGCTGTGACTGTGACGCACTCACGCGTGTCGACACACACGCACACGTTTGTGTACGTCTCCTCAGTTTCTGTTGCACTGTTTATGGTCTGCCTTGACATGATAACACCAATTAGAGGGGAGTGGATTGATCCGAATATCAATACCAAGGGTAGTATCAGTGACAGATCGATACCAGTGTCTGTTTATTTTCACAAATATCTGTGTTTTTGTTGTTGTGTTGTTCATATTGTTGCATTGGTTCATGTATACAAACTTCCTTTACGGCGGTTAATTGGTTCCAGAGCCGACTGTGATAAGTCAATTCTGCAAAGTACGATTCCTTACATATAAATGGAATATTTTTATAGGCACAACATCAGATCTGTTTACGACCTTCTAAATATGGTTTTTAACATGATTAGAGCCCTCTAGACATGAAATAACACCCCTATAATCACCTTTACACTCCTATTACCCAATATAGTAGACATAAGAACAGAACAAATATGATTTGTGCTCATGTGCGTTGCTGTAAATGAGTTCCTGTGCTCGGGGAGCTGAGTGTGTGTGTGTGTGTGTGTGTGTGGGGGGGGGGGGTCAGACAGGATGTGACGTGAAGGGTTCAGAGTTGAGCTTTAGCTAGGCGTGGCTTACGGCCCCAACACGTAAGGGATTATTGGGCCTGTTGTGAGGTTATTCAAAGCTGCAGTAAAAGCCTCTTGCGCCGGCGATCAAGTCTGGTGCTTGTGTGTCGCACCCGACATTACAGTAACATTAGTGACACCTAGTGACCAGTGTAGAATACTACATATCATTACATCTTTGAGCCTTCTGACTGTCTTCTGTTTGTACTTTATTTCATTTGGGTTTTTATTTCATTTTTGACTAATAATTGGTCGCATTCAACCACAAAACAACATCATTTAATAATGAATATATTTTTGAAAAACCGTGATAGAGCGAAGCCACAAAATTCGAAGCGTGACGCGGCACGAGATTACTGTATTGTTACAATGTCTTACATTGCTGTACTTATATATTGTTCAAATATGTTTTCATTTGTGCCTAAAATGATTGTGCTGTGTTTTATTGTGATTGTAATCATGATCAGCAAGAAAGCTGAAAGATTTTCAAGTCAAAAGCATCGCCCTGTATTTACTTGCTATCAGGTCGATAGTAAAATCTGCAGTATGGCCCTGACACTAACACCCATGCTGTCATTCAAACAATGTGAAAGCCAGGCTGCTATTCTGCCAGCTCACGTCATCGTGCGGCTATGAATGTTCCACATTCCAGGATGTTTGCTCTTTGAAGAAGCACAAGAAGACTTTTTTTTCCTCACAAGCTCCCAATTCTTTTCATCTCTGTACCGTACTCTTATTATAGCCTTAATACGGTAAAACTGCCATCAAGAAGCAAACATCACTAGCAAGTCTGATGCAAACTTGTGTGAAACAACACAGAATCACATCGTTAAAAGATAAATAAGCTCTGCTTACTCCTGACGGCATCACAACGCACAAGCGCCGTCTATTCAGTGAGCAGAAATGTCTGCTAAAACCATAAAAAGGACGACAATAACGACGGTTCACGCATCACAGCCTATCACAGCAGTCCCAGACAGCATGCAAATATGCCCCCTAGTGGCTGCGAGCTCTTCACTACATCTGTCATGCAAATAGTGCAGTCAGTGTACAACTACAAGCTTGTTTAGTAGCCAGTTTTAAGCATTGCAATACATTACATGTATACATTACTTGTTTGAATTCACTGTGCAAGTAGTTGGTTTTTATTTACCACAGAATTACACATTATATTGAAAAAGAGGGCAAAAAAAATAGGACATTAACACTACTTAATACATAACAGCATATCATAGCAATCACCTGATACCATGAAAACAAGGTCCCTACTGACTGATCAATAGAGCTGTAAATGTCATCAAATAAATGTTATTGGAGGATTAGAAAGTGGCGATACACTATATACAGTAATCCCTGGCCATTTTGCTCTTCCAATTTCGCTGCTTCACTCGCTCACAATTAAAAAAAAACATCTGTTTTGTGGTTCACGATGGCCGGTTATTAGTCACAAATATGCACATTTAAGCAAATTTAAAGTATTTGTTCCATAAAGGAAGTATTTTCAAGCATAAGAATGGCTAAATGAAGTAAAATACAAATATAAGGCATTCAGAAGACGCATTCAAAGACGTTGCGATGATATGTAGTATTCTACACTGGTCACTAGGTGTCAGTAATGTTACATTGATGAGACAATAGCCACTGCAGGAAGTACTTCAGTACAGACACTAGAAAAACAACAAGTAACTCTCCCAGGGGTAACGTGTGAGTCTTTATTATGTCTATGATCACTACTGTATTGGGTAATAGGTGTCTAAAGGTGACCATAGGTGTCTAAAGGTGTTATTTCATGCCTAGAAGGCTCTAATCATGTCAAAAATCGTATTTAGAAGGTGGTAAACAGGTTTTCCATGCTCTAACTACCAAAATATTCCATTTATACAGTAAATAAGAAATCCTACTTTGCAGAAATTCACTGATCACGGTGGAGCCTGGATCCAAATAACCGTGATAAATGAGGGATTACTGCATACTATACTACACTTTTATATACAATGTCTGGCCTTTGATGGAAAAACTGTAACCCAAAACCTAAAAGTGTTTAGACTGCGCAAAGTCGCTCCTAATTCAAATGCAGCATTCTCCACCATAGGACAGCGTGAGTGTCCTCAAGGTCAGGATGGAGGACAAAGTGCGTCACAAACCAACACAGCGAAGCGTCTTTCATGTCGCCGATAATGCACGCAGAGACAGACACACTAGTAAGCACTGAGTGGATGTGACCTCTGAACTGGGTCACAATGCGGCACGCTGGCCAAACAGCAGCAGCCACAACACGCACTGCAGCAAAACACTTCCATAAACATGTGTCGGCATTATTGTACCTAATGTTGTGACCAGTGGGTGTAAACTGTATGTGGAAAGAGAGCAAATCCATTTTAATTGTCAAATCAAAGACAACTGTTGTTCAGTTACTGAACACTTCCTCCCATACACGTTCTCCATCATTGATAAACAACTAGAAAATACCCAGTGGGATACGTTGCGGTTGTCCACAGTCATGCATTTCATATCGTGGTGCTTGCAGAGGTGCAGGTTTGTCATAAGTTTATGTGATATTGGAAATAACTCTTAGTGTAATGTACCATTGCAAACTACAAACCCAAGAACTAATATCTCATGACATTATGACACATTCCACCTGCTTTCCAACAAACTTGCACTGAAAGAAGTTAAGGTGTCAAGCGCAAATTTGAGTATGCTACAATTATTTGTATCATTCATTTGAAATGACATTTGCCAAAAAAAAAAAAAATACATTTCCTGTCGGAATTGACAGGTCAAATACATTTAGCAAGAAATATTAAGTGTTTTTTTTAAATGATTTTTTAACTTAAAATAATATAAAGTAACAAAAATAATAACAATTCAAATTCATATAAAATATTTTTTAAATATTACAAATAAAATAAAAATAAATAAATAAAATTAATAACAAAATTAAAATACATATAAAAAGATTTGTAAAAATAATAACATCAAATTTTTTTTTTAAAGTGTAATTTTGACGTTACATTATCTCCAGGCTTTTGCAGGCCACATAAAACAATATGGAAGGCCAAATCTGGCCCCCAGGCCTTGAGTTGGACACCTGTCCTCTAGACCCCACATGACGCAGGATGATAAAGAACTCAGCCATTCATCAAGCTGCCACTGAACGCTCCTATCGATCCATACATCAGTCAAACAGGTCCAACCCTCACTGCTCTCGTCGTCTTACGGGAGCACTGAAGGATGGACTCAGACAGCAAACCCCTGCTGACGATGATGATGATGATCTCCTCCTCGGGCGGAGAGAGCCCGCCACCGTCTGCAACCTCCCAGCGACCCCGCGCACCACCACCAATGATGCCTCCGAGCATCAGTCTGGCCTGCAGGCTTGTTCTTACACAAAGACCTGCTAACAATCAATAAGGATATCATCTGCCCACCATCCTGGCGGGCCGGTGGGCAGGGATCATGATTGGCTGTTGCTGCAGTGCAATGACACACACACACGCACGCTGACTCACATGTGGTGTTGTCCCCTCTTCTAATTCAATTGAATGGAAGGAGGAAGAACCTGAGCAGACTGCAGCAACGATGCACACCTGCTACAACAGGATGGGCTCAAACGGAGATATGTGTGTGTGCGTGTGTGTGTGTGTGAGTGTGTGTGCTGATTACACCGGAACACACACCCAAGTGTGACATTTGACCTTTTCACCCGTAAAAGAACATCATTTTGTACCAGGACGCCAACAAAGAAGGCCATCTTGCTTCATTATTGTACAGATTTGGAGAGCAAACCACAACTGCAGCACAAAAAAAAATGAAGAGGAGCCATTAGATTGTACTCACAGCAGGAATGGAGGAATGAAGGAATGGAGCGGAGGTGTCAGCATCGCAGGCCCAGGTGGAAGCTGGCTATGGTACGAGTCCTCTCCGAGTCCACAGAGGAGGTTCACAGAAAGGAAAGGGCACGGTCCGTCTGGGAGGAGAAGGAAAGGAGGGGGACAGTGAGGAAGAGGCTGAAGCGAAAGCAGAGGAAGGAGGAGGAGATTACGGGAGTGGCCTCCGTGCAGCTTTGGCAGCATTGGTCCTGAGCTCGGTGGGCGGGGCTACATAACCCAATGGCATATGGAGGGGGAGGGGGCAGTGAATGTGCGGAGGAGAAAAATCTCAGGAGCAGACACAGAAAGTGATGCAAAAAAAGACAGAAAATGGGGGCGGGCTATCATACTTAGGATTCCACCCAGTCACCCTTAAAAGGACAAAGGATGCGGTTTATTCCGTCTTAGCCTACATGACTATGTGGCAAATGAAAGACAGAATCATCACACAATGTCAACATCCTGCGCTGCAATATTTGCATGACAGCACAAACCTGCTGTCCAATCAGCTTCTTGATGAATTATTCAACTTGGGCGTATTCCGGACGTCAAGAGGGCCTGAAAGAGAAAACACATTCTCAAAAAGTATCAACGACAAAAAACACTTTTTTGAGCGTTGTCGTTGTGGGGAAGGGAGAAGGGAGGCAGCTGGCTGCTCCTTGGGGGGGAGGGGCCTTTGGGTGAGGGGCGGACACACACGCACACACACACACGCACGCACGCACACACACACACAGGTTGCCATTCTGCAACGTGGCGTTACCATGGAGACTGCCTCCGTCAATATGGCTACCGCAGTCTGGACAGCGCTGACAATACACATGAAAGGTGAGGAAGAAAAGGTGACGTTTAACAACATTACACACTTCCTTAGGTACACAAAACATCACAATTCATCCCATACAAAGATGACAATGCTCTGTTTTGACATTGCAACACAGCACGTGATGGAAACATGATTTATTCAGAAATATGTGAAAATGAGCACCATTCAGAACGATTGTTAGCTATGCACCCTGAGAGGATTTACATTAAATGTGATTTAGTAACAGCAGGAGTGTCCAAACTTTTTCCACTGAGGGCTTCATAAGTGAAAAATGAAAAGATGCAACTTTGCCACCTTGATATTTTGTACAGCAACACGCTATGGAGCAGCAATAAATAGCAATATATATATATAAATATATATATATATATATATATATATGTATATAACTTCTTAGCATAGCATAAGCATAAGTGTCTCAGCTTTGTCACATAGGTGACAAAGTCTATTGTTAGTATAGTCACTAGGGTCGCGGGAGCCTATCCCAGCTGACTTTGGGTGAGAGGCGGAGTAAACCCTGGAATGGTCGCCAGTCAATCACAGGGCAAACAACCATGCACACTCATGGACAAGTTATAGCTGCCAATTTAACCTAACATGCATGTTTTGTTTTGGAATGTGCACGGGGAGAACATGCACACTCCACACAGAAATGTCCAAATGGAGATTCGAACCCAGATCTTCCAAATCTCCTGTGTGGCCGCTCTTTGCTCTTTTTTCCCCCTTTTTTTGCTGTCTTCTTTTTTCCAAATGTTTCAACTTTCTTCTTCAGTAATCTTCATAAATTTTGCTTTCATAATATGACTTTTCCAAAAATGTCATCTCTATTTTGTTTCTCATAATATTCTGACTTTTCCAAAAATAACATCTTTTTATATAATAATATTTCAACTCTATGCTACTAACATTTTTGCTGTTGTTTTTTTTTAGTTTCCTAGTTAAACTTATATTTTTATAATGTGCCGCGGGCCGCAAATGGCCCCCGGGCCGCACTCTGGACACCCCTGAATTACAGCATAAAACATGAACATTTTATTACAATGAAGCACATTTAAGCCAAGTTAATGAAGTTCTACTGCAGTATAAACGGGCTGACCCCAACTCTAATGGAACATTCCCAAATGATTGCATGCAAGTAAAAGCTCCAATGTCGGTACTTTGCATCCTATGGCACCACCAGGTGCTTCGTTGGCGGGCCAGCAGCGCTAAAATGCTCTCCGCACGCTTCACTTTGTCACACACAGGCTGCCTTTGTAACACTGACCCATTTAAGCACCCGCCCCCCTCCAAAGACAAAGGCCGGATTGAGTAAGAATCTGAATGCATCCACAATCTGATGTCATTCTTTGACAGCAGGGAGGACAACAAAAGAGCAGCAATAAATAGCAAGGTTGGCAAGTATAAAAATAAAAGCACTATTTTAACATACAGGCATGTCAAAGTTTTCTTGGGTCCAACACTTGCTGCGACCAGAAGATGTCAAATAATGGACAAATAATAAACGTGATGCATATGACTGATGCATCCTTCTCTCATGACTGCTGCCATCTAGTGGGAACACTTGTAAAACTGGGCTTTCCTGCACATAAACATGTAGAATTTAGACAAAATGTTTTCTGTTTTCTCTGCTCAAATTTAGTTAAGTCAATTATATTTATATAGCAGCAATTCCAGACCTGCCAACCTTGAAGAAATCTTCTAACTACTACCCGCCCAGGGCACTTTTATTTATAGTAATGTCTCATTTATCACAGTTAATTGGTTGCAGAACCTCCCAAGCCCCACCATTTATAAATTGAATAATTTTGTAGTTAGAGAAAAAGAAAACCTGCTTACAACCTTATAAATATGTTTTTAAACATTATTAGAGTCCCTAAAGTCATCTTCACACTCCTATTATAGTCAACATGATAAGACAAAATAAGACATAAATAAGACTCGTGCTTGTGTGTGTTGCTGTAAATGTGTTCTGGTGCTTTGGGAGTTGGGGGGTGGGGGAGGTAAACAGGAAGTGACACTGGGGTTGGTGTGTGTGAGGTGGGGGGGATGATTATACCTGATGTGAGAGCATTCAAACCTGCAAAAAAGCCTTTTCTTCCGGTGATCAAGTTTGGCACTTGTGTGTCTCACCCAACATTATAGTAACATTACTGACACCTAGTGACCAGTGTAGAACACTGCATATCATCACAATGTCGTTGAATGGGTCTTCTGAATGCCTTATATTTCTACTCTACTTCATTTAGACATTTTTATGCTTGAAAATGCTTAATTTAGGCAAAAAATCAAAAAAGCATGATTTATTTATTTATGTATTTTTGAAAAATCGTGAGAGTGAAGCCAAAAAATTGTGCCTTGAAAAGCGCTTCTCAATAAAATGTATTATGAAATGGTAAATGCTCTTTCACTTGTATCGCGCTTTTCAACCTCCAAGGCACTCAAAGCGCTGTGTACACTGCTAGCACATTCACCTACTGATGACGCAGCATCGGAGCAACTGGGGGTTCAGGAGCTTGCCCAAGGACACTTCGACACAATCACGGAGGATCTAACCCGCAACCTTCCGGTTGGGAGACGACCACTCTACCACCTGAGCCATGCCGCTAATTATTAGTATGCCTTCTGGTCTATTTTTTCCTGTTTTTTATTTAATTTTATTTCTCCAATGTGCCATAAACAATTAGCCACGTGATGCAAATGGGGCCACACTTTGGACACCCCTGCTTTTGTAGCTCTTAGTGGCGTGACGTCAACGTTGTTAGCTTCGGTGCTAATGAACAACAGCAATTAAGGCGAGAAGGGGAGTGTTATGGCATCTGAAACTAACCGATGCGTTACAGCAGTCAGCAGATTTGAAATCGGAGGAGAAGGCGTTCACGGAGGTGTCCGCCCCCCGAACGAGTCGTACACAGACAGGAAATACTACACTATAAGCCGACCAATCACAGCCTTAACTGTCAGCATCGCCACAGCTCGAGTGTTTTTCTTGGAGACTCAACAAGAAAACTGAATACACAAAAAATGTGACAAAATGCGTACCTGAGAGCAGCGAAGCGTATTCAAGAGTGAAAATACGTGGCGTGTAGGAAAAAGGCATACATGTTGGCAGGTGTGCAATTCCCATCAGATGGAAACTCAAGGCACTTCACACATGCAGCAGGTCTAGAACCACACTCCGCCTACGTTCAAGAGAACCGTCCGAACCCAACATCAGCAAGCAATGTGTGACCTCCAGCCTCCGTGGTGCGGCCGTCAGGAATGAATCTTCAAAGGTGATATTATGTGACATTTTTCATTTTTAGACAGAAACCTCTGACACCTCCAGGTGGTTCCTACACGTCAGTTCCGAAACCTTTCTGGCTTTCCTTGCCAGCCTGCAGTCTACCAAAATCACCAAGCCGCTTGAAGAAGCCAGAAAAGAGTCCGGATGATTCCGATTTGTTCCATGAAGTCTTGGGTGGAATGTTTGCACACTTTTGCTCCACTGATTTCCCCTCTTGGGTGTTTTCCCTGTTTGGGCTGAGAGGAATGTTAGCGGATTGTTGAGGTAGCGTCTCCGTAAAGTCAAACACTTGCTTGCCTCCAGCCGCCTCCTTCTCCTCCTTGTCTCTAGTGGCAGGGGCTGGATCCCACACCTCGTCCTCCTCTTCCTCATCCCTGTTTTTGACTTTGACAGGAAGTGTGTGTCGACGACCGATGTTATGCTTTGAGGAAGGTGGAGAGTTGAGCAAGAAGCAGACCAGTTCCTCATTAGTGGGGTCTCCGGGGTATCTGTCTGTTTCCGTGTCAAACGTGCGCTGTCGAGGTGCGGCGGTTGCCGGCTGGGGAGATTTGGGGTTTTCCGAGTTAAACTCAGTAGACGAGACGCTGCCTCGACTGCTCTGGTAGAGCAAAACCTTCCGAGACGCTTCACGCAGTTTTTGGGCCTCTTCCTCGTTGTTGTCCTGGAGGTCCTCCTCGTCGATGTCAGTGGTGGTGGAGATGGAGCGAGCAGAGGAGGAAATGCTGGTAGTCCTACAGGCTGCTTCTCCTGAAGGTATCGTCTCCTCTCCTTGTTCCTTCTCAGACCCAACACCCGTCTCCTGAGCTTCTTTGTGGGACCTTCCTGTGAGTTCGGCTGCTGAATTCCACTCTTTCTTCGCCTTTAAGGATTCTGTTCTTTTCAGCGTGGGCAGGTTTTCCTGGGAGGTGATCTCAGACAGGCTCCCAGTTTGAGGGCTTCCACCGACCGGGCAGCCGTAAGTGGATGAGGGCCGTCCCGATCGTCTCCTGGAGAGTCTGCTGGTCAGGAAGTTATGCAGGATGGACTCTAAGGCAATCCCTTCCATTTCCTTGTCTCTGGTGGAGCAGGTGGCCGTGGACCTGCGCTTGGCGGCGCTCTGCAGCCTGTTTCTGTGCCGTCGCTTCACCTCCGCCACCTCTCGGGCCTTGTTCTCCTGCAAAAGAAAGTCACGAGTTCACAGTCAAAGTGACGTTTTCATCGAAGCAAAACACCGCAGGAGCTGACCTGCATGGCTCGCAGAAATTTCTCGCAGAAGGAGTCAAAAATGGAGCAACATTCCTCCAGCCTGAACTTGTTGGGGTCCTCGCAGAAGTACTCGGCCACAGAGTGGCTGCTCGACTGAAGCTCCCGGAGATCACGCTCCACCTCGGCCAAGCAGGCCTCGGCATCCTGAACGTAACAAAACTGTGAGGCTAATAACGTCTCCTCTGACACATCAATGAATTATTCTCCACACGTCCTTCTCACCTTGAGGAAGCCTTCCATCTGAGCCTTGAGGTCTTCCTGCTTTAAAGTATTTGCTTTGGCAGCTTTCACTTTCTTCACCTGTCTGTCAAACTCTGCTTCAATGTCACCTTTATTTATTCTGAAAAAAGGAAATAAAGGCTTTCATCATATACTTCTGCCTAAATGAAGCATTTTCAAGCTAAATGAAGTAAAATACAAATATAAGGCATCCAGAAGCCACATTCAAAGATGACGTTATGATATGTAGTATTCCACTCATCATACTTCAAATGCAGCTACTGCCATCTTGTGGAGTTAATAACAAAAAAAAAAGCCACAGCTGTTAATGCCAATGTTTTATGATCAGGTGCTAATTAGCTAAGTTAATTGAACAGAGGTGTTAATTGGAGCATTTACACTAAAACGATTTGCCCTGAAAATGATGATAAATGAAGAATAGTGAGCATTAGCTAACAATAAACATCTATGGGTGTCAACGAGGACGTGTTGGACCGGCCCACCCAGCACGTGTTTACCTCGCAGCTGCTTTAATGTGTTGGAGTTGGTCAGGAAAGTTCAGTAAGCCCGTGTCAGCGTTCTGAGCTTGCTGGAGGAAAAATCAAATGATATATGTCAGGAAGAAAAAAAACAAACACAGAAAATGAAAGCAACGTCATCCACTGACCATCACAACATAGTGCATGAGGTTCATTCCAGGTTTGTTTGCTTTGGTGTCCACTAACTTGAGCAGTGAAGCCATCCGGAAGCCCACAGCACTGCCAGCATACCCGCCCTGTCAATCAAACAAACCCAGCTTAGACACACAACCTTGATGGACTTTCAGTCATGTATTCACGACAATAGACACACTCACGGCATTCATGTAATTCCCTGTCTTCAGCACCAGCCGAATGACAGAGTGAAGGCTGTCAGAATCCAAAAGCTCTAACAGAACAAACATGCAGAGTTTGCTGAAGGTATTAGGAAATAAAATAAATGTTAAAGTATAGTACCGTTCCCAGCAGCTTTCAAAGTATCAATGAATCCTCTCATTTCAGCCATGAAGGGGAAAAACTCTTCTTTCAGGACCAAGCTGCTGAGACGCTCCTCATAACTGCAAACACACACACGCACACAAAGTTCTACTCATTGGAAAACCACAGTCAGCAGAATTTGGGGATGTTAAGAATGCCGGAGCTCACCTGGGGATCTGGACCAGCATCAGCATGAACAGGTCTGCATCCGGGAGGGCTGATTGGTCGCCCTCGAATTTAAGCAACTGTTTCACCTGCAACAAACAAATTCAAATCAGACGCTAGATATTCTCACATCTTGGAAAGAAGCATCTTTGGTAACACAACTAGCACATCTCACTAGCAGTGCTTCATTTACTTATCGTCGCTTATTAAGCGGTAACTCATTTAGTAATTACTGTGTGCATTCATAAAGCTTTCACCAGGGTATCCTCACAAAGTAACACCAAAAAGCCTTATGTTAGATCAATCTTTCAGTTCTTTAGCTTTATTTCATTTATGAAATAAAATGTAAATAAAATGTAAAGTGTTGGGAATAACTGTGTTCTAAATAGTCCTTATTGTTTTCCAGTAACAGGTAATTAATTCAATACAAATTCAAATGGAACACTACAAAAACACTCCCCCCTAGCGTTTTGGAAGAAAATTGCAAGTCATAACCTCGTGCAACATCTCTCAACTACGCTACAAAGCTAAATCCCCTTTCTTTTACATATTTCAAGGTTTTTCAAAAAAAGCAAAGCAAAAATGACTTTCCCTGGTGACTAATTACATTTAAGAAGGAGTAACTCCGCTGCTGCTTCAATTAATTTTGGCGGAAAATAACGAGTATGTCACGGTGGGAGGTTGCGGCTGTTAGAAGCTTGACCCCCCGTATGCAGAGAAGCGGCGGCGAAGTGCAAAAATAAAAGTAGTTTTATTGCACAAGACAACAATAACAAAACCAAAGGTGACAAAGGAAAAGCTCTGTATGAAAAATGATACAAAAATAATACAAGTAAGTCTAGGTGACAGCACTGGTAAGGTAACACGGTTCATCAACGATGAAAATGACAACAACAATGAACCAGCGCGTCTTTTAACTGTCACTGATAAGTATTGACCGCAGCTGTGCGGCCACCAGGCGTGGAGCGGCAGTTCCTTCCGCCACACCGGAAGCACCGCTTGCCAGAATAATGGCGCAGGACAGGAAGTACACGCTCTTGTCCTGCGAAGCGTTACAGAGTAAGTACAGTAATGCCTCGCCACTTTGTCTTTCAAATTTAGTGGCTTCACTCTAGCATAGCTTTTCAAAAATATATGAATTAACAAATCGTGCTGGTTTGTGGTTGAATGCAGCCTATTATTAGTAAAAAAATATGCATATTTAAGCAGATTGTATGTATTTTTTTTCCAAGCACAAAAATGGCTAAATGAAGTAAAATACAAATATAAGGCATTCAGAAGACGCATTCAAAGACGTTGTGATGATATGTAGCATTCTACTCCGGTTGTGTGAGACACACAAGCACTAGGCTTGATCGCCGGAACAGTAGAGTTTTATTGCAGGTTTGAGAACCAGTAATCCCTAACACCAAGCTAAAACTCAACTCTGAACTCCCGTTGTCACTTCCTGTCCTCTTCCCACTCACCTCCCCTACTACAGGACCACATTTACCGCAACACATGAGGATGAGTCTTATTTATGTCTTATTTTCTCTTATTATGTCTGCTATATTGTGTAATAGGAGTGTAAATGTGACCACTGGGGTGTTATTTCATGTCTAGAGGGCTCTAATAATGTTAAAAAAACATATTTAGAAGGTCATAAACAGGTTTTCTATGCTCCAACTACAAAAATATTAAATTTAAAAATAAGGAATCCTACTTTGGAAAAACTCACTTATCATGGTCAGGTCTGGAACCAATTAACCACAATAAATGAGGGATTACTGTATAACTAACTAGATGAAGACATTGCGTGTGAATGACCGAGCCTGATGAGGTGGGGGAAAAACAAAAGTGAGCAAAAAAAGAAATAATAAAAGGAAAAAAGGAATATAAATTATATTTGATGTATAAGAGTATTCAAGACTATGACATCATGAAAGACAAAACATATATGATGTATGTTAAATGTTTTAGGGAGCCTTAATGTCTGGATTGTGCTGAACCATTTGATGTTGGAATTCTTAGAATTGGTTGAAAAATGTTGAAGAAGTTGAGTAATTAAGATCAAAGGAAATTACAGTAATTAAGAGCAAAGGAAAAGTGGGAATATCGGGAAAAGTTGGAATTTTGGGAATGTTAGTTCGAAGCCCTGGATGTGTGGAATGTTTTCTGGTTGGAATGGTTTGAATCGGTTGAGAAAGGTACGAGTGATGGAAGTTTGAAAAATGGCCCATTCATTTTCAATGGGAAAAATTCCATGAAAATGTTGGATTTTGGGACAATCTGGGACATTTTTGAAAAAACTGAAATGGTCGCATAGGATTCCCGAACGAGCTGAACGATTTGATGCTCGAATGGTGTGAATTGGTTGAAAAATGGAGGAGGAGTTAGCGGACAAAAAAAATCAAAAAATCATGGAGAAACTTATGTGTGTGATCATTCACACAATCATTTTTGAAAGTAATTTTCATTATTATACTGATGACAACCTTTTGTAAAGCGTTCATAAACCCTTGATAAGGGTACCCTCACAAAGTGGTACCAAAAAGTGTACAGTCTTACTGAGTGATCGTAGTTTATTAGTCTTTCTAAGTATTAAGTTAATCACAACCCATTCAAATCGGTACCCTCGTTAACGGTTGAGAAGGTGACACTAAAACCAAAAATGCTGTCAAATTGACACCGTTTCAAAACAAAAAAGTGCGACAGTCACCTCTCCTTCGTCCGGCAGCAGCTTAAACAGCTCCCTCAGTTTTCCACAACCAAAAGCGAGTCCACTTCCTGCTCTGATGTCTTCGATCATGTCCGCCACAGGCCTGCGGAAGGATGGACCATCACATCACAGTTAGGCGGGGTTTGCCACTTGTGATCCTAGGAGCAATAATATGCTCTCCATTGGCATTGACATCTGTTATTTGTTCTAATTTATGTGCATAAGCGTCTTATGTTATTTATAATGTGTTAATATATTTTATATATATCTATATATGCTGTGTAGGATGCACAGGGCATGCTAAATAGCCTTCAGCAACACATTTCTCATCTCTCCCCGTAAAGTTCCAAATAGACGAGACCTGCCGGGACATGCAATTGTGACGCAGCGGCACTGTTGCGCAAAAATCACTAAATTGCAACCAACCACTCACCGCTTAAACTGCTTGAGGAAAATGCCAATGTTCATGCTCCTCTTGGAGCCAAGAATGGACATCTGAGGAAGGGACAGGAAGCGGCAGCAAGGGTCATTCTCACAGTGCAAAGGTTAAGAATTTGCGGTGCTTCACCACACAAAACAAAAAGAGGCTACGAAACATGAAAGCCCACATCTGGGAGGCGTGTTTAACCACCAGGGTGCCCCAACAGCAACATCAGAGATGAACTAACACAGAAAAATACGTTTGAGGCTCATTTTTGAACGACTGCTCACATGATCTCATTAAAGAACGGTGTCATAGGACCGCTATCATATACCTTCCCTAAGCAAACAGGAGAAGAGATCACATTCCTGACACATTGCGTAACAGTGTTTACCTTTATTCTAGTAGGCAGTGTTCACTTTACTGCCTAAGAACATTCAGGGAGACCTTAAACGTGCGCTGGATTAATCCGAGTCTTTATTATTGGTTCAAGGCCACAGCTATCTTTGATTTTGTGGTCTCTTCCATTTCATTTTTGCATTACTTGTATGCATGGAGTGATCGTTCTTCCTCATTTTCTAACAAAATACATTCATAAATTCCCATAAAATGCACTTTGGACACGTCATTACGCCTATTAATGTTTCAAAAGATGAAACCATACATTTATAAAAATAAATAAATAAATACAAATGACTTTAATAAAAGTGCAAACAGTAATTGAAATAAATAGCAATAAAAATGACTTAAGTGTAAAAAAATATATAAAAATACATAAATATTTTAAAATGAGTAAAGTGTAAAAAACAAAAATAAATACAAATAGAAATGACATAAAACTGTAAAAATTAAAGATAAAAACTATGTTAAAAATGTAAAAATGTAAAAACAAAACCAAACAAACAAATAAACAAACAAATCACTAAAATAGAAACGTAAAAAATATATAAATACAAATAAAAATTACTTAAACAAAAATTTGAAAAATGTTTATAAAAATGACTTAAATAAAAGTGTAAAAAAATAAATAAAAATGATTTCAATAAAAAGTGGGTTGCGATTTAATGACCATGGGAAAATGTGGGTCCCAGGTTGAGATCGGTTGAGAACCACTGTTCTAAATAACTCATCGATCTTCAAGCGACTGCATGCAAATTGCTCCAAATTACATTTTTTAAAAACAAAAAAAATGAGAACCACCGCCAGCTAGCATATGTGACCAATACTGGTTTAAAAGAACAGATTTTTCTGGATTTTTCACAATTACCAATTAAACTACATAAAAATCATTCATGGTGTGGTTGGCATCCAGTTGAAAAAGACATAACAGACGGAGGGGGCTCCCCATTCCTCTTGCACTCACCAGCTCTCCCCCGGGGGCAGATGCAGCCGGGGTGCCCCTGACACTGTGGCGGCCGAGGGCGTTGAGGTGCTGCTGGGCCTGCTTGTGACTGAACAGCTCCTCTATGTGATCCGTGTCCAGCTCGTAATCGCCGTCCGTTTGATCCGCTGTCCAGATGTTGCGCTTTCCCATCACGGTGTCCTTCGGGATGGTCTCCCAGTTGAAGTTGCGCATCCTGGAGCGTCGACGCAGCCCCTTGGAACCCAGGGCGCTCGGGGGTGGCGGCGGGGGAGGTGGCAGTAAAGGTGGCGGAGGAGGAGGTGGTGGTGGTGGAGCGGGGCCGCCTGGTTGCATCTTTGTGCCGGGGGGTGATCAGTAACGCTGGGTGGCGGTCATGGGCTCAACTAAGAAAGCCCTGCAGCAGCATGATGATGATTTACGGCACATCAACTTACAACACTCCTACATTTGGAAACCTACACACTTTGTCATGTTGGAAACACCACTGACTGACGGAGGTCACATTACTTCACTGACTACCAAAGAATTGTATTGTATTGTATTGTATTGTATGTACTTTATTCATCCCACAGCGGGGAAATTTACTTGTTACAGCAGCAAGCAAGCAAGACAAGTAAAGAGAACAGTAAAGTAAAGTAAAGTAAAGCATCGTGACTACACATGAATATAGGATGGTACCTGCCTACTCCTTTTAGTACCACTTTAAAATAACATGAACAAGTTTAAAGAGAGGAGAAGACGAGTGACTGTGACGAGAGGCTGGTTTTTTACACTTGTAAGATTGTTAAAAATGTTAAAAAGCATGTCATGTGAAGTTTTCTTGCCTTCCAGGCCATGGTTAACTTATTTTTACACTTGTATGGCAATGTGAAATGTTAAAAAGCGAGGAATGCGAAGAGACTCGCCTTCCAGGCTACAGGAGGTCTACCTTTACACTTGTATGACTGCTAAAAATGAAAATGTGACGTTTGCCCAACTGTGAGGCTCCGGTTAACTTGTTTTTATGCTTGCAAGACTGTTAAAAGTGTTAAAAAGCGTGAAATGTGATGCTTGCAATGTAAGCCTCTCAGGCTACAGTTAGTTTATTTTTACACTTGAATGTAAAAAATATTCACACATCAAACATGAATCAAATATGAAGTTTGACATATTTATCAGGCTATGGCTAACTTATTTTTACACTTTTATGATGGTTAACACCGTTAAAAAGTATGAAATGTGAGGTTTGCTCGCCCCCCCAGGCCATGGTTAACTTATTTTCACACTTATGTGGTAGTTTAAAATATTAAAAAGCGTGACTCGCGAAGAAACTCGCCTCCCAGGCTACAGGAGGCTTACTTTTCCACTTTTATGACCGCTAAAAATGAAAATGTGAACGTAAATGTGGCTGTAAAACGTTAAAAAGCATAAAACGTGACATTTGCAATGTGAAGAGACCCGCCTCCCAGGCTACAGAGGGCTTATTTTTACACTTGAATGACTGTTTTAAGTGTTAGAAAGCATAAAATGCTAAGTGTGATGCCGCCCAGGTCACGGTTTAAGTTATTTGTACACTTGTATGACTGGTAAAAATGTTTAAAAGCGTGACCTGTGAAGTTGACTCGTCTCCCAGGCTATGGTTAACTTATTTTTACACTTTTATGACTGTTTTGCATGTTAAGCGAGAAATGAGAAGTTGGCTTGCCCCCCCAAGGCAACAGTTAACTTATTTGTACACTTGCATGATTGTTAAAAATGTTAAAAAGCGTGAAATGCGACGTGTGAAGTTGACTCTGCTCAAGTAATCCAGTGTCCTCATGTGTTTGCTGCGCTGACGTCATGTATCATTAAAGGTGAGTCATTTTATTTCCTTATAGCTTTGTCATACGGCTGTTGACTTCTTTTTTAGAACTTAACAACAGTTAATTGTGTCAGAATATTACTTAGCGGCTGGAATCATTATTTCCGGTGGGAAAATGTTACTTTTTTAATACAAACCAATGGGAGCTTCGACTGTCTTGAGTTAAAACTCTGATGACTGACACTGATCCAATGGAAAATGCAAGTTTCTGCCCTTTGGCTTTTTGTGACGTGCATGAAGTGTAACTTCATTGGCATTGCTACACTTTATTTCTAAGAGAGCGGGTAAAACAACACAGCATTATCAGGCCTTGCTATTTGGTATGCAATGTAAACCCTTCATAATTGTACCTGCATTTTATAATGGGGGTGATCAAACATACTGTCAACTGTTCTGTCGTGTAAGCAACTTCTAACCTACTGAATCTCAAGCAAGCAGTAAAACAGCAACTCACCTTTTTGCTAGCCTGCTGCACCATTGAAAGTATTTTGTCCCTTTTTCACTCCAGACTTGCTCCTGTCGTGCTGAAACATGAACGGTGTCGCAACTCCTCCAGCCTGCATGGAAAGAAGGGAGAAGGACACGCCCATGCAAAGAAGGGAAGCGGCGGCCTGCTCACTCTTCCAGCAGGAGCACCTCTGGGATCACCTCTGGAGCTCCTCGATTTGCTGGCAGGCAGCACTTTTATTTCTGAGCGGCCGCAGTGGACTGTGTGCGCTCGGCTGGATTTATGGACTCAAGCAACGTGATTAGCTGGGCTAGAAGATAGAGAGAAGCAAGCATTGATTTGTTTCAAAGGAGCTTTTAGCACACAAACAGACTTTTAATCATTAGCCGTGAAGAAAGTTGGCGAACAAGCTAATGAATGAATAAGCGTTTAAGGGGAGATAATACCGTCCATTATTGAGCTGATGGGCTCTTAAGTCTCCCTGCTTTTATCCCTGAAGGACACTCTGCCCTCAACTCATTTCAGTGCAAACGTCTCCTTTACAACCACGTCAGAATTTAATAGTCATTTATGAAATCCAGAAATGTCATAAATCAACTTAGCTGAGAATCATTCTCTGCAGAATTGCAAGCTAAAACTGGGCTTTTCTTAGGAATCACATGGGAAAAATACCACGATAGTGCCCACTCTGACCACTTACAATTCTGATACAAATATACTCAAGTAATCATGTGGTTCAGTCATTCAAATACTGTAAAAAACACACAAAAAACGTGTTTTTGTGTAACAGGATGATCTACATTCAAATGCATAAGAAAAAAAATGACATTCCCGGTCCAAAATTAGTATTTTAATTTTTTTCCACAGAAAAAAACTGTCATTTACCATAAGTGGGTAATCATTTATAAATACATGAGAATACGTATGATAATAAGTATAATGTACAGCGTGGACCACTGTTAAAAAAGTCCACAATTTTAACATGTTTATGCCTTTGAACGCACCACAGGTGGAGACGCTGGGAGACGCAAAAGTTAAACTGATTTACAGTCGTCCCTCGCTACATCGTGTTTCGAATATTGCTCCCTCACTATTTACCCATCCATTTTCTATGCCGCTTATCCTCGTTAGGGTTGCAGGGGTATGCTGGAGCCTATCCCAGCTGACTTGGGGCGAGAGGCGGGGTACACCCTGGACTGGTTGCCAGCCAATGGCAGGGCACATACAGTATAGACAAACAATCATTCACGCTGACATTCATACCTATGGACAATTTGAAGTTGCCAATTAACCTAACATGCATGTTTTTGGAATGTGGGAGGAAACCGGAGTACCCGGAGAAAACCCACGCACGCCCGAGGAGAACATGCAAACTCCACACCAAGATGACCAAGCGGAGATTCGAACATGGGTCTTCCCGATCTCCTGACTGTGTGGCCAACATGCTAACCTAATATTGAAAGACAAGTTATATGTAGTACTGGGGTCACTAGGCATCAGTGATGTTATGGGACATGAGGTTAGACTACATTACCTTTCACACTGCGTAGAGACTGGCTACTGAGCCAGCAGAGCCCAGCCGACATGCCATGGCTGAGACGGACATGCCATGGCAGGGCCATGGCTGGGATCGGGTGAAAAAAAGGTTCTCCTGTCAATCCGTGTGGAAGTGGTAAGTTTTTGCCTTCTTTGTCCTTCTTCCCCTCCCTGTTTGAAACACTTAGAATAACCTAATTGGAAAGGCTAACTAGTTAGGTAGCTACACTACTGTCTGTTATGTCCCTGCAGTGATCCCGTAGCCAGCCCAATGTGACGTAAACAAACAATAATAGAAGTGTAAAAGTGACTGTAGGGGTGTTATTTCATGTCTACGGGACTCTAATGTTAAAACCCATATTTAGAAAGCCATGGACAGGTTTTTTATGCTCTAACTACAAAAATCTCCAGTTTATCAATACTGAATCCGACTTTGCGGAAATATACGCATATATACTATACTATACGCATCTCATATAAAATCTACAAGATAATTGTCTGATAGAGTTACAGTTACATAATTTCACCTACAACTAAAACGGATTCATAGTCTTAGTATGACTACGTTTTCGGAGATGTTAATTGTGTTGGTAAATGTGCTAAAGCTGTACATGTCCTCTTTGACCTCCACGTGACCTGGACAGACTCCGTTACGTGAGCTTCTAGGAGGTCAGTACAATCAGCCCAGAGCTTCAACATTCATCCAAACGGTCAATGACTGTACAGGTACTTAATCCTGCGTTGTATGCAACAAAACATCCAGCAGACTTTATTTGTGACAGACGTGGAAATACAACACTCTTACACACGCACACACACACACACTGATAAATAGGGAAAACACAAATAATAATAAAAAAACAGTAAAAGTGTACTCCTTACTAGATTTAGCATAGTAAATACGGACCAATGTTCATTTTTATCTCACTATGAATTTCTAGCTGTTGTCAATCAACAGCTCGCTTGTACCTGTCCATCTAGCTCAGCAAACAGGAGCTGAAATGAAATACAGATTGTATATTAGCTAAAAGAAATGTACTATACAGTATATATATTTATACAGTATATATACACAGGTCATATTTCCCATCACCATTGAGGCAGGTAGCCACAAAAACAACAACCACATCCCATGTGAAAAATATCAAAATTCAACATAAATAAAGTGTCACAATAGAGGAGTATACTGTACATATTGTTACATACATGGAAATGCACTGCACTAGCAAAATCATACTTACTGTGTGACTTAACAAAAAGTACTTGTACAGATATCATATCAAATAAAAAAAAGTTGTCCTCCATGGATCCCACAACAAGTTCCCTCAGCGTCCGCGTCACTGCTCCTCCAGCCAGGATGGCTTGTCCGAGCCCGGGGGCTTTAACTTGACGTTGAACTGGACCAGAGTTTGTTCCAGCTGCTGCTGGTTGCCGGCGAAGTAGGCCGAGATGGCGTTGTGGAAGAGTAGCAGCTGCTTGTGCATCACCTTTACCTGCGAGGTCAATGATCGGGACACATCATCGCAACAACACAACAGCGCCGCAAACGGACACGTTTCGTAAACAGTCAAATAAAGTATGAACGCAACACTTTTGTCTTTGCTCCCATTTTTCATAAGCTGGACTCAAAAGATGTAAAACGGGGGTGTCCAAAGTGTGGCCCGTGGCGTTTTTTTAGTGGCCCGCAGCACATTCGAAAAATATTATTTAACAAGAAAAGTAAAAACAGCAAAAATGGAAAAATCAGCAATTTTACAAGAATAAAGTCAAAATATTAAGAGAAAAAAAGCTGTAATCTAACGAGAAAAAGTCGGACGAATTGAGTCGTAATATTATGAGCAAAAACATCATTTTAGTGACATAAAGTTGAAATATAAAAGACGTAATGTTTTTTAAATTCTCATAATTTGAAAGAAGTTTGGAATATTACATTGCGGAAAAAGTTACAATAATATGAGAATTAAGTGAAATTATTATGGGAATAAAGTCATAATTACGAGAAGAAGATTTTCAAGAAGAAAGTTGAAATAGTTAATAGTATAAAATAGTAAAAACAGCAGAAATGGAAAAAAGACAATAAATTGTTCTAATGAGAAAAAAGCTGCAATTTTATGAGACTAAACTCATAATATTATGAGAAAAAAATAGTCATTTTAGTTGCATAGAGTTGAAATATTACAGAATAAATACGTCATTTTTTTCAAGTAAGTGTAGTAAAAATATTAAAATATTAAATAATAAATAAAAACAAAATCAAGTTGACATTTTTGGAAAATTACATTGGGAAAATTTTACAATATTATAGGAATAAAGTCAAAAAAGCTCAATAACATTTAAAAATGTATAATACTTAAGAAGAAAATTTAAATATGTGAAAAAAACACCAGCAAAAATGGGAAAAAAGAGCAAAGACCAAAGCTGATACTAATAATACACTTTTTCACCTATATGACAAAGCTGAGATGCAGTTTTTTCTTCGCATATCCTTACAAAATATCAAAGTGACCCTTCTAAGCTTTCATTTTTCACCATGTGGCCCTCGCTGAAAAACTGATGTAAAACATTTCCTGGTGTGCAGTAATCCCTCAACACTTTGCGCTTCAAATTTCGCTGCCTCACTCTATCACGTTTTTTCAAAAATATAGGAATTAATAATCATCACTGTTTCGTGGTTTAATACGGCCTATTTTTAGCCAATAAACATGCATATTTAAGCACATTTTATGTCATTTTTAGCCTAAATTAAGCATTTTCAAGCAAAAAAATGGCTAAATGAACTGAAGTACAAATATAAGACATTTAGCAGAACCATTCAAAGTCATTGGCAATTTTCGGGCATTTTCAGCATTTCCAGGTTTCATACTTAAATGACCTTCTCCTAGAGCAGGGGTCTCAAACACAATTACAGTATTACAGTAATCTTTGAAGACAAGTCGCGGGCCGCAAAATGTGACTCGGCGGGCTGCAAATGGCCTACGGGCCACGAGTTTGAGACCCGTGTCCTAGAGGAATAATCCCATCACTGCCAAATTTAAAATGGAAAGAGTAAAGAGATGGGCAACAGTAATTTTGGAAGCTTTTTAGTTTGGGTCAAGTTATTTGGGCAGAGCATGGTGGCACAGTCGGATGGGAGGTTCTTGTTAAAAAATGATCCCCGGACACCGTTTGTGAGGTACAGCCATCCCTCGCCACGTCGCACATTGAATTGTACATATTTTTTGCCTAAACTGAGCTTTTTCAAGGCTAAATGACGCAAAATACAAATAGAAGGCATTCAGAAGACGCATTCAAAGACCTTGTGGTGACATGTAGTATTCTGCAATGGCCACTAGGTGTCTGTAATGTTCCATTGATGAGACAATGACCACCGCAGGAAGTACTGTACAGAACAGGAAGTAAAACAACAACAACAAGGAACTCTCCCAAACATCAGCAAACATTTTGCTAGATTAGCTACAACTTTTGCAGTGTAGCATACAAAAACCAACAGGGTTCTGGCTTAGAAGAGGCATCTGAAGAAGAATTAACCAGTAATCAGTGGTGAACGAACAAACCCAGGTAAAATGGTGGTCTTGTTGCTTTGTGACAAGTGCAACTAAAACGACTGTTTTTAAGAGGGGACAGACTGCTAATGTATTTCAAGCTAAGTACTGCAAATGCAAACCTTGTTTTCCTCCAAGAATTTCAGCTTGATGGTGACGTCGCTCCGCAGCCGCTCATATTTGTCCCTGTGGACTTGGTACTCGTGCTGGGCCATCTCCATGCGCACCACGGAGCTGCTGTCCCTCGGGCCCAAACTCAGCTCTTCCAAATCGGACCGGTAGGCATCGAACTCCAGTCTGAGCATAAACAAAAAAAGGTTGCAGCGTAACTTCCTAAAGACTGTTCTACTCATACCTGTCAACCCTCCTGTTATCCCCGG
Organism: Dunckerocampus dactyliophorus; assembly: GCF_027744805.1. NCBI lineage: Eukaryota > Metazoa > Chordata > Actinopteri > Syngnathiformes > Syngnathidae > Dunckerocampus > Dunckerocampus dactyliophorus. Next base: position 3,946,758 of record NC_072830.1, read on the forward strand.
GAAACTCCCATATTTTTCCCTTCTTTCCCGACGCCCTCCCATTTTAATAGTTTCTCCTGGTTTATTATTTTTTCCCCTGATTTTCAGGATAATTTCCCTTATTTTTAAGTGTCAATATCGACAGGTACCGTGTGGTTCTATCCAGTTACCTTGCATTTTCATAGTGCTTGATAGTCATCAGTGTGTCCTCCATGGTTTTGTTGACCAGTGTGTCCACACTGGACACAAAAAAGTTGATGGCGCCCAGCAGGGACTCGCCGTTCTTACACAAAAGCTTTTGGGTTTCCGCGTTATATCCAAACTCATCCTGAAGGGAGGAATCAAACAAGCAGCTGTAAACAAAATCACGAGTGGATCAGCAGGGCAGGTGTCGTGGTGGCTACCTGCAGCTCCGGAGACTTCTGGCTGAGGTCGGTGAAGGTATCTCCGAGAGCCTGCTGGGTCTGGACCATGCTCTGGAAGTGATTGGTGAGTGCAGTGGCTAGTCTCAGGATGTTCTCGTACTTGCTCTTGGTGTCCCGTAACACGTCAATCTGAGCCTCCAGTTCCAGGTCCACTGTCCGCGAGCCTCGGCCAAAACGCTCAGAGAACATCTGCTTGGTACACTGGATGAAGGGGCAGATGATCGGAATATCAATCCAAACTCTGAGTAGTAACAGCTACTGTACATACACCACCACTAAAACATATGATCATTCTATTTGTAACCTTAAGTACAGCCAACATATTATTACATATCTGACCAAGTATTTGAGGTAGCTTCATTTGTGCAAATGCATTTTTAAATATTATTATATTTATATGTTTAATAAATATTTATTTTTTAAATAAAATCAATATTTAATTAAAGTGCATCTTTTTAAGCTTCCTTTGAAAAGTATATATTTTTTCATTTCATAACTCAGTAATGTTTCTTAATATATTTTATTTGTATTTTTATTTAAATATGTCAAATAATGATTGCATACCTTTGTGCAGTATTTTCAATATTTTAATTTATTTAATGTGAATATTATATATTTTTTATTATTTCATAAATCAGTTATGTTTGTTATTATAATAATATCTCATTTATATGTGGTGTTCAATAAATACTTCAAATAATTACTGTGTATCCATCCATTTTCTTCCGCTTATCTGGGTCCGGGTCACGGGGGCAGCAGTGTCAGTAGGGAAGTCCAGGCTTCCCGGTCCCAGGCCACCTCCTCCAGCTCCAACGTGAGGACACCAAGGCGTTCCCAGGCCAGCTATGAAACAGAATCCCTCCAGCGTGTCCTAGGTCTGGCCCTGAGCCTCCTCCCGGCTGGGAGGCATCCAGACTAGATGCCCGAGCCACCTCAACTGGCTGTGCAGCAGCTCTACTTTTGCGCCCCTCCCGGATGACTGAGCTCCTCACCCTGTCTCTTAGGGTGAGTCCAGCCACCCTACGGAGGAAACTCATTTCAGCCGCTTTTATCCGCAATCTCATTGTTTTGGTCATGACCCAAAGCTCATGACCATAGGTGAGGGTGAGAACATAAATTGAGAGCATTAGGACATTAGTACAACGACCGCACTACTGCAGACCTGTCGACCTCACGCGCCAACCTTCCCTCACTCGTGAACAAGACCCCGAGACACTTGACCTTCTCCACCTGAGGCCACTTCCACCTCATTCCCACCGCGGAGGGTGCAATCCACCCTTTTCCGACTGAGAACCACGGCCTCAGATTTGGAGGTGCTGAGTCTCATCCCAGAAGCTTCACACTGTTGCTGCAAAAAGCCCCAGTAATCGCTGAAGGCCATCAGGATCACATCGTCTGCAAATAGCAGAGACCAGAGCCTAAGGACCCCCAAACTGGACTCCCTCGACACCTTGGCCGCACCTAGAAATTCTGTCCATCAAAATTATGAACAGAATCGGTACCAGACTGTGTATCAGTGTTATAAATAACAATGCACAGGTTTAATTTTAATATTACGTATTTTAAATTATTTGATAAATCTGTAATGTTTGTAAATTAAAATAATACCTTTTATTAGTATTTTGTATTCCAATAAATACTTCAAATAATGATTGTGTACCTTTTTACAGTATTATTAATAACTTAATCCACAGTCTTAATTTGAATTTGCTTTAAATTTTGTAAATCAGTAAGGTTCCTTATTAGAATAATATATTTGATTTATATTTTGCATTCAAATAAATATTTCCGCTAATTAATTATGAACAACATAATGCACAGGCATCATTTGAATATTTACTAAAAAAAAATACATTTTAGCCATATTTTGTAGTAACATAAATATTTCGAATAATGATCACTACTTACTGTATTATTAATAACATAATGCACAGACTTTGTTTGAAAAAAATGATATTATTTTGAATTATAATACATTTTAAAAATAGGTACCTTTTATATTATAACCATTTCACATGATGATCTCTACCCTAGGTTCCAAAAGTTGGGTACGCGTACCATAACACTCACGGCGAAAGGAGAATGGAGCAGAAAGGAAACCGAGCATGAAGTTGTTCATTGCTCTGTGTGCGTCATATGCACAAATAAGTAAGTTTGATGGTTATTTTGTGCGTTAAGAGTGTTTTAATCTTGAAGATTTCATTTATATTGGTGTTCCAATCCCCGCACGGCGCAGCAATGAGCGGGGGTTCCACTGAAAATGAGGCTTCATCGCTGGTTGTATGTTTTTTTCTACTTTGGGCACTGCTTTATCATGATCGTTAAACGTTCCCCTTCAATTTGGTACTAACTCATATTAGACGTACTGTATTTACACATCCTTATAAACCCAAACGGCTGATCCCAACAACGTATTTTACATTTTTTTTGCGCGAGAAGCTAAAAGAGGTGACTCCGAATGCATTTAGCTTCAGAGCAATTTTAAGCAATAAAAATCGCCACTAGGTGGCAGAAGTGCATTTTAATAAGATCTCCTCAGAGATCATGTGGACGGAAGAATCACACATGACAGGAAGTGGGAGAGTGCGGAGGAGTGTAGCGTGCAGAAGGTTACGCATCGTAGGGGAATTTGAATGCGCACACACGCGTAGTTCACTTCCAAATGTGAAAATTGTAAATAGCTCATGGTGTTATATTTGAAAATAAATTAATTTGATGTACTCTGGTTTCCTCCCACATTCCAAAAACATGCATGTTAGGTTAATTGGTGACCCTAATTGGCTATAGGTATGAATGTGAGTGGGAATGGTTGTTTGTCTGTATGTGCCCTGTGATTGGCTGGCGACCAGTCCAGGGTGTACCCCGCCTGTCGTCCGAAGTCAGCTGGGATAGGCTCCAGCATACCCCCGCGACCCTAAAAGAGGAGAAGCGGTATAGAAAATGGATGGATGGATGGATGGATGTAAAAGGAAATAAGGAAAAATATGTTCTACTGCTAATTACAAAAAAACGGAAAAAGGCAGAAACACACTTTTTTTATCTGATGACAGACGGGAGTCTAATCTTTCTTTTGGTAGGTTCCATGTTTATATAGCCATAGAACACAATATTCTGTATGCCTTGACAAATCAGTCAAAATCATCTAAAATGGCCGGTACTGTTTTGAAAAATGGTTAATTATGTTGAATATTTCAAGTTAATTAAGATAAAAATGTTTGTTTTTTAAAGTGCAGGGGCAGGGGGGTACATGGCTTCATTCAAATGTCTGAAGGGGTATGCGACTGCAAAAAGTTTGGGAACCACTGTGCTACATTAGTACGGTGTATCTGTTTACAGCATTCATCATTACCTCATGCACAGGCTTCACTTGTACAAATGCATGATTCATATGATTTTGTATTATTGCTACTTTTTTGTTGAATTCAAACAATATTTAATGAGATTTTGTATAACCTTCTACACTATAATAAATATTACATATAAAGTGTATATATTTTTTGTATATCTTTGAGATATTAATAATAAACATTTAGAAATGATGTCATAGCAGAAGTAATTACAGACACCTACTGGTTATTTTTTTTCCTGAGGGAAGGAGTAAGCATTTATTTGGGGTGAGGCATTTACTTATGAGGTGAGGCATGGTGTGTATTAGAGCAGAATGGCAGTGGGTAAAATGACCTTGTACGTGTTTATGCCCCATTTCTTCACACTGTCCAGTTTCTCCACTGCCACACCTCGGGACACTTCTTCAGTTGCACTGCAAGCGCTGTGGTTTGGCCCGCCTTTAAAAGCAAGAGAAGAAGAAAAAAGGAGGCGGCGATATAAAGCCGGTATGTTTGCAATGCCGAGACAGTCTTGAGATGAGGGTGGACATGGTGGTGATGATGAGCTTGTGATGTACCTGAGAGCTGCTGGCTGTGCTGAGCCAATCGACTGCCTGCTGACTGGCTGGTGGGCACGTTAGCGCCCCTGGATTTCATGCGGATGTCTGGAATGGGCAATGGTTGTGAGGATGAGGAGCAAGACATGGGCGAAAGCATGGTTATAATGAATTAGTACTGTAACACTCCAGCATGCAGGTTTCCCATGCAATCCAGAAAAAAATATCATTGGAGTTAATGAGACGATGCACATAACAGTTTGAAGAGCTCTTTTTGGTTAGTGCATCTCTTTCCTTTACGGCTGACACCATTCTGCTAGAATTGTGAGTTGGAGGCGTGCAAGCAAGGATGCATACAAGTCCTTAGTCCAACAGGGACTGAAACCATTTTTTTTTCTTTAAAAAGGCCCAAAAACTGAAGGTTAACTTGAGAAACATCTTCAGAATGCACGGGCACCTGGTGCAGGCGCAGGGCCACGTCCTCTGTCCAAATACTCGGGGTTGAAACGAATTGCAGGCCCTATGAGATGATATGTAATATGATATACAGTAGGTAATACACACCAGCAGGACACAGGTCAGTGGCTGTATTGTGACAGTAAATCAAATGCATACAGTATATAAAATATCATAAACTCTTGCAGTGACTGAAGGCTAATTCATGTCATGGATCACTGATGTTGTGGAGCAGTACTTTCTCCAGGTGCAAACAGTACCTTTAATGCTGCTGGTTGGAATAATGCCGCCCGCTGGTCCGCCGTACCCTCCTGAGACGATGCTGGTTTCATTCAGGTTGGGCCCGGACACCATCACCTGCTGCAAATCCTGATCCATGGACAACAGAACACAGGTTCCGAGTCACAGGAGACAACAAGACACCAGTGCACACTGTGTTCCAAATTATGCAAATAGGATTTTAGTATCATAAACATAAAATGTGTTATTTTTCCAATGAAATTCATGAATGGCATTGTGTCTTGGGGCTCTTTGGATTACTGATATCAATCTCAGCTGTCATGATTAGTTTGCCAGGTGAGCCCAATTAAAAAAAAACTACTTAAAAATGATGTTCTGCATTATTAAGCATGCCACAGGTTTCAAGCAATATGGGAAAGAAAAAGGATCTCGCTGCTGACAAAAACCCACCTAATATTGCGATGCCTTGGACAAGGCATGAAAACATTCAATAATTCACAAAAACTTTTGTACGGTCAAGAAATTTGAGGCTGATTCAGATGACAGCAAAGATTGTGCTGATAAAGGTATAATGAGGTTTCTGCCAGACAAATGTATGGAATCAAGAGAGCACCTGCTGGAAAGCAGCAAACAGGTATTAGAAGCTGCTGGTGTCTCTGAAGTCCCATGAACCTCGAGGTGTAGGATCCTCCGAAGGCTTGCAGTTATGCATAAACCTACTACTTGGTCACCCCTAACCAATACTCGCAAGCAGAAACGGTTGCAGTGGGCCAACAAATACATGAAGGTTAATTTTCAAACAATCCCGTTTACTGATGAGGGCCGTGCAACCTCGGGTGGTCCGGATGGATGCAGTAGAGAATGGCCAGCACATCTCAACAAGGCTGTGAAGGCAGCGAGGAGGTGGCTGAGTCAGGTTTTGGATCCCAATTATTGGGAGAGAGCTGGTATGCCCTTTATGGTCATTGAAGGTGTGAAAATGACCTCAGCAAAGTATGTAGAGTTTCTGACTGACCGCTTTCTTCCATGGTACAATAAGAAGAACCGTACCTTCTGTAGCAAAATGACCTTTATGCATGACAATGCACCATCTCATGATGCAAAGAATACCTACCTCTCTGTCATTGGCTGTTATGGGCATAAAAGGAGAGAAACTCATGGTTTGGCACCTTTTTTCCCCTGACCTCAACCCAATTGAGAACCTATGGAGCATCGTCAAGCAAAAAAAATCTATGAGGGTGGGAGGCAGATCACAACAAAACAGCACAGCCATGGGAGGCTATTCTGACATCTTGCAAAGAAATTAAAGCAGAAATGCTAAAAAAAAAACCTCACAATTTCAGTGTAAGAATTGTGAAAGTTATATAAAAGACGGGATCTTATGTTAACACGTACATTGGCCTGTGATTGTTACAAATGTTAGTGATTGAAACAGCTTTTGTTTTCGGTAAATACGACCTCCTTATGCTGCAAATTCAACAAATGACCATTTTTGGTTCTTAACCAGTGAAATACTTTGAAACTCTGTTGTGCATAATAATGTGGAACAGGGCATTTTAAGTTTTTATTTTTTGAAAAAAATACTTTTATCATTGGGAGGTTTGTCCAATAACATTCGAATTGTACTCTAAAAGTTGATGACTTGAAAATGATGGTGACTGTAGTTTATATTGACTAGTTAGCAAACTGAGAAAATTAGCATTTGCATAATAATGTGGAACACAGTGAATATGTCCACCTCTTAGTGGGGAAAAAAGGCTTCACTACACATCACAAAATGCAGCCTAATGCTCTGCAAACTGTCAGTCAGCTACATACTCGGGAGCTGTAAGTTTGATCATTTAATTTTTCTCCAGCATGATGTTGCTGTTAAAAATGTGAGTGGCATGTTTGTGCTCTAGCATCCCGTAACTATGCTAGTTTTACTATCGTTTGTGTCCTCCTGTTGCACTTCTTCATGTTACGTTGCTGTGTGTGATATATGGCATCTATTATGTTGTACGAGTGCAGAGTCACAGTGTCAAAAGCAGATAACATCCATGACAGCACTTCTTGGAGACACATACTCTGTTGGAGAGTAACACAGCTCAGAAATGCCCAGTTCAACTTACTAAAAGCACTTTTTAATGCAAAATTCCACCATTAAGGCTACATTATAACAAACTTCCACTGTTGTGGCACCTCTGGCACTTACTCAAAATAATAAAAATGCTATGAAATGGGACCTTTAAGGCCTGCCCCTAATGAACTTCTTACTCGTAACAGACACACCGTGCTCTCTGCAGTTGAGTAAATATACACCTTCAGCCACTCCATGACGAAATATGGAAGACTGCAATATCATCATCAACAAAATTGGTGGAGGAAATAACCTGCTCCAGGCTGTCATCCTCTGGTTGTGTCCCAGTGTCTCCATTGCTGTTGATGGGGATCTCCATGGTGGCAGCTTTGCTCATAATACCCTCTGCCATGATTAAATGTCTGAAAAGATCAACATTTAAGTCCACCAGCTATAGCCTAGTGCTGCTTTCAAAGAGCTCAGCTGACTTACCTGGATGCTAACTGCTAATGCTGCAGCTGATGTGGCTTCTGGCTAAGTGACAGCAAGCTAGCTAGCTTGCTTGCTCAGCTTGTTCAAATACAAACAAGCAGGCAACTGTAATAAAAAGGCAAAGCAATCGCCTAAATTAAAAGACAATTTCCTAATTAAAACAATGCATGGTTAGATCCATGGTTGTTATTTTTACATGGTCTGCCTGCTTACATTTAACTCATCCAGAAAATCCCTGCCTCCATCCATCCAGCCCAGCAGCGGCTTTACTGTGCCTTCGCGATAAAAGTTGTAGCATTTTTAGGCTGCTCGAATGTGACATTTAGAGATTTATGAAGGCCATCAACATTTCAAGAAAAATCTTTGAATACCGATTTTATTCGTTTTGGTGCGTAACTGGAAGCGGGGGAGCGTATACCGAGAGAGTGTGCTTTTATTCTGAAAGAAACCTTCCTCCGCGTTCAGTTGTCCACGTCGTGCAGTGCTGACGTTACTTTATCCCTTAACTGCAATACTGCTTGTTGCCTGAGGAGGTCACCGTCAACTCATCATAGAAATAATAATCACGGTTGGATTTAAGATTAATGTAATAAAAATAATGTAAATCCAACACATTTTTTATTTATATATTGCACATATATACAGTATAAATATATATTAAATATATATTTTAAATATATATATATAAATATATTAAAATATATTAAAATATATATATATATATTTATATTTATTTGTTGTGCTCTGTGCCCTCTGTGTGTCCTTAAAGTGTTTGTTTGATTGGTTCATGGCAAGGTTGGAAGATCATCGCACCAACTCTGTGCCCAATCAAAGATCATCCCTATGCCGCTCACAGCCGCTAGAGGGCACATTTTCACTATGTCGTGAGATTGCTAGGATACGATGTAATGTAATAAACAGCATTAGAGCCCTCATTTATTTCCTTTCTGTGGAGTTCTGCCTCATAATGGCATATCTAAAACTCCACACGCAATTTCTAGGCGCATTAGCAATTTCTGGTTATTATTATTATTGCCATTCTTGCTGATTGCAGTTGTCCCGTAGAGATAGGCTGAATAATTTGCCTCATTTGTTACAATCAGGGAGAGCGGATAAGGGCGCATGGCTTCCAAATGCACTGTAGAAGTCATTGTGGACGTACTGGAGGTCCATAAAGAGAAGTGAAATGTTTCCCAAACATCTCAATGCTTGGTTGATCATAGGGGAAAAATTCCCCATACTGCTTTGGCTCAAAAACGCTCAAAAACAAGCAACAAAAGTAAAAATATCTTTTCTTTAGTGTGCAATACAGGGTGTAATGCAATATATTTCTTATATACTACTGTAAATATACTACTGTATGCATTTTTGTAATATACTGAGTATTATTTATAGGGGTGCCGATATGAGGGAATTATGACATCATGCGATAAATCAGATAAAATTTAGGGCCTAAACCTGCATTGTGTGGAAATTGAACATTTTCGGTTTGAAAAGAAAGATATATATTTGATACTTTGATAGATTGAACAAACATATTATTAATATGAACTTCGGCCTTGGCTCTTTTTTCGCCATTTTTGCAGTTTTTATAACTTTTTTCCAATTATTTGAACTTTTTCTTATTAATCTTTGTAAAAAAAAATTGGTAATATTATTTTATTTCCATAACATTTAGACTTTATGATCATAATATTACAACTTTTTCCCCCCAACCAATTTTATTTTGTTTTGTTTGTTTCTCCTAATATTATGACTTCCAAAAATTGAAAAAAATCTTTCAACTGTATTCTACTAAAATGTATTCGATTTACTTTTTCTCAATATTAATATTCATTAATTCTTAATATTATGAGTTTATCCTCTTCAACATTTTTTGTAAATTTTTTCTTGTTAGATTAACTTTTTTGTCTTAATATTTAGACTTTATTCTTGTAAAATTACAGTTTTTTATATTTCTGATATTATTGTTTTTTTTTTTTAATTTTTCAATTGTTTCAACTTTCTTGTCGTGAATTTTCTTCTCATAATTATCACTTTATTCCCATAATACTTTGACTTTATTCTGATAACATTATAACTTTTTCCGCAACCTAATTTTCCAAAAATGACAACTTTATTTGATGTTAAGTTTTTCATAATATTACGACTTAAAAAACAACATTTTTTTCTTTAATATTTCAACTTTATGCTACTAAAATGATGTTATTTTTCCTCATAATAGTATGACATTATGCTCATAAAATTAAAACTTTTTCTTTTTCTCGTTAGATGACAACTTTTTTCTCTTAATATTTTGACTTCATTTTGGTCAAATTAATGCTGATTTTTCCATTGTTGCTTTTTTGTTTGTTTGTTTGTTTTCTTGATAAATTATACTTTTAGAATGTGCTGCGGGCCAATAAAAAAGCAGTTGTTTGACCAAAAAATTGAAATGTACAAATGTGCCAGCAGTGGGAGTTTCCCATGCTGTAAGTGGGGTCACAGTTCATTGCCGGCACCCCCAATTGGATTTGTATTTTTCCAGTTGACTGTACACTGGTTCTTGTTATAGCTGTCAGCATAAAAAATAATACAATATCTAATGTACTGTATGTTCTTTTGCTTTGGAGCGAGCCCACCTCATGCAGAGACCGCCCTGAGGTGAGACGTCAGACTTTGGTGTCGGGAATGAATGGAACATCTCCAATGAAAGGCTGATTATTCCTGCCTGAGGGATCACTACGCCTTATGATAGCGCCTTCAACCCTCCAGGGTGTCGCTGAAACACGAAAAAAACAAATCTTGATTTAGAATAAGTGTGGGACTGTAAGCATCAAACCCTTTTTTATGTCAGGTTTAGACAACACGGAGCCGCTGCGAAGACATTTATACGTCCTTTAAGAGCGCAGAGCGGGTGGGAACACATGAAGACCCACAAATGAAAAAGGTAAACAATGTTGAGGCTAGCTCTAAGCTAAACATCCCAGCGGCTGGCCAGTTGCTTTAGTTCCACTTTGCCTCGTGAATAATTGAAAGGGTATGTTTTGACTTTCCGTTTTGGCAGCGGGGCTGCCTCCACATCCTTAAGCTGCCTACCCCTCCACCCCCACACCTTTGACCTCCGCATTATTCACAGCCTACAAACAGACTGCTCTAGCACAAACTTGACTTTTAGACGTGGGAAATGGCGTTCCGCAGTCAGTTATCAGCATTGGAGTTAACAATATAAAGTATGTCTCGCACTGTGTCCACCATACTTCGTAATATGAGTGTAAATGATAAACTATAGGGGTGTTATTTCATGTCTAGAGGGCTCTAATAAGGTTAAAAACCATACTTAGGAGGTCGTAAATAGGTTCTCGATGATCAAATATTAAAATATTCAATTTACAAAAAGGAATCCAACTTTGTGGAAATTCATGGTTAGTTTTGGAACCAATTAATTGCCATAATCGAGGGATTAGTGTATTTCCCAATGGGTCAACCGGCTCTGCGGCCCACACTACTACCTTCACCTTTCAAATCCACCCCCTCGTGGCTGGGGGCACTATAGGCGACAACATCAACGTAACAAACAGCTTTGGTGACCAAAGGCCAGCCACCCACCCCTTTTTCCCCAATGTGGATCCATGAGGTGGCTGTCCAGACCACCAAGGCCTCACCTACGAGCCCCCACCCCCAGTCCTGGCTCCACAGTGGACATAAATAATAACCTTTTTACATGAGAGTGCATTTACTGCCTCATGTGCCGTTGTCAAACTCCGTATTGGTTTAATGAATGCTCTCTTTGGTACATCATAATGAAAGCCAATTATGAAATATGCAAGAACATCCGGTGATCAGACCCACTTTACTCAACTACATGATTTAGAAGTGCAAAGATTTAGGAGCAACATGTAGATACAGTTTTCTAAAACAACACATCAAACTGTGAGTGCTATTTTTTCATGTCCTCTTCTGCTGCCAAGAGGATTTCTATTATTTACAGCATAAGAGTTCTAAACAACTGAGAGAATATACAACATCTTCCCACTTGAAAAGGGAAGCATGCAAGACTTGACAATTATTTACTAAATATGTCGTCTGCAATATTTTTTAGACGGGGTACAAAAGTGCGCTTGTGTACACACTTTGAAAATAGACCCTTATCTTTCAGCAACTGTTTTCAATGACAGTGTATCTTGTTAAGGGACAATACTATAGCAGCTCTTTAGAGTAGTCAGTGTACAGCTTGCATAGCAGGATAATTCTTCCTCCTATTTTTATCTGGCAACACACAGTGAACATGTCCACATTGTGGCAAAAGTCTCAATATTTCCCTCAATGAACCGCAGCACTCATACAGCCCCAGACCAGGGCGCTACCATCACCATACTTGACTGTAGACAAGACACAATTATCTTGCAATTCACTTATGTTGGAATTCATGTTTCCCCTCGATGGACCGCAGCTCTCGGCAGCACTCATGCACACTACACCACCATGATTGATTGTAGGCAACACACAATTATCTTGCATCTCACTTACGTTGAAATTCATATTTCCACTGGATGAACCGCAACTCCGGGCAGCACTAATGCACACTACCACGACATGCTTGAATGTAGACAAGACACAATTATTTTGCAACTCATTTGTGTAGGAATTCACATTTCCCCTTGATGAATCGCAGCTCCCGGCAGCATTCATGCACGGTACCACCACCATACTTGACTGTATGCAAGACATAATTATCTTGCATCTCACTTATGTTGAAATTCATATTTCCACTCGGAGAACTGCAACTCCTAGCAGAACTCATGCACACAACCACTAACATACTTGAATGTAGGCAAGGCACAATTATCTTGCATCTCACTTATGTCAAAATTCATATTTCCACTCAAATAACCGGAACTCCCAGCAGCACTCATGCACACTACCACCGACATGCTTGAATGTAGGCAAAACACAATTATCTTGCAACTCATTTGTGTTGGAATTTGTGATTCCCCTCGATGAACCGCAACTCCCGGCAGCACTCATGCACGCTACCACTGCCATGCTTGACTGTAAACAAGACACATTTATCTTGCTACTCGGTTGTGTTGCCAGTTATTTGGACAATAATGGCTGTGTGTTGACAATACATCTACACTAGAATGCATATACCTGCACATGCTTTTAGAGGCTGTGATCATGAAAAAGATACAATGACGATGTAATAGTGATTGTAATCAGAGCGAATCACCTCCGCAAAGAGAAAAGATCTTTTCTTGCTTCAGTCGATCCTCATGGAGATTACAAAAGACTGGAACAGTAGAAGAGGAAGACTTGTTTTCTATATTGCATAGTAAGCATCGATATTTCATAGTATCGAGTCGTATCGCTTTGATTCTTTCCTTACCTGAAGGGCATAGCCTCGCCGGGCAGTCCCAGCGTGGTATTCCCGCTCCTGAGACGACTGGGAATTGCAACAGGATCTGCGGTCAGGAAGAGGCAATTATGGATCATTTGCGACAACATGAATGGAATTTGAGGCCAACGGTGGAAATGTAATAAGTCCAACTGTAATTCAAAGTAGATGAAAAAGCCCAGTGGCTGGCCTTGCCATTATTCCAGAGGTGTGGGTGTGTGTTGGTGGGGGGGTTGAGAGAGCACAAAAAAGCCTTGATTCTATTCACAATCACCGGTGAAACCACCAGGAGGACCTCAAAATGTCCCGCAAAAAGCATGCTGCATGCAACATTAGCTTGCAATGGTGAGTGTATTATGAATCAGTACTCTCCAATCTTGGACCCCTTAGCAGAGACTGGGCAGTATGGCAAGATTTATCAAACAAAAAGCACACTTTAGACAGGCTTTAGCTCAAACATAACATGCAACAGGCCGATAAACAAAAAACTACTAGGAGAAAGAACTGAAAGAGGAAGACAGTACAATGCACAAAAGATTCAAAAATAGGCAAAGATCCCCAGAAAGATGAGGAAGCGTCTGAGAGGAACCATCTGAACCAACTCAATGGAGAAAAAGATATGAACTAGCAACACTCGAGGATAACGTGGTGAAGACAAAAGAAACATTGCATTATGTTGGTGTCAAGATACGTATAACAATTCATTCATTGATTCCACTTCATTCGTTTCATTTGTTGTCAATGACACTCCATGCCTATAGGGGGAGCCCTGCAGTAAAAACAGTTGCTATTTCTTTAAAGCTGTGTGCACACTTGTGGCTCTACTCTGGTCCAGAGCAAATAATAAAAAAAAAACACTGGACAATTTTTGCTGTTGTTTTAGCATTCACACTGGTGTTTCTGTCATGTGACCAAAATAAATAACATTACACCTAAAGTAAACACTGAATTGGAATCATGACATTATGTGACCTAACTCGAAAATTCCAAACCAAAATGTGCTGCTGGAGTAAAGTAGTAGGTTCATTTTACATTCTGCTATTTTTACCATCTTAGATTTCAAAAATCTTGTAAAATATACTTTTAAAGCGCTTTAGTGACACACTGCATGACTTAACTCAAATATAATTACCTATAATAGATACTGGGTTAAATACATAGTTTATTTTTTATATTCTGCTATTTTTACCAGTTGAGATTTCACTAAAAGCTTGTAAAATATCCTTTTAAAGAGCTTTAATGACATATTGCTTGACCTACTGTAACTAAAATAGTTACAAAAAACATCATTTGCAGTGTAGAAAATGTAGATTCTTTTTATATTGTGCTATTTTTACCATCTGAGATTTCACTAAAAGCTTGAAAAATATATTTTTAAAGAGCACTGTTGTCACGCACACAAACGAGAGAGCACATGTTCTCAAATATTAGAATGCACTATAGAATAATCACAAATATCCCATAACCAAAATGTCGCCCACTGGGTTAAATACGTAAGTTATTTAGATATTTTGACCATCTTCTGCTTCAGAAAAAGCTTACAAAATATATTTTTAAGAGCTGTTGTGACATATTGTGTGACCTAATTCAATTATTCCAAACCGAAATGTCATCTGTGGAGTTGAAAATGTATTTTATTTTTATATTTTGCCATTTTTACCAGCTCAGAGTTCACTAAAAGCATGTAAAATATATTTTTAAAGAGCTTTCATGACATATTACTTGACATAACTAAAATAGTTCAAACAATAATGTCATCTGTGGGTTGAATATGTAGGTTATTTTTATATTCTGCTATTTTTACCATGTTAGATTTCACAAAGCGCTTGTAAAATATACTTTACAGAGCTTTGGTGGCATATTGCTTTACACAACTAAAATTTTCCAAGCCAAAATGTCGTCTGCAGGGTTCAAAAGGTAGTTTATTTTCATATTCTGCTAATTTTACCACCTTAGATTTCACAAAAATCATGTAAAATATACTTTTAAAGAGTACTGTCATCACACACAGATGGCTCTTACGTATTTGTTACCTGCAAACGGACCAAGAGTGTTTGCAAGATGCACACCAGGGTTGGAACAATAGTATTCACATGCTACATACTTGGAAATATGCGGTATCACAGGAAACTGCAAAAACAAACCACACTGAATGCATCAGAGAGAAGGAGGCACGCCAACAATCAACAATGCAAGAGAACGAGAGCCTCTTTTATTTTATTTTTGTGTGAAATTGAGCTGGTACCAACGTCCTGGAAGTCTTCACATGGAATCGTTCAAGCTGATGTTTTTTCCATCATCCGACATCTTCATTATGCCTCCATTTTCTGCCAGGAGAAAAAAAAGGACATGAATGTACACAAAGGAATGCAAATTATTTTAGCTGCAAATGACCGGTGGGAGTCTGACTTCCAGGACTTTGGAGGAGTTCTTCCAAGGAAGGTGTGATTCCTGGTCGGAACTTCAAACGCAAAAACACACACCTACCTTTTCACTGCCGATCATATTTGCTCATTGATGCGCGTCGTGCTTTGGATCCGCGTTGCAAACATGTGACAGATTTACAGCGCTCCACAATATCCATGTTCTTCATCCCTTCAGCCTTTTAACGTCATCACGGATGTCCACCAAGGCGGTGTTTTAGGACCCTCCTAGATCTTTGTATCAGAGAGGGACGGATTAGTGGCTTTTTTTTTTTAAATAAAAGTGGCTAAACTTACTGGAAGTGTTTTAGCCACAGCAGAAATTGCGTACTCATCTGCTCAGTCAAAGCGGAGACTCTGAGGTCAAATACAATCTGTTTGCGGATTGTTTGGAATACCGTAAAGCACCGTGTATAAACCGCACTTTTTTTCCACTGGTAAGAAGCAAAAAATCGGGGTGCGGTTTATACACGATGACAGGTCTGTGACCAGACGCAGAAATTGACGAGAAGTCCATTTTAGAATAGCCGTCTGTGGGTCAGACAGTTGCTTTGACTTTAGCGCCCTCTGCTGTACAGTTGCTGAAAATGCTTGTGTATGCAACTAACTTATCTGTATTTTCACACAGTGAAACCATCTCTATATACACTGAAGCTAACCTAAGCTTCCAATGTCAAATACAATACAACGTTGGAGTTTATTCAAATTCACACTGAAGCAATGCAATAAAATAATAATAGAGGAAAAGAGAAGCAGTGAAAGATATCAAAACATCTCTGAAAATAGCAAATTTCTTTATATTGATTTTTTATTATTATTATTATTAATCTGTATATATAATATTAAAGCCATAATATTAAAGATCTAGATGCCGAAGTTCAGATGTCTTCTTTATTCTTCTTTTTGAAATTGCTTAGTATGTTTACGCATGTTGATTTGAGATGAAAGAGTTGGCAAGCATTTATGAACTAAAAATGTTTTTTCCCCCGCCGTGAGCCTGAAAATGGGGGTGCGGTTAATACACGGGTGCGATTTATACACGGTGCTTTACGGTAATGGACACACGACATGTTCTCCCCGTGCGTATGTAGGTTTTCTCCGGGTACTCCGGTTTCCTCCCACATTCCAAACACAGGCACGTGACTCACACATATAACTCATGTAAAAATATCAGGAGAAGAGGCAAACATGCAACAGATGCATCGTTCTCGCTCTCACAAGCTTAGCGTTCACTTCTACACAAACTTAACTTTCACTTTGTAGAAGGGTGCGGCAACTGCTGTAAGGTCGTCCCTCATTTATTGTGTTTAATCGGTTCCAAACCTGACTGTGATAAATGAATTTCCGTGGTATAGGATTCAGTGTTAATAAATGGAATATTTTCATAGTTAGAACTCCTGTTAATTACTTTCTAAGTGCGTTTTTTTAACACTATTAGATCCCTGTACACATGAAATAACACTCATATAGTCACCTTCACACACCTATTACTCTTTGTTTAAAACTCTTATGCTGCCTGTCGCTAGCACGCTAGTGAGCTAACAAGCTAGCAAGCTAACCAGTAAGCCTTGAATTTATTTGTTCTAAACTTAAGAAGCCAAAAACCTACCACTTCCACACTCACTCTATCATGTCAGACACGCCATGGCTGACTTCATGCAGTGTTCAAGTCATGTGATGTAAGGTAATGTCTCAATGTTTTGTGTCATTACTCCCACCTAGTGACCACAATACTACATATCACTTGTATTTCAATATGTTTACACTAATAATAGACCGGAGTCTACAATGAAACAGTGATCATTTATTAATGAATTGATTTCTCACAATTCCCTCACAATGCAATATAGTGAGGGAACAATAAACGAACCGCAATATTGCGAGGGACGACTGTATACGCTCTGTACACACATCATTCTGGGCTCTTCGTCAATCTTCCTTGTCGACATTAGAGTCCAGCGCTGTAACCACATGTATTGCTACTATTTTTTCAGACAATTTCTAACCCTTTAAAATGTGTGATCATTGGCTGTTTGCCTGATAGCAACGCGGTTCGAAGAACCAGGAAGAAAAGCTAAAGGAAAGTGTCACATGCTCACCCTGTCCATCCTCATGGGGCACTGCCCCTGCACACAGGAGATGTGCCACTGCCACCTCACAGTATCACCAACCTGCATCCACCCGCTAACAACTCTGTCCCTCATCAAAGGTCCAATAATGAAGTACAATAATAAGTACAAGCTGCTTCACAGATGTGGCTCCAGCTCAGGCGTCCACACGTTTTTTTTTTTTACGAGGTACAGTACATCCCGCCTTCAAAGTCATGCATAAATCTGTTCAAAATTGGGGATCTGAAGCCGGAGGCTGACACATTTAAGCGAGGGAGGGCTTTGAAAGCATATCTGGTACTAGCCTACTAGCAACAGGAGCAGTACTAGTAGCTTCTCGTCTGAATACAGTAGCGTAATTATGTGTTCATTACTCAGCATGAATACAACTCTTGTTCCCCCAAAGAGCTCCCACAGGAGGAGCGGTGTTAAACTTGCCTTGGAGCGTTTTGCTTCGCTGCAATTGCACGGAGGTAGACGACCACAATGTATCCCGTAGGACATCTTATGGATTTTGCACAATGCACAAGCGGGTGAAAGCACAACCTGAGCCGTGATTCTTAACCAGTGAGTCGTGGACTAAAACCATTCCGGGGTGGTTGCGGACAGCAAGAAAGTTAGAAATAAATAAATAGATGAATTGGCTTTTATTTTGTGGTAGTGCAGTCGTACTGTCTACTACATACTGGCTACTGAGCCAGTCTCCATGCAGTGTGAAAGGTAATGTAATCCATGCTCGTGTCTCAGAACATTACTGATGCCTAGTGGCCACAATGCTACATATAACTTGTCTTTCAATATGTTTTGACTAATAATAGGCCACAGTCAACCACAAAACATATATATATATATATATATATATATATATATATATATATATATATATATACATATATATATATATAGTCAGGGAGCAATATTCGAACTGCGATGTAGCGAGGGACGACTGTGTGGGTATTGATCCACCCATAACTAATGACAATGGAAAATGGGTGGGACCAGTAGAGAAGCCCTGAATTAAGCGTGTTGCTGCTCTACCTCGTGGTGAAGTTGGTAAAGCTGGTAAATAACAACATCAAAAGTCATACACCCACTGCCTACATACAGTATGCAGGTATACAGTATACTGTATATACATACCGTATACATACATATACAGTATAATGATCCATTAAGTGTGAAGGATACTTCAAACAAGGATAAAGCTAATTATCATATTAGAACACGCACACGTCCTAAAATCTGCAGCGTGACCACTTGGGTTGAAGAGGAAAAGTGTTTTGGAGAGAGAGAGAGAGAGAGTGAGAGAATCCTGACTCAAACTCCTACTCGGAGAGCAGCAGCACTTTGAAGTGTGGAAGCAGACTTGCAAATGAAAGCTCTCATCACCGAGAGAAACGCGAGAGACGATCACTCTAGGCCTCAAACAACTTCACAAGCTTCTGCTCCGACTCCGCACACTCAACAGCCGCAAGCATGAGGAGTTTATGTCAGACTCTGGTGCATCTTGATTGAGATACTTTTTCATTTAACCACACTTGGTCGCCATATAAGATGACATTAGGCTTCCTCCTCCATCTTAATCCCGCAGCGTGTGCTATTCCAATCCATCGCTGATAAATTCGAATGAATACAAACGTGATTGTTGCTCATTATTGCTTTTTAAACGAGGAACAACACCACAGAAACATGAAACGCTTTGATTTGTTTAGAACAAAGTTACATTGAAGTACATCACATGTTTATGCGCTTGCACACTTCAACTTGCCCAAAAAGGAGTAGAGTTTAATACATCAAATTATTTATTAAAATAAATACATTTCATTCATTTATCGTTATTTAATATGCTGATGCTTAAAAAAATCTTGCATTTGCCGTTGTATAGTTTTTTTTACTTATCATGAATCTTTTATTTATTTGAATGTATTTGTAAATATATAAATTTATGTAGTTGTATTCTATTTATTTAATTTGTTTATTTATTTATTCATGTTTAATACTTTTATTTATTTGAATATATCTATTTTATTAATTTATATCTGTTCATTATTTATTAATTTTTTTTAAAATAATTTATGTATTTGTATTATTTTATTTCTGCTGTATAATTTATCTTATAGTTTATCCACAATGAATTTATCTTTAATGCTTTTAGTTATTATAAAATATTTTACATGATATATTTATGTGTTATTTATTTATGTGTTTGTATTCTATTTAGTTCTTATTTATTTACTTATTAATTTATCTTTAATACTTGTATTTATTTTGATGTAGTTTAGTTTCTATCAATGTATTATTTATTTATGTATATTTATTCTATTTTGTTGTTATTTACTTACTTTTTAATTTATCGTTAATACTTGTATTTATTATCATGTATTTCACATTATATATTTATGTACACTAAGTCCCCAACTTACGAACACACTTGGTTCCAGACGACCGTTCTTAAGTCGAATTGTCAAAACAAAATTAATATTACCAATGATATACTGTAGGTACTACATGTACGTGTATACATATACAGTATGTGTATGTATGTAAATATGAGTTTGGATGCAGTAGTAATATTAAACGAGGATAATTAATGAAAAAAACATTAATAAAAGTGATATAATAAAACGTAATGATAAATGTTATTTACCTTTGAAGAGGAGTGGTCGAGCATACGTCGTTGTGGTGGAGTTGGAGGAGGAGTTATTGAAAAAAAGGACAAATGGTCATCGTGGTTAGACTCTTCTAAAAGAGGTAGTGTTCTGTGGGTGGTGTAGAATTAAGCAGGCCTATTAACTCTTCATAAACTTGAATCACACGCTCTGTCCAGGTTGTATCATCCAGCTAAAACCTAGCTTTCCTAGCTTTACCGGAAGCTTTCTCTGCCCATCGTCTGTTGGTCTCATTAGCTCTAAGGCTGCCTCTTGGTCCCATTAGCAGTGTCACAGTGCCCTCTACTGGTCAAGCATGTACAGTAGCAGTATAAATACTGATTCCTAAGCACTACAAGGCAAAATAAAATAAAATATAAACCAGTCGGCTTGTGTTCGTATCGGCGAGTGTTCGCTAGCCGGGTGTTCGTAAGTTGGGGACCTAGTGTATTTGTATTCTATTTAATTCTTATTTATTTACTTATTAATTTATCTTTAATACTTCTATTTATTTTTATGCATTTTACTTTCTATTATTTTATTATTTATTTATGTATTTTTGATTCTATGTTGTTCTTATTTCCTTACTTATTCATTTATCTTTAATACTTGTATTTATTTTAACATGTTTTAATTTCTATTGATGTATTTTTTGTATACTTGTATTCTCTTTGTGTATTATTTATATTATTTAGTTATTAATTTAGCACTAACGCTTTCATTGTATTTTAGCTTCTATTTATTTATTTTTTATTTCTATTGTGTTTCGCATTCATTTACTCTTTTTTTAAACACTTTTTTTTCGTTCTTCCATCCTTGCGTAAGCTCTCTATCTATTGTAACACGTTCAATATTCTTTTCTCTCTCTATTAGAAAATGATGACATTTAAAGACAGGAAGTAGAAAAGCGGTAGGGATTAAATGAGTTCTGCTTTTTTCTTCTGCTTTTCTGACATCTTGAATAGTGCAAGGGTAAACATGTGATGTTCCTCAACATAACTTTGTTAAGCATGTTTGAAACAGCCATAACCATGGCCTTCTTTTGCATGGACTGCCATTATACATGCTAAGGGGTGCCACCGCTTGCCATGGTGACGAATGCAACACATCGCCATGGCGACCGCACCAGTGTCCAAGCATTCAGCCCAGAAACACAATAAAGAAATAACAATCAATGCGATGAGCGATTAAACTTTAAAACTGAAAAAGACAATAAAATCCTGCACTGTGCACGACGTCAACCCTAATTAGCACATTCATGACCCCGAAAACCTGCCCTCCAATCTTAAATATTTCAACAACAAAACACGATTTATACATTCAAACTATTATTTATAGTGATCCCAGCTTTGATGTAGTAATTCTTGCAGCATCTGGGTCACGGTTGAAGCGCTAGCAGCGCGTAAGACTCCTTTCTAGTCCTGCCAAAAAGACGTCAGGTGGATAAAACCCAACTTATCCTTCAGTATGTTGGTAGCAGACCTCCCACGCACGGTGCTGTAACATTCAATCCAGCAGGTCACGCTGGGAGTGTGGACGAGAGATTTAAAGGAGTGAGCAAGTGTCATTTAGTAATGACATTTAGCACGCAGGTGCGTGTAAAATTTATTTATTTTTTTTACAATTTTTAAAGATTCGGAGGCTTTATCTCCAGAAAGGTTCACTGCAAATGTCAGATTTGTTTGCTTAAGCTCCCAGGCATCTATTTGAGGTATGACATCTATTTATTCAAGTGTGGCACGGCAACTATTTGAAGGCAGTAGGATACTTTAGTCAGGATTGTATGAACATTTTTGTGTGGTAAAATTCTAGAATTTTAGACGTGAAAAAGAAAGCTCTTTGATTTTGTTAAGCTATTCGCTCGGAAGTTGTCTGCACTTGCTACACCGGGGGTGTCCAAAGTGTGGCCTGGGGACCATTTGTGGATGGCGGCTCATTTTTTAATTCTGAAAATACAATTAAACAAGAAAACTAAAAAAATCAACAGTTAAAGATTGTAATATAACCAGAAAAAGTTGAAATTATGACTCCTACTTCACTGACTCACGGGCGTGCGCCAAAGACTCAAGTGGTCAACAAAGGATAGAGTTTCACTGACTCACCGGTACACGACGAAGACTCAGGTTTCACTAACTCACAGCCATGCACCAAAGACTTGAGTTTCACTGACTCATGAATACACAAGAAATACTTGGGGTTCACAGACTCACGGATATGCAACAAAACACAACAGAGACTGGAGTTTCACGGACTCACAGGTACGCAACGAAGACTGGAGTTTCACTGATTCACAGGTGCACGATGAAGACTGGAGTTCCACTGACTCATGGGTACACAAAAAAGACTTGGGCTTCACCGACTCACGGGTTTGTGACAAAATACGATGAAGACTGGAGTTTAACAGATTCACGGGTACGCGACGAAGACTGGCGTTTCACTGACTTGCGAGTACACAACGGAGACTGGAGTTTCACTGATTCACGGGTACACGATGAAGACTGGAGTTTCACTGACTCACAAGTACATGACCAAGACTGGAGTTTCACTCACTCACGGATACACTACAAAGACTGGAGTTTCACTGACTCATTGGTACACAAAAAAGACTTGGGGTTCACTGACTCACGGGTATGTGACAAAATACGATGAAGACTGGAGTTTCACGGACTCACGGGTACGCGACGAAGACTGGAGTTTCACTGACTTGCAAGTACACCACAAAGACTGGAGTTTCACTGACTTGCGAGTACACAACGGGTATATGACAAAATACGATGAAGACTGGAGTTTCACTGACTCATGGGTATACGACAAAGACTGGAGTTTCACTGACTTGCAGGTACACGACAAAGACTGGAGTTTCACTGACTCATGGGTATACGACAAAGACTTGGGGTTCACTGACCCATGGGTATGAGATGAATGATGGAGATTGGAGTCAGTAAAAGGAGTTTCCATCATCAGTAACTATGCAGATTGTTATATACTGTGATATCGCCATCATGTTTGGATGGATGGATGGATGTTTGACAGGTTGCACAGTAAAGGTGAGTGCTTTGGTGGCTGCATGATACGCAATCAGCATGCATGCTTTGCACCGTTCCAACCCGCAGCAGGTGATTTAGGAACAACTCCAACTGCACAAACAGACTCGGATGTGCGGCCCAGGAAATGAGACGCAGTCAAGCATTTTATGTTTGCACATTGTTTGCTTGCCGCCATTGGCTGCAGCCTGGCCGCTTCCCGATGGAAGCAGAGGCAATAAACCCCATGCAGGCCTCAACTTGGATTTCATGGTCAAGTGTGTGTCTGCTGTATGTTAGTGGAGTAGGCGGGGGGGAGTTGGGAAGTCAGGCCATATAAAAGCGCCATCATCATCATCATCATCATTATTGTGAGGCCTTGATGACAGCAGTTAAAATTGGCCACTACTGCTGGCTGGAAATGTGGTTGGCCGTGACAAAGATTCCATAAAGTTCTGACTAGAGTCTCTCCCTTTTCCCAATTGGACTGTTGAGGTTGTCTAAGAAGTCTCTCATCTAAGTCTCTCATCTGAGCAGGCTTCATCAGTTCATGCTCCAAGGCTAGGTGGGACATTAGTCAGACTAGATAGGACAGCTCTAGTCTGAGAACTTGGTGCAAGATCCAGTGTGTTTCCCCTCTAAAAGAGAAGGCATGTCCAGACAGGAATGGTTTCGCTCTTTAGTGGTGTCAAATGACGGTCGTTACAGTGGGCTGGGGCCTTTGCCTGCCAGCGATGGTCCTTTGGGTGGTATCCGCTTCGTTAGCATCCCATTCAGTTGTAATGATGGTCATGAACCCACCTGAAAGCAAGGTGACTGTGCCTTGTTTATCGCTTTGGGCATTCTTATTAGTTATTAACAGAAAACCAGGTAACACTTTACAATAAGGTACACAAAATTACACTAGTTAATGAGGATCGAGCCTACCTAACCTTAACTGTTTCTCATTAGTTACTCATTAGTTCTTCATTAGTTCCTCAATAACTACTCAAAATTTATGTGTCTTAGTTCATCAGTAACTACTCTACTCATTAGTTCCTCAGTAACTAGTCTAAATTTATGTGCTTTAGTCATTAGTTCCTCATCAGTTCTTCATTATTTCCTCAGTATCTACTGTGTTTGTGTGTACCTTATTGTAAAGTGTGACCGAAAACCACAAGGAAGATCCAAGACGTGACAGAAATGACTTGAGAATTCCCCCCGAATGGCTTCAAGAGGTGGTGGAAAAGTTAACCCATTCCATTCCATTTTCTTTCGCTTATCCAGGTATGGGTCGTGGGGACAGCAGTCTCAGACTTAACGGTCCCCGGTCACCTCTTCCAGTTCCACCGGGAGGACACCGAGGCGTTCCCAGGCCAGCTGTGAGACATAATCCCTCCAGCGTGTCCTAGGTCTACACCGGGGGCCTTCTCCCGTCTGGGCAAGCCTGGAACACCTCACCAGGGGGGCGTCGGGGAGGCATCCCGACGGGATGTCCAAGCCACCTCAACTGGCTCCGCTCGATGTGAAGGAGCAACGGCTCTACTCTGAGCTCCTCCCGGATGACTGAGCTCCTCACCCTGTCTCTTAGAGTGAGTCCAGCCACCCTACGGCGGAAACTCATTTCGGCCGCTTGTATCCGTGATCTCGTTATTTCAGTCACAACCCAAAGCTCATGACGATAGTGGGAATGTAGATCGACTGCTAAATTGAGAGCTTTGTCTTCCGGCTCAGCTCTGTCTTCACCACAACGGTCCAGTACAGCGACCGCATTATTGCAGATGCTGCACTGATCCGTCTGTGGACCTCACGCTCCAGCCTTCCCTCACGCATGAACAAGACCCCGATATACTTGAACTCCTCCACCTGGGGCAAGACCTCGCTCCCAACCCGAAAACTTAACGCATTCATGTGAACGAGACACATTGATATCCACCGCCCGCAATGTTTGCACATACTGTAGGTTGCAGTGCGCTCGCGATGCATTCACGATGCATTCATGACTAGTTCATGGAAATTATGCATGGCGTTGTGACGTACGCCTGCTCAGTGGCTGCTTGGTTTCCCCCATGGGAAAATTGGTTCATTCCTCACTCTGGTGTTTGGGGTGTGCCAACCTCTGTCTCAAAGTCTTACCAGGTTTGACGTGCACTGGTATGTTGTGCTTGTTAAAACTCTTTTTGGGATGACAATGTTATTGTGTCTGTACTCTTATTAGTACAGAGGAACCTTGGTTAGCGTTTACCCCTGTTAGCATGTTTGTTGGATTATGTCTAATCTGTTTTTTGCCTTGGTTTGCGTACATTAAATCAAATTAAAATGTATCCAAGTAAACGTAACATAAGTAACATTTGAGTCACAGGTGAATTGAAGTCATGTACTGTATTTTAAAAAGTGACTCAACTTTCCTTGCCCACTTTGGTGGTTTATTGCAACATAAATCAAAATGATTGTGGACTATAGAAGCATAAGCACAGTCTTTCATGTGTGGCTTTAACTCCCCAGTCCTTGTGTGGGTGATTACTAACAAAAAGCTGATTTTAATGTCGGCCCCTCCAGGGACATCAATAGCATTCTTGCCGCCGTTCAAAGCTCCAACCTTAATCGTTTCCTATAAGTGATAAAAAGGTAAGCAATTACGAGCCGTAAAGTTTGACGAGATGCCGAGTGCGTTGCTGCGAATTCCGCGTCGTACACGACCGCTCATAATGACACAATACCTGTAAGTCTCAATATTTTGGAAGTGAATTGCGGTGCAAAAGACTTCATCAGAGGTGAAAATTAAAGCATGTGGCGCTTGAGGCTCAAGTATTTTCCTTTGGAAGTTGGCCTTCCTCTTCTGTAAGCCCTGCTGGAGAAGTGGAGTTGGCCCAGTACGTTATTGTTGGGTAGATTTGGGATTTATGTGCCACAACAGTCAGACACAGAAGACGCACTCAAGCTTTCAGATACAAAGAGTGTATATAGTATTTTCTTATGTAAGATGATCTTGGGCAAAGCAAGCTAAAAGAACACAAAACAGAAGCCTCTTTGCTCCGTCAAGGCAGTTTGTGCAAAACAAGGTTCTGTTATGGCAAAAAACATGAATCTGTGTGTCCCACAGGACTGCAATCTATTTGCTTGGAGGGAATAATGTAATCGTCAAATTTGCATAATTGAGCATTTAAAAAAAGTTGAGTAAAAACATGAAATTTAAAGAAAACATGTTTTGAACTACAAATGAACTTTCTTCCGTTGCATCTCTTTGTTGTTTTTTAAGCGATACGTGCTTCCACGTTCCATGTCTTCACTAGATTTGTCACGAGTGTGGCGGACACTAGAGGGCATGCCTCTCACCCATTTAGCTGCTGGTTTGGTTTGTGGACTATGTTTTAGCTCCAGTTAGAAGTTTCCGGGCTTGGCTTTCATTCTGTTGTTGGCGGTTGAAGAATTCAGTCATCCCTTGTTTATCGCGGTTAACTGGTTCCAGACCCAACTGCGATAAATGAATTTTCACGATATAGGATTCAATAAATGAAATATTTTGAGTTAGAGCATAGAAAACCTGTTTATGACTTTCTAAATACACTAAGTCCCCAACTTACGAACACAATTGGTTCCAGACGACCGTTCTTATGTTGAATTGTTCTTAAGTAGGGGAAAAGGTAATATTACCAATGATATAGGTACTACATGTACGTGTATACATATACAGTATATGTGTATGTATGTAAATATGAGTTTGGATGCAGTAGTAATATTAAACCAGGATAATTAATGAAAAACACAATAATAAAAGTGATATAATAATACGTAATGATAAATGTTATTTACCTTTGAAGAGGAGTGGTCGAGGATATGTCGTTGTGGTGGAGTTGGAGGAGGAGTTATTGAAAAAAAGGACAAATGGTCGTCGTGGTTAGACTCTTCTAAAAGAGGTAGTGTTCTGTGGGTGGTGTACAATTAAGCAGGCCTATTAACTCTTCATAACCTTTAATCACACGCTCTGTCAGGGTTGTACAATTTAGCTTTCCATTTAGCTTTACACTGTATCTCCCCAGCGTCTAACTCTTCCTCTGTTGGTCTCATTAGCTCTAAGCCTGCATTAGCAGTGTCACAGTGCCCTCTACTGGTCAAGCATGTACAGTAGCAGTATAAATACTGATTCCTAAGCACTACAAGGCAAAATAAAATAAAATATAGACCAGTCGGCTTGTGTTCGTATCCGCGAGTGTTAGCTAGTCGGGTGTTCGTAAGTTGGGGACCTAGTGAACGTTTTTTTTGACATTATTAAAACTCATGTAGACATGAAATAACACACCTCTAGTCACCTTTGCACTTCTATTAATCATTGTTTCCAAGATTCAAGATTCAAGATTCAAGATTCAAGAGAGTTTTATTGTCATGTGCATGGTAAAACAGCAGTTATACCATGCAATGAAAATCTTATTCTGTTCATTCTCCCAAGGAAAAGAAAGAAAAACACAAGAAAGAATAAGAACATAAGAAACATAAACACATATACATAAATACCAAGAAATTAAGCAACAACAACAGAAGAGACATTAATGCAAGTAAATAATACAAATAAATAAATAAATAAATAAAGTGCTATGAGTGTGTGTTGCGTGTGGCGTGTCTGAGTGCTTCATTGAGAAGCCTGATGGCCTGTGGGTAAAAGCTGTTTGCCAGCCTTGTGGTCCTGGACTTCAAACTCCTGTAGCGTCTGCCTGATGGTAGGAGTGTGAATAATGAGTGTTGTGGATGTGTGCTGTCCTTGATGAGGTTGTGTGTTCTGCGTAGGACTCTAGATGTATAAATGTCTTGCAGTGAGGGGAGGGCTGCCCCAACAATGTTCTGTGAGGTCTTGATCACCCGCTGGAGTGCCTTCCTATCACGTGTTGTACAGTTACCGTACCAAACAGTGATGGAGGCGGTAAGGACATTTTCGATGGTGCATCTGTAGAAGCAACTCAGGATTGTGGTGGACATGCCAAATTTCCTCAGTCTTCTCAGGAAGTACAGTCTCCTTTGGGACTTCTTCAGAATTTGTTGGGTGTTGTGAGACCAGGTGAGGTCCTCGCTGATGTGTGTGCCAAGGAACTTGAAGGTTTTCACCCTCTCCACCTCAGTCTCATCACCACATTTCCAGCACATTTCACAACTCTTATGCTACAGGGATTCAAGACGGCCAATAGCTAGCAAGCTAGTGAGCTAACCAATTAGTCTCCAATTTATTTCTTCTAAACTTAAGAAGCCAAAAACTTACCACTTCCACACGAAATGGGGGTAGAACCTTTTATCACTCTATCATGTCGGACATGCAATGGCTGACGTCATGCAGTGTTAAGGTAATGTAATGTAAGGTAATGTCTCAATTAGGGACGCTCCGATCAGGGTTTTATGCTGCCGATTCTGATCATCCATGAGTGAAATCTGATACAGACACTGATCACATGGATTCATTCTAAATGTTTCTATTTATTTATGATGAGTGCTATTGGCCAGGTAGGCCGTATAAGGGGGGAAAGTCAGGACAATTTCAAGGTCCCTTGACTACCAGGGGACCCAAAAAATAGGTTATAACTAATAAAAAATTAATAATTAATAAAAGGGGGCGGGGCGCGATATAGAGAGGGAGCGCTAATCGAACCACTATATTGCGAGGGAGGGCTGTAAGTTCCTGCTTGAGACCAAACACTGCGTGTTCCTTTCAACTGCTCCATTGGTGACCCCGACGTGATCCAATGTGGCAGTGTGCAAAAATCAATCCTTCGTTACTAAATGAACTGACTAAGTTTTGCCAAATTTACAAGCATATATTACCGTAATATTTTGGTCATACTAGTTCAACGTGCCGCACGGTGTTCGAGTGGTTAGCATGTTGGCCAACACAGTAACAGTTTGGAGATCCGGAAGATCTGGGTTTCGATTCTCCCCTGGGCATTCCTGTGTGGAGTTTGCATGTTCTCCCCCGTGCGTACGTGGGTTTTCTCTGGGTACTCCGGTTTCCTCCCACATTCCAAAAACATGCATGTTAGGTGAATTGGCGACTCTAAATTGTCCATAGGTATGAATGTGAGTGTGAATGGTTGTTTGTCTATATGTGCCCTGCCATTGGCTGGCGACCAGTCCAGGGTGTACCCCGCCTCTCGCCCAAAGTCAGCTGGGATAGGCTCCAGCATGCCCCCGCGACCCTAATGAGGAGAAGCGGTATAGAAAATGGATGGATGGATGGATCGCTCTACGTTACCAATTGTGTTTGACTTTAAAGAAGGGTTGTCCAAACATTTTCCAATAGGGGTCACATGCAGAAACACGAAAGGCTGCAGGGGAGGCTGACACTTTGCTATTCTACACGCTAAAACCAGTCCAATTTGGTCAAGATACTGTATAGTAAGCCGTTCAAAAATTAAGGAAAAAACAACCTACAGTACTTGTTATGTTCCTGAAAAAATGTGACTCACGATTTGCTTGCTTAGAATTGAGATTGCGATTCGATTTGTGGGACGATTTGCTGAATGATAGCCAGCTGGCAGCGTTCACTCGCTAAGTAAGAAAAAATGGTCGTCATTTAGAAAATTATCTGGCATGTTAGCCTGAGTTCGACTCTAATTAGGATGAGCGGCATAGAACATGGATGGATTCTCATGCATTAACACTCCTGGAGAAAAGAAAACATTATCTTTTGCCATCAGGGTGTTGACATGAAATCCAGTACACATCCTGACAGGACGCACAAAAATCATCTAAGAACTTAATGCTGTAACACGCACTGGTGATCGGTTATTTTGTTCGACGTTATTCAGGTATTTGGGCCTTTCCGTTTTTATGTTGTTTGTTTTCGATGTGGTCCTAATCCTCCCTCATAATGTTCGTCTCTCGTTTTGTTAGTTCAACCGCTGCCTTAGCGGTTGAACTGTACTTATAGATGTTTTTATTCTTCTCATTTTTTTCAGATAGTATACTAGCCTATACTTCAAAGCGCAAAGCACCGTGCATTAGGATTTTATTCACTTTGGGAGCAGACAAATACAGCACAGAAGCTCACTGCATGGGATTTACGTGCAGGAAAAAAAAAGCTCTCAAAATGAGCGACATTCAGTCTGTGCCTTGGTAAGATGATACAAAAATTGTTTAAAGCAGAAATTGAAAGGTAACACAGGCAGAGAAATAGATCTGATTACGCCAAGCCAACAAATGTAATTATTGATTCAGCATTGTGCAGTCATCTCTTTAGGGGTTTGCAGTGTATCGCATAACACCACACAAACTCACTTGAACTTGATGTAAATTCAGTGGTTGGGGCACCGAACATCAGGGAGAAAGATACTCAGAGTAAAAATACATACACTACACCATCAGTGAACTACACACCTAATACTCTCGGACTCCCGACAAGAGTCCTTCAATTTCCCACTCAGTAAGAAATGTTGATAGTCACAATTACGTCTCCCCGAGCTAAGAAATAGTGCTTTCCTTTTGGTCTCTCCTGAATACAAGCGATAATGACACGTAAGTTCTTTGGCTGAAGAATTCTCACTAATGACCACACGCCTCGGAAAATGGGGATGTTCTGATTGAAAATCAGCAGCCGTGACACTCCTCACCGAGGTCAAGTGAGCCCCACACGTTCTCTATTCATCTTTAAAACCCTTATGCAGTCATCATTGTGCACAATGTCAAAATGCTAAAACAATAGTCTTGGGTTTGGGTTAGGTTAGGGTTAGGACTCCTACTTTTAACATCCACATTTTCCGAGTGTGGTCATGAGTGAGAATTCTTCAACCAAAGAACTTACATGTCATTATCGTTTCTATTCAGGAGGCATCAAAAGGAAAGCACTATTTCTTAGCTCAAGGAGACGTAATTGTGACTATCAACATTTCTTACCGACTGGACAGTTGAAGGACTTGTGCCGGGAGTCCGACATTAAAGCAAAAACAGGACAGAATTGATTGTATTGACCTAACCCTAGGAATAGGTTAGGGTTAGGACTCCTGCCCTTAACCTAGCCCTACGTTCCATCAGGACATCCACATTTTCTAAGGTATGTGGCCATTAGTGAGAAGTCTACAGCCTGAGAACTTACATGTCCTTCTCGCTAACATTGAGGAGCCATCAAAGAGACAGCACTATTTCTTAGCTGGAGGAGAAGTAATTGTCACTATCAACATTTGCTACTGAATGGGAAATTGGAGGACTCTTGTCGGGAGTCCGGCATTAAAGCAAAAACAGGACACACTTTATTGTATTGAGTTAGGTCAGGCCTTAGGTTAGGCCTTAACCTAACCCTAGGTCAAGGTTAGGGTTATGACTCCTAGCCTTAACCTAACCCTAGGTCAAGGTTAGGGTTATGACTCCTAGCCTTAACCTAACCCTAGGTCAAGGTTAGGGTTATGACTCCTGGTCTTAATTTAATCTTTTGACTGAAGAATTCTAAACCTAACCCGAATCAAACCACCCTGAAGAACCCTATACCTAACCTAACCCTAGGTTAAGGTTAGTTTTAGGAGTCCTAACCTTAACTGCGACTGTTAATCCCTTTTTAAATGTACTAAAACACAGCAGTTATTTTCCTCTGGCCAGACAACATTTTTGGATTTGTCATAGTGTTGATTTCCTGGCCAACCCTCAATGGACTTTACAATAAAGTGTGTCATAAAAATGCTTATGAATCTGTGCAGTTAAAACCATCTTACTATTGTCTACATATCAAATTAGAAAGACAGCATATCATTTGGTAAATATGTAAAACATCAAGTAAAAAAAAGAATCGAGGATCGAGGAGGGACACTTGAGGTTCACCACAAAAGACTTTTCACATGCCATTGCTCAGATACTACGTCAGTTGTTCAAAACAAAATTTAGCTTGACAGCAGCGCAGGAAGATCTAAAAAACTACTTTTGAAGGACTTCAGAGCTTGATTTTATGAGGCTTGGGAGACACTTTCAGACTTCATGTTAATAACGGGATTTCCACTGGCAATGGACACTGTTGGTTCTGGAGCGTGTGCCGCAAATGTCTTTTAGATCCATATATCCATCCTTGAGCTACTATGATTTAGCAATTGAGACGTTTCAGTAGATAACAATGAGGCATGATACCACGCTTGGATTGTCTCCACCCATGTTTCGTGACTTACTGCCACGCACTCACGCATGTTGAGAAATCCGAAAAAAGGTTTTTGGACAGATATCAGTGGATGGAACAGCGGGTTTCTTTGGTCTTTACCAGATATTTTACATCGCAGAATCAGTGATGGGAAACTCTTCCTCATCCATGGAACATTACAGTGTTGTGACTCATTAAACTTTGACGGATAGACTGCGGCGTCCTTTAGTCAAACTCGCATAATAACACATTTGGCAGCTATAGCTAGCAAATATACAAACATGGCTGAATTCTTGCTGCATGGTATATGTTGACGAACCACTGCACACAATTACAGTGACAACCATGGCGGCAGCGTGGAATCGAGCCCTCGGCCAGTCTTCCAAACAATGCCGCGTCAGAATTGAATTTACGACAGGCAACAAATTAAAGAAAAGCGTATTTAGTCATGCAGATTTAAGAACAAAGTCGAAAAGGCGAGCGACAAACAACAACAAAGACAGTAATGGGATCCATGCTGGGCCGGTTGCTTGGAGACAACGGTTAAAGATGAGGGCCCAAAAGATTTGGCTGTGGTTTTGCAGGAAAAACACTTCTAACTCCCTCGTCTGCCACCCTCTTCTTTCCCCATACCGCTGTGGTTCCTCTGACGCTGGCAGGCCGGGCCAAATGAGAAACAGACCCCCTTCGCCCCACTATTGCCTATTTCTCCCTGTGGCTTTTTTCTTTAAAAAAAAAAAAACCCGAATGCTTTCCAAAAATAGACGTAGAGCTTGCTTGCCAACGGGTTTTGAACCCCCCACCCCTTGCTGCTAGTCACGCAAAAAGCCTGGTGAAGGAAAAGAGACAAGGGAGGTCAGCAGCGATGGTGGGGGGGGGGGGCTCGTTGAGCTGTTTGGACAAGGGTTTGTAGGAAGCTGAGCACGGAGCATCCCTGGAGTCTCAGGGAAACGGCAGGAGAAACTTCCGTGCAAACTGTAGCTATGAAGGCTTTATGGGTAATCCAAGCATGAAAAGAAGGATCGCTCTACTGCTCTGGCCTCGTTTTCGCTGGACGGTAGCCTTGGCTTGTTGGGAGAAGAGTCCCAGCCATCCAAAAAGCTCCTTCAGATAAAGCAGCTCAGCCCTCAAATTTAAAGATCTACATTCCTAACATACATTAAAATTTCCCCTTGATTGATCCGCCACATTATATCGTTTCACCGACACCAGATCAGCGCCTTGCCTGCTTTTGAAGCTTTGGCGAGGCCGCGATGGCACAGAGCTCCTCAGCAGAACAGCCATGTTAAAACCATTATGTCCCCCAGTCGTTTTAGTCATTATGCCTTCAAGGCTGCAAAAGCCGTCGACTTCTGAGGAGCACGAAGGCTTTGTGGAAAATGTGGATGATGAGGGTAAATGTTTTGGGCTACCTCTTTAATGACAGGTGGCCGCGCCACAAGCTACATGTTCACTCCAAGCAAATAGAACAAAAATAGCTTTTCATTCAAACATCATCAAGGAAGAAATGTAAGAAAAGCAGAAGATCAAGGACAGACCCTTGAGGTACACCCTGTCATTCATCAGGTGAAGTATTATTGTATAGTATAGTATAGTATAGTATAGTATATAGAATTTTTTATTTTTTTTAGCAAAGCGTCAGTAATGAACTCATTCAATCCCAGCCATTTTAGACTATTTTGACTGATCTCAGACTCCTGTCTTTCATCAGAAAAAAAAGTTAGTTTCCTTTTGTCTTCTTTAGGAATCAGCAGTAGAACGCAGGTACGTTTCAGGAAAATATCAGTTCCCGACTAGAAAAGGGAGAAAAGCAGCTTTTTGTGAAAAGATACATTTCAAGCATAACTTTCACTTTGACACAAATATGTTTTGCTTTTGTGACAGCTCAAATATCTAAACTACTATGCCAACATAAACAACGCAAAAAAGGGGTTGTTTTACATCAAAATAAGTTATTTACAAATATAAACACCACAAACTGTTTACAATTTTCACATTTCGAACTGAACTATGTGTGTGTATGCATAAAAATGTCCCTACATTGCATAACCTCCTACACGCCACACTCCTCCACGCTCTCTCACGTCCTCCACGTTTTTTCCGTCCACATGATCGCTGCCGAGCTCTTATCAAATGGACTTCTGCCACCTTGTGGCCGTTTCTATGGCTTAAAATTGCTCTGAAGTGAAATCCATTTGTGGAGAGTTGTGTCATCACCTCTTGCGTAAAAAAAAAGTAAAACACGTATAAATACATTGTTGGGATTGGGTGTTCGGGTTTATAAAAACGCATAACTATCCATCCGTCCATTTTTTATGCCGCTTATCCTCATTAGGGTCGCGGAGGTATGCGGGAGCCTATCCCAGCTAACTTCGGGCGAGAGGCGGGGTACACCCTGGACTGGTCGCCAGCCAATCGCAAAAACCTAGAGGATCAAGGCTAGATCCTTGCGGCACACCACACCATTGCTTTGATAATACATCAGTTGTTCAAAATCAAGTTTATTTAAAAAATACTTGTGAAGCATGCAAGCAAAGAACAGAAATAAGAGTTGCATACTGGTGCGATACAGTTGGGAACTTGTCAGTACTACCTGAAGTGATCCTACTGGCACAGGGGCGTCCAAATGATTTCCAGCAAGGAACTCATACTCATGTAGCTATGCTAAGATGTTATATACTGGATATTTCAAGAAAAAAAGGGCATCTCAGCTTTGTGATATGGGTGAAAAAGCCTGTTATTAGTATCAACTTAGGTCTTTGCTCTGTTTTCCCACATTTTTGCTGTTTTTTTTTTCACATTCCAAATATTTCAACTATCTTCTTAAATCATCTTTGTAAATTTTTTCTCGTAATGTTATGATGTTCTTCACAAAATATTAGAACTTTTTCCCAACCTAATATTCCAAAAATTACAGCGTTATTTTCTTTAGTTTGGTTCTCCTAATATTACAACTTAAAACAAATAACATCCGTTTTGCTTAATATTTCGACCTTATGCTACTAAAATGACATTATTTTTCCTCATAATATTACATGTTTATTCTTGTAAAATTGCATTTTTTTTCTCGTTAGAATACGATTTCTTTCTCTTTGTATGCTGACTTTATTCCTGCAAAATTGCATCTGTTTTTAAATTTTCCAACTATTTCAAATTTCTTCTTGTAAATTTTCTTCTCATAATATTATGACTTAATTCATATAATATTTTGACCTTATTGCCATCATGCAACCTTTTTCATCAAGCTAACATTCCAAAAATTACAACTTTATTTTGTTTTGTTGGTTTCTCCTATTACGACTTAAAAAACATCTGTTTTCCTTAATATTTCAACTACTAAATTACATTACACATATTTATTATTTCTTGAATTCAATTCAATTCAATTGTGTTTTTCCCCTTTTTTATCAGAATGCTGGCCCTTGAAACTTTCCATGGCTCCATTTTGGGTTATTGAGGTGAGAAACACTATTGAATTGAAGAAATAACTCATAGCAAACCAGGAAGATGGTGTCCATGTGGTGTCTTGCTTCCCTGTTGTGTCTTTGGGAACCCTCACTTCTTGAAGTGAGGGTTCAATCTGTCAATCTGTCTTCAATGAGGGTAAAAGTAAATTTTCATTTATTCCTTTCATTCGTCATTTATACGCGTGTGTTCTGTGTTAACATTTTTGGCAGTCAATCACTGCTGACATCATTGACGGGATACGTAGTGGACTTCCGCTTCCGGTTGCCATTTTGTGACTTAGCAAGCTAGATTATTTGTTATTGTTTACTGCACGTAAAACTAGCATTGTAAAACTATATTCACTATTTAACTATGTTAAATGTTAACATTTTTGGCTTTCTGGACCTGATTAATTGGATTTACATGACTTGTTATGGGAAAAATTGATTCAGTTTGCACTAACCGTTTTGGTTATAGCCTGACCTTCTGGAATGAATTAACGACGCTAACCGAGGTTCCACTGTAGCTAAATGCATGTGCGTTAGCTTAGCTGCATATGATGGCGATTTAACGTCTCTTCTACTTGGCAGATTCATTACAGTTTATGTCTAGACAATAAGAATCGCTTACTTATCCCATTAATCAGTTGAAAGGATGTTTACGTCTTCTAATCACGACAGCGGTGACAACTCAATCGAGTCACAAAGCAGGAAAAAAAGCTTGCATGTTAAGGGAGCAGCCTCCTCCTGTGTATGCACTTTGTGTTGACGGCAAAATGACAGATCTCATTTGGTTTATCCCGAGCCTTTAATTTGAGCTTTGAGTAATGGCTTGGCCCGCCCTCTTACTCATATCATCTGTTGTGTAAATAGTGACCCCTGACATTAGGTGCTCCGCTTTATGGGAACCGCATTCGGCTCATTACCGTGACACCGCCGCCAAGCGTATCATCAACGGATTGTCCCGTTCAGTCAGCTCCACCCTTATTTCCAGTGCGGAGATGACAAAAAATAAAACATCCCTGCTTGGTGTGCGCAATAGCTGACAAAAGGGTTTATATGGCAGCTCTGAAAAAAAACAAGAAAAAATGTACTGGCCCCTTTTTTAGAGTTATCAGATAGGAAATACCCTGGCAATGACATGAATTTGTTAGCTGGATGCTAGAAAAACCATTAGCGCAGGGGATGATGCACTCTTGAAAAACAGCCTCTGCCTTCTTGCCTTGTTGGACAGCTAGCTATGCTTTTAAATCAACCAAGAAAGCAATAAAAACTGGTAGCGTCATCATTTTAAACTGCAAGTCTCATTCAAAGCAACCCTAAATACATTTACAGCAGAGCCGTATTTTCCGGGACCACCAACGACTGGCGAAAAACAGCAATTAATACGCCCATAAAAATGACGCACACACACACGGATCGCTGCCCCCCTCCAAATCCTCCTGATGGCTTGACTTGGACATTTTTGCAACAATTTTTGCGACTGTTGTAATTAGATTGTGTATGCGCAAACGACAGTGAGGCCCCTTTCCCTGACCCGAAGGCGTAGGGAAGTAACCCTCTCGTACACTGGGGATGACTCCAACATGTAGGCACGGATCTAGGGGGTTATTAACTCATTCAATCCCAGCCATTTTTCAAAAGACAACCCCTCCAGTACCTGCCATTTTTAGGCACACAGACTATTGTGTTCTATGGCTATGCAAACATGGAACCTACCAAAAGAAAGATGAGACTCATCTTTCTATCTTTTCCGTTCTTTAGTAATCAACAAGGGAGAAAAACAGCTTTTTGTGAAAAGATGCATTTCAAAAATGTCTTTCACGTTGTCACAAAGCTCAAATATCTCTACAACTGTACCACAACATAAACAATACAAAAAAGGGTTGTTTTACCTCAAAATAATAATTTATGTACAAATATAACACCATGAACTATTTACAATTTCACATTTGGAACTAAACTGTGCGTGCGCACGCGTGCGTGTGTGCATGCGCTAAAATTCAATGCGTAACCTTCTGCATGCTCTTCCACTTCCTCCTTGCTGTCGAGTGTGTATTTACATGCAAAAGGCCCTCGCCCTCGACCACCACCCAACACACAATGCACTGGATCCATATGTTTACCCCTGCAGGTAGGAGATTCAATGTGGCTTTTTCAAGCATGAGTGAAGGCCAGAACAACAGGCGCTCGCCTGCGAGCCCCTCTCCATGGTCAGGACCGGTGTCCCATGTCAAGGAGAAGTGCGGCCTCTCACTCATTGTCTGGCCAGTCACCGCGGACCTGTTCACCTTGGGAGACTCTACCAGGGGCATATATCCATCCATCCATCTTCTGATTATCCAAGATCGGGTTGCAGGAGCAGCAGCCTAAGCAGAGAAGCCCAGACCTCCTTCTCCCTGGCTACTTCGTCCAGCTCCTCCCGACGGATCCCAAAGCGTTCCCAGGCCAGTTGAGAGACATAGTCTCTCCCCAATGTGTCCTGGGTCTTCCCCAAGGACTCCTACCGGTCAGATGTGTCCTGAACACCTCCCCAGAGAGGCGTCCGAGAGGCATCCTGACCAGATATCCGAGCCACCTCATCTGGCTCCTCTCAATGCGGAGGAGCAGCGGTTCTACTCCAAGTTTCCCTCGGATGACAGTGCTTCTCACCTTATCTCGAAGGGAGAGGGTAGAAACGTAGATCGATTGGTAAATTGAGAGCTTTGCCTTTCGGCCCAGCTCCCTCTTCGCAACAACGGACCGATGCAGAGCCTGAGTAAGGGTTACCTCGAGGTCTTGTTCACAAGTCAGGGAAGGATGGAACGCAAGATCGACAGGCGGATTGGTTACCAGGGGCATATAGCTCCGGAAAATATAGCTGATATAATTTATGAATGATTACCGACTTATGATGAAGGAGATGTTTTCTGTGATAAAAAAAGGCTTATTTTCCAGGGAAAATAAATTAACCATAAATCAGCAAATTTTCCAGACCATGAACTTTGGATCGCAAATGTGCTTGGATCCACTGTACATCAATTTCCAAAAAATATGACAAAAGCAGAAACAAGAGAGGACACACCCGTTTTTCACCAAAGTTCTTTAATCAGGCACTTAGCTCAAAACATTGCTGCGGACAAGCCTAGAAATGTGAAAGTATACAAAAAGCCGAGGGTACCTCCAGTCTATCAATTAGCGAGTGTTCATGTACATACCTTGCTTACAGAAACACAATAATTTACAAAGCCTCTGAGCTTTTAGGTCCGCCAACACAATAAATAAAACGCCGCTCGTGTTGTTTAAAGTCAAGTTGTCAAGCATTAAACGCTGGGTACCCGAGAAAGGAAGTAAAATAATGGCAAAAGTGAAGGGAAGGGTTTTTTTTTTTTTACTCAATACAATTCATACTAAATCATGAAATGGCTTATAGGCATCTGTGTGGTGAATTATGGTGGAACACGAAGCATAAAACATTCTTTGCTGGTGTTGGAACATTCATACTGTAATTCATTTGCCATCCACTACATCAAATAACATTTGACTTTGATATCATCATCTCCACACAATCAAAGATGGAGCAGCATACTTTTTGGAGCTTGCCTGGTGTATTCTTAATCCCTTTCATGACGTTGCGCTGCAGTGATGGAAAATGAGACGCGTTAAGGCCGGTCGTGATAAATTAAAGCCCCTGACAAGATTTTCCTCTCACAAATTGAAAGGAACACTTTGGAGCGCTTCACATTCTTGATTCATGATAACCTGATGATGCTCCATTAAGACTAAGACGCCGCGTTCTAGATATATTTACAATGTACAATTTGTAACAAGAATCCCCATTCATCAAAGTGTTCATTTGAGCGTTAAATCCATCTTACAGTACAAACAAGGGTACAGTACAAGCTACAAATATACATATACAGGAACAAGAGCTTTTTTTTAAAATACTCTTTGAGACTTGAATGCCAGATCTGCCATAGAAGTATAAAAATATAGACAATGCTTTTCTACAAAATATTGACATCATGTATGAATCCCCGTTTGAATGTGCAAATCAACACTGATCAACAGGAGCACAAAGAGTTTTGTTCCTAATAAAAAACAAAGTCAATTTCGGCCTTGAGTCTCCCAGTTCAGTTTTTCTTCATGAAGGACCTAAGCCGGATCGGTAAAAGAACGGATGTGACCCAACATTGTGGTCGTAAAGTGGAAATTCTGCGGTTGGGATCTGTTTCTACAGTTTAAATCCTCAACTCTGCTTGGTCACTGTGCTCCAGATTGTGTTCTGTCGCGCTGATGATAGACGCCGAGGGGCCCTGTGAGACGCTGAAGGGCGTGACGGCCGGAGAGCGCGCCGCCAGTGGCGACAGTGAGGGGGAGAAACTTGGCGACATGGCCACAGAGCAGATGGATCCGTCGCTGCTGAGGGGTGATCGCCGGAAAGAAGACAGGTGAGGGTACGTCCTCCCCACGGCAGGCTTGGGTGGGACAGTTTTTGCCCCGGGGTGGGCTACGCATGTTATAAGCGGAGGGGGGTCGATTCTTGACTCCGCTTTGCTTTTGTGGTGGAAGGACCTGCGAGGGTGAGGGGGTGCGGTTTCATCTTTTAAACGCGCGATCTCTGTAAAAACACTGGCTAAGGGTTGGAACTGGGGGCACCAATTCAGCAGGTAGTCCCAGTTGTAGCTGCCCCTCAGCTCCTCATCACTGGCCACGATGGCAGTCAAGGAGCCATCTACGGCTGGCTTTCCATCCTCAGGGAAAGAGTAGTCCTTATGGTGAGAGATGCTGAGCCCCCGCCCCATGCCTACATAGCCTCCCCCCTCATCCCTGTAGACTGGAACCTGCCCAGCTAGCAAAGTACCATTCAGGCTTCCCATTTTCTTCCCTTTGAACCAATCAACAGAAGGCTCACAAGACACGTCCGACAATTGATCAGCATCCTGCTGGATTCCAGAGTCCGGACCTCGGGCTGAGATGCGTTCCTGCATGGAGGAGGAGATACTAGACACACGAGGGTATTCATTTATCATCCTGATCTCGTCGTCTTCTGCCGCCTCAGCCTCTGCAGAGCCACGGCCGCTTGAGTGGGAGGGGTCCAGGGATCCTCCGCGAGTGTACGGACCCCCGCTGCTGCTACCGCTGCTCTGATCAGCCGCATACCCAGGGAGGGCCTGATGGTAAATAATTTCACTTGCTGCTATTTTTGTCTCCTCAAACTTGTGCAGCATGGTGCCTGACGTCTTACTTCGGCCGTGTCTTTTGTGCTCCTTCCTCTGGCGCCTCAGTTTGACAAAAAAGAGCGCCACGGCGATTATACTCAGTATGACTATTGTTCCGAGTGAAACTGCGATGACAATAACAAGCAGCATGTTCATGTCTGTGGCCAAGCCAAACGACGTGTGGGTCACGTCGATGGTCACTTTGACTGCCGCCGTGCGTGACGTATGGAGAGGGCTATGGGCGGTCACGTCCAGCGTCATGAGGCGGACTTCTCGTTTAGAGCGGCTGACGTGTCTGCTGTAGCTGTCCATCTTCAAAAAGATTGCACCAGTTGATTTATTGACCTCAAAATAAGGTGAACTGTCAGCCAGTGAGTAGAGGACAATGCCATCCAGGCCCCCGTCTTCATCTCTGGCTTGCACTTTTCCGATGACTTGACCTTTCTTTGCACCCTCTGGCACTTTGAGTGAGACCTCGGGGGAGGTAAAAACCGGATCATACTCGTCCTCCCCTGTGACATAAACCTGCACTGTGACCGTAGCAGAATAGTTTCCAGCGTCCATGGCTACAGCCAGAAAACTGAAGGAATTCACCTTCTCAAAGTCAAAGGTAGAGCGAGTGCGTACTTCTCCAGATGTTTGGTTAATGAAGAAGGCCTCAGTTCCATCTTTAGAGTCTTTTACAATGTAGTATTTCAACTTTCCAAAAACCCCTCTGTCATGGTCAATGGCGTGCAGCATGGTGACTAAGGCATTCTTGGGCTGGTTTTCCCTGATGGTAGCTGTTACTTGATTGAGTGGAAAGAAGGGCCAGTGGTCATTGATATCCTTCACATCGATGCTGATTGGGGCAAAGGCGTAGTGTCCCAAGCCGTCTGTTGCTTGAACAACAATCATGTGGGACAACTGGCTTTCACTGCCCAGAGGTCGCTTTAACTTCAGCGCCCCAGTCCACTGGTCCACTTGGAAAAGGCTGGTCTTGTCCCCTGAGCTTATTGAGTACTGAACTTCCGCATTGGGAGCAGAGTCCGGATCAGTGGCGGATAAATGCAGTACTTCTGTCCCAGCAGCGGCACTCTCGCTCAGTACCACGCTGTACTCGACCCTGCTGAAAGCTGGAGGGTTGTCGTTCACATCGGTAACGCTGATTAGGACAGGCACGCTGGAGCTACGCTGAGGGATCCCACGATCTGATACCACGACCGTCAGGTTATAACTTGACACGGCTTCAAAATCCAGATCCTCCACCAGAATCAGGCTTCCGACTGTCTGGAAACCTTTCCCTTCCAAGAAGCGCACACTGCTCTCAATCTGGAAGGCATTACCCAAGTTGCCACTGGCGATGGCAAAATCAAAACCACAGTTGTCCCGCGACAGGTCTCCGTCCACTGCCTCTAAGGCTAGAACTGTGGAGCCTGGAAGTTGGTCTTCAGACACATAAGCTCTGTACTCTGACTGGTGGAAGGTGGGGGTGTTGTCGTTGATATCGGAAACTTGAACTTGGATGGTAGCGACGGAGGAGAGTGATGGAGTGCCCTGGTCTCGAGCCTCCACAACCACAAGTATGGAGGGATTCTCAAAATCAAACTCTGTTTTTTGGTTGATGAACAGCGTGCCTGTGAGGAAACAAAACAGAATATAACCTTGGATAAGTATTTATCCTGGGACCTTGAGCAAAATAACATTTATGAGAGTCTTTTGGAAAAAAAAGTTGAGTAATTCAGGAGGCTTTGTTTGGGAAAATGGTTCAAATGAAGTACAGTATTATTACCATTGCTTGGGTCAATGGAGAAGACCCCCCTGGTTGATGACATGACCCTGTAGATGATCTTTCCATTCTCCCCAGAGTCGGAGTCGGTGGCTGTGACTGTGATGAGAGCACTTCCTGCTGGGATGTGCTCTGACACCGTCACCTGCAGGACGAAGCATGGCACATTTATTAATAAATAAGTGCAGATGCATCTTCAAGGAAAACTGCACTTGTTTTGGAATTTTGCCCATCATCCACAATCCTTTTATGAGACATAAAGACGTCTTTCTCTTTTCTGTGCGTTCTAAAGATACTGTATAAAAAGAGATAAAAAGAGACAGCTCATTACTGCAAGTAATGGGACACACCTATGCCACCTACAAAGCCTGCTATTAAAACCCCTCCAAAAACTCCCAAAAAGGTGTTATGGTTTTGCATCCGTGCTGTGAGCACGTAGTAACAGGCACATTCATGATAACATGTATTACTTACAGTATTTTGTCGACTTTTGGTCCTTTTAAGCATTACTGTAACGTCCTTCCTCGGCACATTGATTTCACAAAGCAACATAGAAACTAACGGTAAACCTAGCCTTAACTTTTCCAAACTAAAAAAAAAAACAACAACACAGCAGTAGTCGCAGCAGCTCCAATATGTAGCTTTACCCTTCAGTACAAGTTTGGGTGAAGCTAGTCGCTAGCCGGCTACTACATAGCTGGCTGGTCGCTAGCCGGTGTGTTGTGGCAAGGCGTCTGTACGGCAGTAACGTATTTCGACGTTGATAATAATAATAACAATGTCGCTGTAGCTTGGTTAATATGCACGTCACATTATATTCAAATGGAGCTTTGTTGGCCTTTTTTGGATTTTTTTCAGAAGGCTTTATAGGCGGAATATGTTTTTCCCATTACGTGCATTCTTAGCTCCGTCTTTTTAGCGGTTTTTATATCTTTAGAACGCACAGACAGAAAAGAGAAAGACATAATGTGTTCATGTCTTACATAACAATTGTCGATGATGGGCAAAATTCCAAAAAAGTGCACTTTTCCTTGAAACAATCATCTGTGTTGAGGCCATACCTGATACAAGTCTTGAGTGAAGGTGGGCGTGTTGTCATTCACGTCCTCCACCAACACTGTCAGATTGGCCTCGCTTTGGTGCTCCGAGTCAGACGATCGGATGGTGAGAGTGTACCACGTCCTCTCCTCGTAATCAAGCGCTCCGGTCAGAGACACGCCTCCTCCGTAGCAGTGGATTCCAAACATGCCCTTGCTGTCACTATCCAGGTGTAGCTTGTAGGAAAGGGCTGGCCCGGAATCCACGTCATTTCCTGTCACCTGACTGATAACCGTGCCAATCAGAGTGTCTGATTGTGAAGACAAGAGGAGTGCATTTTAGTTAACGTGGTTGTATTTCGATGAGGCTATAATGTATTTTCTACAAGCTTATTTCATATACAGTGTGGCAACATCTTACTGTGACTACTTTTTCATAATGCTAACCAGAACTGTTCTGCCAGGGGATAATTACATCTGTGAAAGCCTTCAAAGTGTACATTTCCAGCTCTGCCATGATGCTAGTCCTAGTCATTCCCGCTTATTAGCCTTTGGACCATGGTCAGCAGGCCTTAAGGGACATGCAGCTTTCTGTTCCAGGGCTGAATTTCCATCCATTCATTTTCTTCACCGCTTATCCTGGGTCGGGTTGCGGGAGGAGTTGGAACCCCGTCAGCTGCCTTGAGCGTGAGGCGGACTATACGCTGGACTGCTCACCAGTCAAACATACTGTTGCCTAACTGTGAATGAGGCATTGAGCAGGAATCAAGCCTGCACTGGCTCACTGAAAGTCAGCTATGTGAACCACTACCTTCACTAC
The DNA here is from genome assembly GCF_027744805.1 of Dunckerocampus dactyliophorus. NCBI lineage: Eukaryota > Metazoa > Chordata > Actinopteri > Syngnathiformes > Syngnathidae > Dunckerocampus > Dunckerocampus dactyliophorus. The sequence continues at coordinate 3,991,216 of NC_072830.1, forward strand.
CTTGGGCCAAGATTAATGGATTTCAACATGTGGACTAAATCCCTTTGTCCACTTACCCTCGGGCACTCGTATCTCCCGTGGCAGAGGAATCATGGGACTGTTGTCATTGAGGTCGATGATGATCACAGTGAGGGTGGCAGAGCCAGCCAGTCGTGGGGTTCCACGGTCTGTTGCAGTGACGACGAGCCTGGCACCGCAATGGCACAGTAGAGGGAGTACTTTGAACCATCTGCACTTTTAAGCTCTTGGCAGATCTTTTGAACGCATGAAGCAAGAAGAGAAAAACACAAAGCCTCACTTTGTTTGTGTCCAGATCTCTCGGTCCATGATGGCTGTGGTGCTGACGCTGCCAGTCAGGGGGTCTATCTTGAACAAACCACTCATGGACGATGACCTAATGGAGTAAGTCACCTGACCGTTTTGACCCTGGTCCATGTCGTCGGCTGCAACCTGCACAAAGATTGGATGTGGAGATATGAAAATACAGTGCATGCGCAAGAGCTGTTTCAGCGTAACTCGATCTAGTGAGAAATATTGCCAATGGAGTCCAAATGAAATAAAAATGGACCCGCTTCCATGGCATAACTGATTGTATACACTTAGCAGGAGCACTGAGAATACAGCCATTCATTACTGCACTGCACTGAGACTATCCAGGCTGCTGGAGACTGGAGAGTGTTTCTATTCTACTTCACAATTTCACACTTAAACAACGGCCAACCACAATAAACTGGGGTGGGGAGGTGGGTGTAACAGGCTACCGCACCTGGATAATAGGAAAATCGTGACCCTGTGCCTCTCGAATGTAGGCTACGTAGTTTTGGAGCTGGAAGCGCGGCAAATTGTCATTGACATCTTGCAGGATCAAGTTAACCGCCATATAGGAGCTGGAGGATGCCGTCTCGGCTTTCACCACAAGGCGGAGTTTGGGGGTCTCCTCGTAGTCCAGCCCTTCAGATTTCTGGACCCATATTTCACCTGGAAAAAACCCCTCAATGTAACAGTAAATTTGGGTAAATTTTCTGAGTGGACGCTGCGACTTCGACACTTACCGGTAACAGTGTTTATTCCAAAAGATTGCATCTTGTTTCCGCTGAAGAGACTGTAGCTGACACCAGTTTGAGACCCATCTGGGTACTGTGCTCGGGTCTGTGTTACTACTGTGCCTGCAATATAAAATACACCCATTGGTGACACATTTCTATTACCCCTTTTCCACTGCACTTTGGTGCTGGTGCAGATTTAGTTCAGGGCTGGAGTTGAACTATTGTTGGCTGTGAACAGGCCCTGCACCAGATTCATTTTCCATTGTCCTGGGGAGGTGTGTCATTACGTCATAAGGGTTACGCTTCCGATCAGGAAAAGATCAGCGTTAGTCACTCAATTTGAATAATGTTAATTTCTCATACGTCCAGACGAACATCAAGGAGTTGCCTGGAACTTTTATTTTGAAGATCACTAATCTTCCGTCAGATTTTGCCAAACTACCAAACAATTAAGCTATTATGCGGCTATTGTGCAGCTATTATTTTGTGTAATATTCAAGTAAAGAATAACTTTATGTAAGACTGCAGTATTTGTTCCAGGACGTTACCATAAAGCAGTGACCAAACACAGCTCTACCACGGAGATGCAACTTCCTGCTCTTCAAAATAAAATTCTTGTCTCCACAACCAATGCGCGATTGTATGCTAGAAATAACCATAAAAAACATTATTTAAATGTAATATGAGTGTGGATTAAAGGAATAAACCTAGATGGTGACTTACAGTACACATTTATATTCATAGTTTGTATGTGGTGCCAACACACTCCTTCATAGCAAATATTGATTTAATATTAAGAAATGTGCAAACAAATTTCAATTTTAATAATCCTCCACATCATTTACTGCATTGTCCGATGGACGTTGTGGTCAGCGGCGCAAAATCTATTCAGACATTTGCATAAAGTCTGCTCATATTTACAAAAAATGAGTCACGGAAGTTGAAACGGAGGTAGCAGGCGGTGCATTTAGCACTCAGCCCAGCAAGCTTTTGGAGCCAGACTTGAACCAAAAAATACGGCACCAGTGCAGCACCCCTGTGGAACCATGATAATGCAAAACAAACACTTTGAAAACATACTCTGAACCGGATCTGAACCAGTCACAGTGGAAAAGGGCTAGATGACATAAAGCTGACATTTTCTAGAATCTTGCCCTACCTTTTGCAGCGTTCTCCTGCAGACTGACATCTCGTGCCGTGCGAGAGAAGCGAATCCCCCTGTAGGTCTGTTCCTTGATATAAATAATGACCACCCCCAAGGAGGACTGGGCCGGATTTCCCTGGTCCATGGCCTGCACTATCAAAGTCCTCTGGGTTTGTGTCATAGTCTGCAGCTTCTCTGTGGCTTGGATGTCTCCAGTCAGCGAGTTGATGGTGAAGCCCCTCACAGAGTGGGCAAAGCGATAAAAAACAGAGCCATTGGCCCCAAAGTCTTTGTCCTCTGCCCTCATGGTGGCCAGCACTCGATGGCTTGACACACTGCTCGCAGAGATGTTCAAAATAAGCGGGTCATGAATGAAAAAAGGAGCGTTGTCGTTGACATCCTGAATGTGGACCGTGACCTGAGCGGTGGCGTTGCGAGGGTTTGAAGGCGAGGAGTCGGTGGCGCACACTTCAAAGGTGTAAGCGGCGGTTCTCTCTCTATCAAGAGGCGCCGCTGTGATTATACGGCCTGTGTTCTGGTCGATGATGAACACACTCTTGGATCCATGGCTCAGGAAGTACACGACCTGGCTGTTGGAGCCTTCGTCCAGATCAGTGGCTTTCACATCCAGGACCAACGAACCGATCGGTACATCTTCGGACACGTCCGCAGTGTAGCTGCTGCTGGTGAACTGGGGGCTATGGTCGTTCATGTCCATCACTGTCACCTCCACTGTGGCAGTACTGCTGAGGGGCGGGTGGCCCTGATCCTGAGCTGTGACCGTGAGTGTGTATCTGGCTCTTTTCTCCCGATCCAGGGGCCCGGAGGTGGACAGTGCACCAGACTGTCTGTCCAAGTGGAAATCCCCTCCAGGGTCTCCAGCTACAAAGAGCGCAAAGTCAGCACAGCCTAAATTGAGTGTGTCAATCCTGATAGCTAAAATGCCAAAAACATAAAGTCCTATAGGACTAGACAGATGGTTAGTACATCACAGCTTTTCTTGCATTTCTTGGAGGAAAAAGCCCAATATTTTACAAGCAATAAGTGTTTGGACCTGGAAAAGTAATAGCACAATTGTCTTCAACAAGCTGCAGTCTATTAATTGATATGTCCATGACGAGAGATTGTTTCCCATCCTCACCTGCAATTCTGTAGTTTATCTTCCCACTGTCTTCCGCATCCTGGTCTGTGGCTCGCAGCGTGAAAAGAAGCAACGACTCCAAGTTCTCGGGCACCTCGATGCTGTAGTAGAGGCGTCCAAAGACGGGGGCGTTGTCATTCTCATCCAAAACTCGGATCTTCACTGTGGTTTTGGCATGATTTGGGGGAAGGCCTCCGTCTTTTGCATAAACTGAGGCCAAAAAATAAGGAAATGAAGCAAAAATCATGAAATCGGTAAGTTTCCCGAGGCAAAGTGTTGCGTGATTGACAGCAGCGGTCAGGCAATAGGTAACGAGAGAAAAGGTAAACACATGCTTGCAAGTCCAAATGTCACATTAAGCGATTTGGAAGAGTAATGAGCCCACCACAATCTAATGGGCCCGAAGTGTTTTTGTTCTGTCTGGTTGAGTGTGATTGCTTTACCTTTGATCTTAAATTCCCTGTGCAATCTATTGGATTTTTCTTTATATACTGAGCTAAATTACGGTCTTAATCTTGTGCACTAAGAATAAGCATAATGAAGCATAATCAACATGTAAGGTCGCTAATGGACAAATCTGAGAGATGTTTTGCAAATTTTCATTTAATGGTGATGTTGTAGGATCATTACAGGGTTGTACCTGTCACAGTGTAGTACTCCCGCAGCTCCCTGTCCAGTGGCCGAGTGGTGGTTATGATGCCTGTCACAGGGTTGATAGTAAAACCCTCCACTGAGACGCCGCCATATGTCACCTGGCCATTGGTTCCTTATGGACAAACACACACACACGGTTTGCTTGGATTAAAAAAGACTTTAGAAAATCCTGTAGAGTTTTTCTCTACTGTGTCATACTATTTTTTTTATGTAAGCCCGTTTCCACCACTGAAAGAAAAAAAACATCTCCCAATGGTAAGTCATTATTATGAGATAATAAGTCAAAATTATGAGATGAGAAAGTCATAATTCTGAAATAAAAAAGTCAAAATTATGAGATAAATTCCACCGCTGAAAGAAAAAAGAAATCTCAAGAGGAAGTCATAATTATGAGAGGAAAAAGTCAAAATTATGAGAAAAGAAAGTCATCATTATGAGATGGGAAAGTCATAATTATGAGAGGAAAAAGTCAAAATTATGAGAAAAGAAAGTCATCATTATGAGATGGGAAAGTCATAATTATGAGAGAAAAAGTCAAAATTATGAGATAAAAAGTCATACTTGGGAGATAAAAAGTCAAAATTACAAGGTCAAAAGTCTAAATTATGAGATAAAAAATCTAAATTATGAGATAAAAAATCTAAATTAATTAAATTTTTAAAATATTTTGTTATAAACTTTTATAAATTAATAAAAAATCCAACATATAAAGTCAAAATAATGAGAAAAAAAGTCTTAATTATGAGATAAAATGTCATAACAATGAGATAAAAAGATAAAAACTGCGCATGTGCTGAAGGCTCCAGTGAAGAAAATGGCACACGCTCACTTTGTCTCATAATTTCAACATTTTATCTCACATTTTATCGTAATTTCGAATTTTTATCTCGTAATCACAACTTTCTTATCTCATAATTTAGACTTTTTATCTCATAATTATGATTTACCATTTGGATATTTTTTTTCTTTCAGTGGCGGAAACAGGCTTCCATAATTTTTCTCTAGTGTGTCTTATTTGTTTGTCGCTGCGTCAGCACTCAGCAGCAGCGCTTCTCCAGGTGTTTGGGCGCCACGTTGCGTGCTAACACAATGGAATCTGGCAAGCTCGCTTGTTTACTTCACTAATTGCTTTTTGGATTGAACGTTTACAATACTTTTCTTTTATTTGCTTCTCAGACTCACCGCGCGGAAATTCGCGCCCTCATTTGAGAAAACAAAACAACAACAAAAAAACAAAAATGAAGAACAAGAGAAGAATGTGCATTGGAATCGCAGTGTACAATTGTGCAAACGACATGGTTTTAACATCTAACTTAGTTGTCATCATGCTATAATTCACAGGAGAGGACGAGTGGATGGGTCGTCTCTCTTACAGTTCCCTGCTTCAAAGGATGTGGCAGGAGAAAAAATTGGTTCTGTCCTTCAGCTGGCGGTGACGGCCTTATTTTGGAAAATCCACACTAATTTTGGCCCTGAATGCAAAAATACACCTTGCAAAGTATGCTGAAAGGCCAAAAAAAATAGTGGAACAGTCACGACAGGGCATGACATGATAGTATGTATGGGTCATAAACAAAGATCTACAGCAGGGGTGTCCAAAGTGCGGCCCGGGGATCATGTGCGGACCTTGGCTGTTTTTTTATTGGCCCCTTGCACATTCTAAAAGTACAATTGAAAAAGAAAACCAAAGAACAAAAAAACAACAGCAAAAATTGAAAAATCAGCAGTAATTTTACAAGAATAAATTCAAAATATTAAGGAAAAACATTTGTAATCTAACGAGAAAATGTCAATTTTACAAGAATAAAGTCAAAATGTTAAGGAAAAACAATTGTAATCTAACAAGAAAATGTCATAATTTTACAAGAATAAAGTCCTCATATTATGGGGAAAAATAATGTCATTTTAGTAGCATAATGTTGAACTATATAAATAAATACACATTTCTCTTAAATATTCTGAAAAACAATATTCTGAAAATTATGTTGCGGAAAAAGTTACACGATAAAATTTTAAATAGTTGGAAAATAAAAAAAAAATCAGCAGAAATGGGAAAAAAAGAAAAAAATCTTTAAAAAAAACAAAAAACTCTATAATAATAAGTAATATTATGAGACACAAAACAAAAAGTTGTCATTTTTGGAAAATTTGTTTAGGAAAAAAGTTATAATATCATGGGAATAAAGTCAAAATATTGTGGGAATAAAGTCATAATATTATGAGTAGAAAACGTACGAAGATTATTTGAGAAGAAAGTTTAAATATTTGGACATTTTTAAAAAACAACAAAAATGGGAAAAAAAAGATTTTTTTCACCCTTATGAGAAAGCTGAGATGCAGTTTTTTCTTGAAAGGAATATAACTTCTTAGCATATCTTTATAAAATATCAGAGTGGCAAAGTTGCATCCTTTCGTTTTTCAGTATGCGGCCCCTGGTGGAAGAGGTTTGGACACCCCCGATCTACAGTAAAACAGCCTTTAGACGAAACAATACAATGCTGTTTCGTTTTTCATGTGGAAAAGACAGCATAGGAAGCACAAGTTTCACCTTGGTCCCGGTCTAAGGCCGACACCGTCAACACCGTCGTCCCTCCAGGCTGGTTCTCTGCGATCTGGGCTTCGTAGTGGCTCTCCTCAAACCAGGGCGCCTCATCGTTGACGTCCACCACGAAGACACACAGCAGTTGACTGGATGATCGCTGGGGGGTCCCGTGGTCCTCGGCCACGATGGTCAGGTTGAAGACGTCCTGCTCCTCCCGGTCCAGAGGTTTGAAGATAGACAGGGAACCTGCAGAGAAGATGGCTCAGGGGTGATTTCCTGTGTGTGTGTGGAGGATGGGTGTGTTTGGGTTACTGATGGTCTCACAGGAGCAGTTGTGAGACAACTAGGAAACATGCTGAAATCATCAGAGGCACTAAAAGGTGCCACTCTGCACCAGTCGTGCGATCAGGAAAAAAGTGTGAAACGTTGCCGTGTGAGGGCCAAATCAAATAAAATACACACACACACTCGCACACACACACACACACACTCACAGACTACCTGAACACTTCTAACACCACCAACGCTGCTCTAACAGCCTGGCCACAATTTACAAGATTTTCCACAGGAGAGCATGGCGGTAAACACACACTCCAGACACGCAACAGCCCGGCATGCCGTGCTCTCAAACCTTCCTTTTTTCATCGTCCTGCCTTCTTAGGCTGTGGCGCTCGCATCGAATCCCTTTCAATTTCATGCCTTCAAATTGCAAGATGAAAGAAAGAGACAGCCGACGCCAGTTTGTTTTGGACCTTTTTTTTTTTTGTGCGTGCTCGTATCTTTCTCAAATAGTTTGCCCTTGAGCTTTTAATCTGGTCCGAGTTACCGGCTTGTATGTTTCTTTCACTGGCTTTGACTCCTGCGTGAGCCGCTGTAACCCTGGTCACTGGTAACACATGTGTGCAAGGTACGAGGAAAAAAGAGTGGGAAAAAGGAAATTTCATTCCGGGTGTTTCTACCGTCTTAAGCCTATGTGTGGTTTGTGGCACCAACACTTTTGGACTTCACAGGGGAGGATGCTGTCTGGCATGTACAGTATACAGGTATGCATATATTATACAGTGTAACCATGGCTGGTGTCATTAGTCCATTCCAAAAGGTCCGACCAAATCGATTTTTCCCAGAAGAAATAATGTAAAATCCAATCAATTCGTTCTAGAAAGCCAAAAATATTAACACAAAACATGTTTTTATAGTTTTACAAAAAACAAAATAACCCAAACGAAGCCAAAGAAAGTTGCAATTCAAGTTGAATTCAAGAAATAACTAATAGCAAAGCAGGAGGGTGAAGTTCGTGTTGATCTTGCTGCCACATTGTGTCTTCAGTGAAGGTAAAAGTAACCTTCAATGATCATTTATCCCTTTCATTCGTCATTTATATGCATTTAGAATGAGTTTATTATGCATGTCACTCTATACTTGTGAAACTATGAAAACCTCTTTTCTGACGTGTGGCTTAACTGTATTAGTTAACAAAGAACTACAGAGTGGACTGCTGATGACATCACAGACGAGTGACGCTTCCGGTTCCCGTTTCCATGTATTAGCAAGCTAATAGGATGCTAACGTGGACATTGTGTGATAAAAATACGTTAGGAACACATACAGTGTATTAATAACACAACAAAACGCGGCCCATATTGTACGCTAACTGGAAAATGTATGCAAATCGAGGCAAAACACACTAATCAAGGTTCCACTGTAATGATTAATGAATAAATTCATTCTAATCCATATCAGACAGTGTGATATTCAGAATCTTTCTTCTTTATACTTTGTAAAAAACATACCTTTGTACTGTTTCAGAGTTCCTTACTCAATCCATTCCATCATTTTTCTAATACATTTTGATATGCTAAACATCATAACGTACAAAAGTCATAATTATGAGACAGGAAATTCATAATTATGAGATTAAAAAATCACAATTATTAGATTAAAAAGCCGTAATTATGAGATAGTCAAAATTATTTGATAAAAAGTCGAAATGATGAGATAAAGTCATAATACTGAGCTAAAAAGTCAAAAATTATGACATAAATCATAATAATGAGATAAAAAGTCGACGTTATAAGATAAAAAGTCCTAATTATGAAATAAGAAGTCAAAGTTATGATATAAAGAGTCAAAATTACAAGATGAAAAGTCAGTAAAAAACGTATGTTTGTACTCTATCATAAACCACTACAATGCTTGAGTTCTTTACTCTATCCGTCCCATCGTTTTCCACATATTGATATGCTAAACATCATGCTAAACATCATAATGTAAAAAAAGTCAATTATAAGATAAGAAAGTCATAATTATTAGCTAAAAAGTCGAAATCATGTGGTAAAAAGTCATAATTATGAGCTAAAGTGGAAATTGTGAGATTAAAAAATTAAAATTTTGAGATAAAGTCACAATAATGACATAAAAAGTCATGACATCAATTGTAATTATGAGATAAAAGGTCAAAATTATGAGATAAAAAGTCAAAATTAAAAGATAAAAAGTCATAATTACGAGATAAAAAAAGTCATGAGATAAAAATTGAAATTATGGGATTAAAAAGTCATCATAATGAGATAAAAGTAAAAAGTAAAAAACATATGCTTGTACTGTTTTATAAACCACTACATTACTTCAGTTCTTCACTGAATCCGTTCCATCGTTTTACTCCACCTATTGATACGCTAAACAACGCTCAACATGTCTCCATGTCCCCTCCAAACAGGAGCAAACCGGGTGCTCAAAGGATTTACCTTTTGTGTCCTTAACGTTTCCATCCCGGGCTTTGAGGAGGGGGGCCGGAGCGACGAGAGTAGACACGTGTCTCAAACGCCACAACAAAAACCCACGGGACCAAATTGCCCGAGGTCAGCGTTTGGACTAAAGCGACACAGTCTCACGCAAGCTCACAAACACACGAGACACGACGACGCACACATAAACACACGTAACTGATCCCCCTCCTCTAATGGTTCCCAGAAGCCTGAGAAGGAGAAGGAGGCTCTTTGCTCTTTCATGGATCATGTGCACATATGTGTGTTTATGTGTGTGTACGTGTGTGTGTTTAATATTTGTCAGGCCTCTTAGTCTGTCTGCCCTCCGACTGAGAGAAATAAGTCATAAAAGGAGAAACAAGAGTGATCTCCTCAGAACTTCTGCATATAAATACAAGAACCTGTGTGTTTACAGTCGGTGGGGGTGGGGTGGGGTGGGTGGTTTGGTGTCCCAGGGTGAGCAGATATACAACGCGCAGAGAAATTTTACAGGTGCTGCAAATTCTTCAAAAGGGGCCGTGAAATGACATGAACAGGTGAGCAGATGTGGAATGGAATTCCCGGCAGGTGGTGGAAATGGAAAAAAGCCAGCGTGAGATGGATGATCCACTTATTGAACGTAAAGATGCAGCCAATTCAGGCTTGAACTGCGCTTACACTTAGTTGACATGTATCCAGAACTTCTAAAGTCTTTTCTGCAAAATACTGAGGCCAGAGAGCAGACATACAACAAAGACAACCAGCTCTCGAGTCTCCTGGGGGGCGGCGCTAATGCCTTCCGTGGATGAGAATGATCACAACGGTGAACAAGCCATCAGAAATTCCTGGAGTCGGGACCAATTTGAATGGTTTCCTAAACATAGCGCTCTCTTTCGCATTTATGTCAAGAAAAAAATCTGCTCTTGGCTCCAAAATAGATGAGAGACAAGTTCTTTAAAAATAATGACAGGCACAATTCAATAAAACTTACATGCAAGCAGACAAGTCAATACAACCCGAACTGACGGCTTCTCGAGAAAATCTCTCACCATTCATGCTGAAATATTAGTTACTATAGGAAACGTGTGCTTCTGTGAAGGGCAGACTCACATGCCAAGACACCCAAGGCTACTTGAATCAGGTGATAAGCATGTGGAGGACTTGCTTTGGAGACGAGAGGTCTGGAGCAGATAATCAGAGCAAGCCGGTGTGGCATTGATGTGTAATGTCCAATTTATCTTAACGACTGACGTTTTGCACCACAAAAGGGTGAAATCGTTCTTGTTCGTGCATGTTGCGATCCATTCAATGGCCTGAGAACACCGTCAGGGAGGTCACAAGATGTTAACGGTGGATCGGCTTGCTAGCCAGGTTACGCTACACCGGGGGCATAAAACTCGTTGTCACCGTGGGCCACATCGCAGTAATGGTTACCCTCAGGGGGCCACCTGTAACTGTGAAACCATATTTATCTATCATCGTCTCATGATATTATGATACATACAATTATTACCATTTTCACTAGTCAAGGTCTCAAACGTAAACTTGAGTATACATCTATTGCATAATTCTATAATAATAATAATTGTGTTAATAAAAAATAAATATATAAATTATTCATTAATATAAAATAAGAAAATAACAATTTTACATTGGATTTCATAACAAAAAATAAGAACGTTTACATCAAAATTGACAACAAATACATTTAATGAAACATTTTTTAAAATGTGAAATGTCATTTAATTTAATAAAAAAATAATTATCTTTTTAGTTAAAAACAATTTTAGTTACAATTTTTCACTTAATATAATATAAATATATTTAAATAATTAAAAACAATTAAATATATAACAATTTTATTAACAATAATATTCAAATAATATATAAATATTACTATATTAAAACATACAATGAATAATAATAATATAAAAATTTAAAAAACATGTATATAAATTAAAATAATGAAATAAAACAAGTGTCTTTTTGATATGCATTATTTCCAGTCTTTCTCAGGCCACATAAAATAATATTGAGGGCCAAATGTGGTCCCCGGGCCTTGTGTTTGACACCTGTGGTCTACAAAGAGGTCAAGTATATTGTTTTGTCAGCGTTTTGGTACAACCTTTGCAGAGTGTCGGTCAGTTTCAAGTCAGGCGTGGAAGTAAAGCAACTAGGAAGAGAGATGGAAGAGCATAGTTAGCCTCCACTAACGTTCTACCTCTCGGTCAGAGATGCTGTGATGTCATTGTGAATTCCAACATGGCTGCTACCAATCTGTAAGGCTGCAGGTTATTATCTAATTTCGGGTGATGGGGTTCATAAGGCCTGTTTACCCAACATCCCAATCCTACCTCAAGCGGGACTTACCAGTGTTTGGGTTGAGGCTGAAGGTTCCGCCAGTGTTCCCTGACTGGACCCTATAGGTCACCCTGCCGTTCTCCCCTCGGTCCACGTCTCTGGCCATGACGTAGAGCGCCACAAAGCCGATGGGCTGGTCCTCCATCACGCTCACCGCCGTGGGCGAGCTGAACACCGGCTCGTTGTCGTTCTCGTCGGTCACATAAAGCCTCGCAGTGACCGAACTCCACTGCCTCTCGCTGGCGTCCAGGGCGGAGTCAGTTGCTTTTACGACAAGGATCAGGCCGGGGTTGACCTCGTGGTCCAGCTCTTGGTTTAGGGTTAGGATCCCAGTGGAAGAGTCAAGGGTGAGTAGACCCGGAACGTCGGGCCACTGTTGGACGATGGAGTACCTCAGGTCGCTATTGGGCCCGCTGCCGTCCTTGTCTATGGCTTGGAATGTGTAGACAGACGTGCCCGGCGGGACGCTCTCAGAGATGACGATAGTAACGGGGTCCTCGGGGAACTGGGGGGCGTGGTCATTGCTGTCCTTTATGTTAATGTCAAGGTTGACGAGGGTGCTAATGGGCGGAGCCTGAGAGAAGTCGTCCACCTCGATCTTGAGCGTGTAGTGAGCGTCTTGCTCATAGTCAAGAGGACGAGCCAGGTAGACGTCTCCCGTCAGGCGATCCACGACAAAGGTGCCGTCCCTATCAGTACCCCCCACCACCATGTAGGTCACCTCGCCCCCTGCTGGGCTTTCTCTATCGTGGAGGCGGACTGAACCAATGACTGAACCCGGCTTGGCCTCTTCCACCGAGTTGAACGCTATAGAATGTGAGTTGGTCTTTGAAGACGATTTGTTCATGTTGAGAACCTGCAATGAAAGACAGGATGTTTATTTGAGGAGCATCAGCATGAATTTAACGTCCCTCCGACAGCCCCTGGTGGCAGCGTTTTGTTTTTTTTTACCAAGTACAAAATATGTCATGGATTTTTGGCACAAGTAGAAACACATTTAGTCTCAGATTTGTGTTCTTTGGGAAAATAAAACCAGTTACAAGGAGTTTTTACAGACTTGAATCACATTAAGCCTGTTTGATCTGATACGTTTGATCGGGTCTGGAACCTGATGCCACTGGCAGGGAAAAAAAAGACTGTAAAATTCACACTAACAGTCGTCATTATTGTATTGTTAGAAAACAGCTCTTTTTAAGGCAATTGAATAAAAAAAAAACACAGGGAAGTTACACTACTGCTACAAATAAACTCGTAATAAATAATAAACATCATCATAATTAAAAACATTTATTGAATTTTTTTTTTTTTTAAAGTAAAGTATATGGAAAATGCTGTAATTATAGCCGGCGTTTATTTTCCTAAATCACAAAGAAATTTGAATTCTGTGGCTTCACTCTATTATGGTTTTTCAAAAATATACTTATAAATAAATAATGCTGTCAAAAAGTTTTGAAAAATTTGTCAAAAAATATGCACACTTAAGCAAATTGTACACATTTTTTGCCTAAATGAAGCATTTTCAAGCATAAAAGAATAAAAATATAAGGCATTCTGAAGACGCATTCAAACACGTGTATTATGATATAACGTGATGATCTGTAGTACTCTACAGTGGTCACTGGGTGTCAGTATTGTTACTGTAATGTTCGGTGAGACACACAAGCACCAGACTTGATATGGCACAACAGGCACAGTAATCCCTAACACAGGCTTCTGTTGCGCCTGTAAACCATGCCAAGCTAAAACTCAACTCTGAACCCCGGATGTCACTTCCTGTTCGCCCCCCACTCAGCTTTTATTTACAGTTGTCCCTTGCAATATCGATTATCGTTCCCTATTTTTCAGAAATTAATTACAGGGTAATTAATAAATGCGGTACACTGTGGTCTATTATTAGTCAAAGCATATTGAAATACAAGTGATATGTGGGTCAATAGGTGGCAGTAATGGCACAAAACATTGAGACATTAGCTTACATTACATTACCGTCACACTTCATGAAGTCATGAAGTCATCCATGGCATGTCCCACAGTGAAAAAAAACTTCTTCATTCCGTCTGGAAGTGGTACGTTTTTGGCTCCTTACATTTAGAAGAAGTAAAGTCAGGGCTAACTGCTTAGCTTGCTAGCTAGTGGCCGTCTCGAGTGGCCGTCTCGTCCCTGCAGCATAAGAGTTGTAATGTGGTGTAAACAATGAATAATAAAAGTGTAAATGTGACTATAGGTGTGTTATTTCATGTCTATAGGGCTCTAATAATGTTAAAAACTGTATTTAGAGAGTCATGAACAGGTTTTCTATGCTCTAACTAGAAAAATATTCAATTTATTAACATTGAATCCTATATTGTGGAAATTCATTTAACACATTTTGTCTTATAATATCTACTATATTGGCCGTCTCGTCCCTGCAGCATAAAAGTTGTAATGTGGTGTAAACAATGAATAATAGGAGTGTAAATGTGAATGCCCAATGTGACTATTGGGGTGTTATGTCATCTCTAGAGGGCTCTAATGATGTTAAAAAGCATATTTAGAAGGTCGTAAACAAGTTTTATATGCTCTAACTACGAAAATATAAGGAATCCTACTTGGCGGAAATTCACTTGTCACGGTCGTGTCTGAAACCTATTAACCGCGATAAACGAGGGATTATTGTACTGCACAACACGGCAAATTAAAAGCAGTTACGAATAAATTTCTCATAGTGCCGATGAGTTGATTGTAAACAACAGTACAGCAAGTGTGACACGCATGACTTACGCACTTACACTGAGTAGCAACATTTTAAAGTAAGTGCACAGGTAAATAAAATAATTATGTCATACTGCCATCTTGTGGCACTTTTTAAGAAAAACAAGATCAGGAGGGTGCCTACAGCCACAGCTGCTAATGCCATTGCTGTTGTGGACCATGCACAGGGCTTGCAGTTCATTAAATAGCGCCATTAATTGGAGCATTTACGGTAATTCTAATGAATGGGAAAAAAATGAACAGTAGTCTAGTCAGCATTGCATGGCAGTAATAAGCCTTCATGATATCTGACATGACAAGTTATAAATTGCTTCCACATTAGATGGAAAAAAGGAGACTGTGAGTAGATGACAGGCTTAGAAAATAACCCTGAAAAGATGATTAAAGGACATAAAATCAACTCAACGGGTTAGGACAACATTGCACTGTTTAATTCAATTATTGAATAATTATGTCTTTCAGTCTTTTTTTTTTTTCAGTTCGGAAAAACTGAGTTATAAATTTGTTTATATGGCAAAGTCAATTTTCCTGGAAGGAACACGTTCCTTCCACGGTGTCAGCTTTCTGCTCTGGGTTAGAAATTAAAGAATACACTAAATAGTATTTTGTCCTGCCACTCATTGCAAAAAAGGGGGCTACTGTTTTTAAAAAGTGTTGAAGTCGCGCCGTCGAGCCTCGATCAGAGCGGCCCACAGCTGGCACTCATCACCACGCCAGCTGGGAGTGTTTGATTCAGACCCACTTTTCCATTTCACGTCTTTTGAAACGTCACAGGGGAAGAAAACGGGACGGAGGCTTGTCAGGGTGAGGCTGATACGTCTGAGGGGCCCACAGACGTCGCGGACCCCTCTTGGCCCCCGCGTCTAAATACAGTAGGTGAGTGCTGAGTGTGTGTTTGGCCTGGCTGGGCTCCAGATGAAGACTGACCTGGATGGTGAGGGGGCAGGAGGCACTGCGAGGAGGTAGTCCTCTGTCCGTGGCCATCACCGTCAACGCATACTCGGAACGCTCCGAGTGGATGAGAGGGGATGATGAGTGCAGGTCGCCAGTGTTTGGATTCAGAAAGAAGCGCTCAGCCCTCGGACCTACAAGACACGTGGTCCAAAACTTTATATACATGTAGAAATATAGGGTTCAAAGCAATACAATTCAAGCTGTTTTAGCAATTCCACCTTTTTGTGGTCACAATTGAGGTCGTATTTGTATGTTTTTCGAAACCTGAACGCCCAATCCCAAAGACGTATTTATACATCTTTTACCTTTTTTTTGCGCGACAGGCAAAAAGAAGTAATGATCCAACTGCACACTAATGGATGTCACTTTTACAGCAGTTTTAAGCCATAAAATGGTCACAAGGTGGCAGAAGTGCATCTGATAAGAGCTCGGCATGTGAATTTGAATGGAAAAAAACATTCATGACACTAAGGAGGAGGTGGAGGAACGTGGAGGAGTGTAGCCTGCAGAAGGTTACGCAGTATGGGGAAATTTTAACGCATTCACACGCACACATACGCGCTAATGCACGCGTGCACACATTGAGTCCAGTTCCAAATGTGAAAATTGTGAATAGTTCATGGTGTTATTTTTGTAAATAAATTGTTTTTATGATATAAAACAACCCTGTTTTGTGTTGTTTATGTTTTAGTATAGTTGTTTAGATAACTGAGCTGTCACAAAAGCATAAAGTCAAAGTGAAAGTTATGACTGAAATCTTTTCACAAAAACCTGATTTTCTCCCTTTTTTAGTCGGGATCTGATATTTTCCTGAAACTTACCTATATATGTTCTATTGCTCATTACTAATGAATGGAAAAAGGTAGAGATGAACTTTTTTTCTGATGATAGACGGGAATCTAATATTTCTTTTGGTAGATTCCATGTTTACATAGGTATAGAAGACATATTTTGTGTGTCTTGAAAGATCAGTCAAAATTGTCTCAAATGGCCGGTACTGAAGGGGTTGTCTTTTAAAAAATGGCTGGGATTGAATGAGTTAAAAAAATACCCTCAGACAGTAAGACAGTAAGGGGGTGTTCAAAACCATTTCCATCAGCGGGCTGCAAATATCCTCCAGGCCACACTTTGGACACCCTAGTCTTAAGGCAATGTACAGCAATCAACAGTAGCTCAAAAACATGTTTCCAAGGTGAAAAAGTCAAGTGTAAATGATACAAAAGCAGAAACTCTGTGTGTCTCACACCACTGGAACCCAAAGGGCAGAACGTTTTTGCGTGCCTCTACTTTTTTTTTGGGATGTAGCCGAGCCAATAAGCGAATCCTCCAACCTAAGTAGAGGACACAAAAAAGGACCAATGCGATTTAAATATTTTGGAATAAATTCAGCATTTGACGCGGCCAGGAAAGTAGGAAAGTTTTTACCTACACCTACACAAGTCCCCTGTTGGTAGCCTGCTATAGCTAAATAGTTAGCTTACTAGCTAGTTATACTGTACCAGAAGGAAATGATGATGGTTGTGATTTAAACTTTTTGGTATGGATTGAATATGTGATCATGGCAGGAAAGAGGGAAAGTTGTTTTAGCTAAATTAGGTTAACAACTGAACATTATAGTTAGCTAGTTAGTTGTACTAGATACCAGAAGGTAATGAGGATGTGTTTGATTTAAGTATATTTGTTTAAATTCAGCATTTCAGAGGGCAAAGAAACAGTGTAAGTTGTTTTAGCTACATTAAGTCCACTGTCACATGTTGCATGTCTGCAGACAAATTTTATTTTGATCAGAGATGCCCACTTCATGATTTACTACTTGATATTGTACCTGACAAAGAGTAGAGTACGGTGCCATTCTCTCCTTCATCAGGGTCTTTGGCTTGTATTGTACCCAGAAGAACCCCAGAGGACTGACCCTCTGATACCTGTTGATTAGACAAATAAATATCACCAATGTCATGAACCACATGTCATTTTTTGTCTATGGTCTTGTAAGATCACCTGAAGTATCATCTTTTTCCCAGCCTGTCTGTGGATAAATACTGGAGCATTGTCGTTGTCGTCCAGGACACTTATGAAGACGGTGCCGGTGGCGCTGCGAGCGGGCGAACCTCCATCTTGAACGACCACCGCCAGCTGGTAACTGGACTGCTGCTCTCGGTCCAGAGTGGCCCTTGTGCTCATCTCACCTGAAGCAGCGGAAAGGCCTCATTGGGGGTGATTGTACAAGCGACAGTAGCGATGCAGGCATTAACGGATGACACACGAGTATTAAGATGTACGAGCACGTCTGCATGCGCAGTACATGTTGCAAGCGTGGCAGATGCTGTTGAGACTCAGAAGGCTGCCAGAAAGTCATCACAAATCAGAGAACACGTTTCCTCCCACAGACTAACAGAGTCAGCAGGCCAATTAGAGCACAAGACGATGCTAGCGCTGTCAACACCGTCTGAATTATTTATCGTGGTAAGGAAAATACTATTTTATCTTTAATTGTTTTTTTTACTATAAATAATTGAAATGTTCTGTGGGGAGAATGTATCATAATAAATGTCACTCTGAAACATCTTTTATTTGCAACTTTGAACAAGAATACTCCTGGTTGACATATCCAAAAACGGTAGTCAGGGTGTTACGTACAAGCAAACAAACCGAAAAGCAAACCCCCTTAAAGTACTTACGCTCAGTACATCCCATTCACGACTAACCTGTGTGTGTGTTTATATGGAAGTTGCGGTCAGGGTGCAGCAGGCGGTATCCGAGGCGTCCGTTGGGGCCGCTGTCCCGATCAGTCGCCAACACGTAACCGAAGCCCGTCCCTGCCGGCAGGTTTTCTTTCACCGCCATGAAGACCCTCGCCTGCGTGAGTCGAGGGGAGTTGTCGTTTTCATCTGTCACGGATATCCGTACGGTGGCGCTGCCGGTCTTTTTCAAATGTCCTTGACCCGCAGTAGCCAGCACTGTTAGGAGATACATGTCCTTGACTTCTCGGTCCAGGGCGCTCTTCACAAAGAGCCAGCCGCTGTCTGCAACGATGCCAAAACCAGCAGCGTCACCATCCGGGCGCAGGTGATAAGCAAGAGGGCTGAAATAACCGGAGCCAGACGTTTCTCTGTTCAAGGCACGGACCCGCAGGATGCGTGTGTTTATCGGAGTGCCTTCTTTTAGTTCCACTCGGTAGCTTAGGGTATCAAACATGGGTCCCTGGTCATTCTCTGCTTGGACATGGACCACCAGCATGAATGTAGCGGTAAGCTGAGGCACTCCATTATCTTTGGCAATCACTTGGAGATCATAGCGGGGAATACTCTCATAGTTAAGGACCCCCACCAATCGTATCTCCCCACTGCTGCGTTCTATGCTAAAGGTCCTCTGCACCCCAGTCGGAGAGGACAGATCAAAAGACAGCTGGCCATTAGCTCCAGAGTCTCTGTCCTCAGCTTGTACGCGATACACAACAGTTCCCATTTCAGTTTGCTCTGGAAGCAGCAGGGACTCAGAGGAGGAGGGAAGAAACACAGGCGGGTTGTCATTAACGTCCTCGATGGTGATGTGTACGCAGGTCTGACCAAAGGCCGGGGGGTTGCCGGTGCGGACCTGCACTTCCAAGTCAAGAGACGACTGGACTTCGTGATCTAAGGAAAGACTGGAGCGCAGGGCCCCAGTATCAGGATCCACTGTGAAGTATCCTGTGGGGTCCCCGGAGCTGATGGTGTAGGCAATATCTCTTGAGGTTCCTGGCAGGCGGGGAAAAGAGACACAAACCAGAGGCAAGTTATCATCACCCAGGAGGCTGCAGTGAAAGCACTTAAGCATACTCCGAAGAGGCCATTTTTCAATTTAAAAGGGTGGATTATAAAAGCTTGGAATATGAAAGTATAAACAGTTGTGAAATGGAATTTATGATTGATGTAAATTTACAGGTAAGCGTGTGTTGATCCCAAGGGAGTTAAGACTGATTGACGGGTGCAGCTTCTGGTCCGTACCTATCTTACTTTTGGCCTGAACGGTACCCACGACGGTCCCCTGCAAGACATCCTCGGAAACGGTGAAGTAGTACTGCGCTTGTTCAAAGACAGGGGGTGCCACCAAGCCTGCCACCACACTGATGTTGACCTTGGCATTAACAAGGGCAACCAGACCTCCGCCATCCTGAGCTGAGATCACCATCGGTATGACCGTGTTGGCCTTGCCGTGGACGGGCCGAGAAAGAGAGATCACACCTGCACAATCAAGGGTACATTGAATGGAGTCATCATGTTTAATGGCCGTTAGCCTGGGTATTATACACAAATCTACAGATGTATAAAATAAAGAGGATGCACCGACCTGTGTCTTTGTTGAGGGTGAAGTAAGGAGAAGAGCCTCCAGATGCAGTTTTGTACGTAATCTTGCCATTTTCCCCCGAGTCTGAGTCATAGGCCATCACTCGGACCACAGAAGTCCCAGGAGCGCTTTGCGAGCTCAGGCTGACAGCATAGCTCAGCGGGTAAAAGGCGGGTCTGTTGTCGTTAATGTCCACCAGGTCTACCTTCACGTAGGCTAGCGTGCTCAGTCCGCCCTGTCCGAGAAACAAAAAGATCTCTTGTTATTTTATACCGTCACATTGGATAAATCACCAAACACTCATATGTGTTGCAAGTAGAGCGTATTAATGGCGCAGGGGAATAGCAGAAATAAAATTCAATGCATAGAGTGACCTCTGAGAATAGTCCCAACAGGTCAGATTGATAGCCTCCCCCAGGAGAGGCCTGCTCAGGGCGAGAGGTCTTTCCGCAGTCTGTTTCATAGGCTTTTCATTTGTGCCGAATACAATGCAGCCATTTCATTTGGACCAGGTGGCAAAAACAAAGGAGGCAGCCGTTCAACCCAATAAAATATTACTGCTTGACAGCTGAGGCAGTTTTTTTTCCCCCATCTAATCGTTTTAACATGGCCATCATTTTCTTTCATTTCTCAGCTTGTATTTTCATAGGATTATTTCAACCAAGTCTATGCTCTGCAGCCCGCACAGCTTACACTTGGTGTTGCTGGGTTTATGGGACACATTAGTGTAAAGTATTGTTTTCATAAAGACCAGGCCTCACCCCGTCCACCGCAGTAACCGTGAAGTCATAGCTGCTCTGGCCGACATCCCGATCCAGTGCGGCACGAGTGCAGATGACACCGGTCTCCTTGTCGATGGTGAACTGAGAGGCAATGGCATTGTTAAGGCCCGAGCCCAGGGAGTAGGTGATGGAGCCGAAGGAGCCGCCATCTGCATCTGTTGCTATCACCTATGAAGAAGAAAGCATGGCTGGTTGAATAATGACAATCCCAAAGTCAGAAGTCAAACGCAGGATATATTACAGTCCAACAAGAGCATGATAGCAGGTGCTGTTTGAAAGCATCTTTGGATTCTATTTTATTTATTTGAGCCAAGCAGGCCCTCTGGCAGGATGTGGGCTCTCGGGGAATGAAGGAGGATGACTTCTCCAGGATCCGGGAAGGATGCCAGCATGGGAAACTGCCTGCTTCAGGACTGGCGTCTGTCTACAAAGGACAGTGACAGCGGCGGCTGCGGAACAGCGGTATACCACACAGTTCGCTTCAGTGTGGCGCATTATACCCTGTAATGTCCCCCACGCTTGTGGTGTGGTTTTAATAAGAGCACGCCATCTACAGAGGGCTGGAAGCGCTGGCGTCGTAAAAAACGTAGCTCACGAATCGTCAGCCACGCAGTCGTTTACTACATACAGGATCTCCCACGACAGAGCGGGGCAAACAACGCTGACACCAGGCCCCTGCAGACCAGCAGCATAACAGTTCTCTTACAGTAAGATTCAATCTAACAGGTTTATTACTCCGTCCCTATTATTATGTTTTCATCACAATTTTTTGGTTGTTTGACTATGTGAAATGTTCTCACACAATTTCAACAAAACTCTGCTCTTAAAGTTTTGGCATACATGTTGTGGGTATCTATGAAGGTGTACAATCAGTATTGATCTATATCAGGATTGTTCGGCCTTGGCGGAGGTCTTCTGGACACCAAATGCAGTCTCAGGAACACTTATTACATATATTTTAACATTAGACAGCCAGATGTTCAATTTATGAGACCCTTAAAAAGCCTCCAGCCGGAATTTTAGATTTGTTTTTCTCAGTCGGGATTTCTATTGCTGTTTAAATCCTGCCTTTCTTCACGGTCTGATTGTACTGTCATTGGCTGTTCCTTCGTCAATGTTCATGCAATCATTGGGCGATCTACATGTCAGTTATAATACGCAGAACCACTGATCTGTCAGTGACTTTATCAACACTGAGGAGATGCCATGACATCACTGCTACATCATCGCTTTCCTGTCCATAATCTCCTTGGAGAAAAATACCAATATTTTGGAAATGTTAAGTGTTAGAGCTCAGAAAAGTAATCGCTCAGCTGTCCAAATTGCACTGTACATTTTGCTCTTTCACCGAGTTGGAATCATTAAGCGACAGTGCTGCTATGAAGTAGGATCAAACGTAAATGTTTGTCTCTCAGCATCTACAACACAAGTCAGGGGTGTGCAATCTTTTCACAGCAAGGGCCGCATACAGGAAAATTGAAGGATGCGGGGGGCCTCTTATATACATGGAATAAAATATCTCATTAATAATCATCCATCCATCTTATCTGAGGTCAGGTTGCGAGGGCATCAGCCTAAGACGAGAAGCACAGGCTTCCCTCTGCCCGGCCACTTTGTCCAG
The DNA here is from genome assembly GCF_027744805.1 of Dunckerocampus dactyliophorus. Lineage (NCBI taxonomy): Eukaryota > Metazoa > Chordata > Actinopteri > Syngnathiformes > Syngnathidae > Dunckerocampus > Dunckerocampus dactyliophorus. The sequence continues at coordinate 4,013,279 of NC_072830.1, forward strand.
CTCCTCCCAGCGGATCCAGCTGAGAGACGTGGTCTCTCCAACGTGTCCTGGGTCTTCCCTGAGGCCTCCTACCGGTCAGATGTCCCCTGAACACCTCCCCGGGGAGGTGTCTGGGAGGCATCCTAATCAGGTGCCTGAGCAACCACATCTGGCTCCACTCAATGCGAAGGAGCAGCGACACTACTCAGAGACATAGCATCTCACCGTTTCTCTAAGGGAGAGTTGAGCCACCCTACGGAGAAAACGGCCATTTGTACCCGATATCTTGTCCTTTCGGTCACTACCCAAAGCTCATGACCATAGGTGAAGGTAGGAACGGTGATCCACTGGTAAATTTAGAGCTTTGCCTCCATTAATAATCAAGTGATTTTTATTTTTCCCCAATATGCCGAGGGCCGTTAAATAGCCCCCGGGCCGCACTTTAGACCCGCCCGCCACAAAAGTAACAGGCAGAAAACAGAACCTGTTGCTGCAGTGTCGCAAAACACCTGAGTCGGCATCAGGAGTGGCGCCAAGAAAAAGAAAGTTCATCATCCAAAGCCGACTCTCTTTCTTAAAAAACAGTATTCGTGAGGGTGAAACTGCGGAATCATTCATTCAAGGCGATGAATGCTTGGGAGGGGGGGGTGCCGTCATTCAGGCTCCACTCTCATGCCGGAGCAGATGGGAGGCGTGGATGATTGTAAGTCCGAACAGAGGGCGAGTGGTGTGTGGGAGTGAGACAGCCAGCGATGAAGAATAATAAACCACACGAGGAAAGGGGAAAGCGAGCGCAATAGGAGGCAGCTACTCCATCTTTAAACGCGCTCAGGCTGGGCTTGCACGGTAATATTTTATCAGTTTGACTCAAATAATGAGCCCACAGTGTTATGCGCTTGTTTTCTCTGCAGTTGTTTGACAAGTATTAGCAGCGTGGGGGGTTAAAGAAAGGTTGCGGTGTGAAGAACTACTAGAAATTATGAAATGCAGCTAGATCCACAGTGGAAATATCTCCTTTCTCATGGTGGACCCATTCACAGCAAACTGTGTGATATTTGAGCAGATTTCTTTTGGTTGTCCAAGGTTCACCCACATGGAGCACATAAAAAATCCATACAAGTTTCATATTTATGATATGAAATGAAAAAAGTAGTGGGGGAAATAAAAGGAAAAGTTGGAGGGATGGTTGCCGCAGCCGTGTCAAACTTTTATGCTTCCCTTCAACACTCAACTGGGCCAGTTTGAACAGTTTCACTACTGCAAAGTAATACGGTGAGGATGTTTGGATACGCGGCTTGGATGCGCAAGCACAATATGTTCCATGTGTTTAGCGTAAGGCTCATTGATGGGAATGAGCTCTCAGATAACAAACCGCACATTTGCATCAAGTCCCAACCACTTCTGGCCTGGAGCGCCCAAGGCTATCATCTCAATTGGGCCCTCCCGTGTAGGTTAACGGCGGCGCATCGGTGTCATCTTCCTGCACAGTTTCCCATACAAGATGACATGAGGCCGTATGCAAATGAAAAACTCAAGACGGGAAAATTAGCCAAGCCACAAACCGCCAAGCCAAGGGGACGAGGAGAGCCCAATAAAACACGGCCGTTGGCTTGAAAACAAGCGTCGTAAAAGTCTGAGGAGGGGAAAATGAAAAACGCTGCAGTGGAGCTACGATGTCACGACAAGATCTTTCACCTCAAACGTCTGCCGCAAAGATTAGCTTCTTTTCTTGCATGTTGACTACCAGTGGAACCTTTGAAGTCATACAATTCAAAGTTTGACCAAAATCTTCGCGTTCCAACCTCTGTCACACAAAATATCATGTGTGTATATTAGAGATGCAACAGCACTCGTTCAATCCCGGCCGTTTTTCAAAAGACTACCCCTTCATTGCTGACCATTTTAGACAATTTTGACTGATCTTTCAAGGCACACAGAATATTGTGTTCTATGGCTATATAAAAATGGAACCTGCCAAAAGAAAGATTAGACTCCTGTCTTTCATCAAAAAAGTTTGTTTCTACCTTTTTCTGTTCTTCAGTTTGGGTTTATATTAGTGAGTGAGTTAATTGATGAATATGGTGGAAAACAGTGATCAGTGACATTTTTGTCTCTTTTGTCTTTGTCTTGGACCAAACCAGTAACTGAACCGATTACTCGATTAATCAAAACAACAAGATTCGGATTAATCGACTAAGAAAAGAATCGTTAGTTGCAGCCCTAGTGTATATCTCGCAAGACTCCAGCAAATCTTCTAACACGTCAGCTCAGGTGAGCATCGATAGGATTTAACACTCGTGTTGTTTTGGGGTTTTTTTTGTTTTTTTTGTGTTGAAAATTTGATAATGACCGTAGAACTGGAAAACAGTGGGCTGGCCACAGTACAGTAAAATATGACAATACAGTCTTCCCTTGTTTATCGCGGTTAACTGGTTCTAGACCTGACCACAACAAGTGAATTTCTGCGAAGTAGGATTCCATATTCATAAATGGAATATTTTTGTAGTTAGAGCAGAGAATACCTGTTTAAATACGTTTTTAGCATTATTAGAGCCCTCTAGACATGAAATAACACTTCTATGGTCAGTCCTTACACTTGTACTACCCAATATAGTTGACATAATAAAAGAAAATAAGACATCTTAAACATACTGTAAATAAGACATTACCTAGACTCACACTTCAGCATTGACAGGATACCTGGTGGGTATTGTCTCATCAATAATAATAACGTTCCTGACACCTAGTGGCCAGTGTAGTAGAATACGACTACAATGCCCAGTGAACATTCACACTGGAGCTGCTGTCAGCCACAACTCACTGGCTCTGTCCACACTGTGAGCCATGCTAAAACTCAGCAACTCTACAGTACATAGCTTCTAAATGTCTTATGTTTGTATTTTGTATTTGTATTTTCATTCATTTAGCCATTCATAATGGAAAATGCTTAATTTGGGCCAAGAATACGTACAATTTGCTTACATATGCATGTTTTGACTAATAATAGGCCGCATTCAACCACAAAACAGTGATCATTTATTCATTTATTCATTTTTGAAAAACCGCAACAAGGTGAGGGCGTGATGTTCGAACCGCGATGCAGCGAGGGACCACTGTAATCATAAAAGAGGAACGGAATGTACATACTTGCTGAATGTATGGGGAAAGACTGACCTCCCAAGCACAGTCATTGCTCGTCATCAAAGACAAGAAAAGGTAAACAGTGGTGGAACTTATTTTTACACTTGCACAAGAGTTAAGACTGTTAACATGTGACTTAAAACTTTACAGATAAAGTGACCCTGGCACAGATTATTTCTATTCCTACTATTGGATATGGGAAAATGTATTTGAAATTCAAACAATCGGCAGGTTGACCAGAAAAAAAGACAAAATATTTAAAAAAAACAGGAAAAAAGGGAAAAATTGGAAAAAGAAAGTTGTTATTTATTAATTATTTATTATTTATTTTTTCAATTAATAAATACATTTATTAAATGTAATAGAATATTAAATGTATGAAAAATTATACTGTAAATATTAAATTAATCTATTAAATAATTTTATTTAAAAACAAAATACTAGTCACTATTAAATATTAAATTTTATTTAAAAATAAAATACTCTTCACTCGGTCATGGTCATGCTAACAGGCCTCTGTTCTTTTCGCACCCTCTCCTCTTCATCATGTAGGTAATTCACAACCTTCTATTTGGATTCAAAAGGCTGCAAACATAATCTGGGATCATCAACCACAGCGGCAGCAGCGGCGGCAGCAGCAGCTTGAGGTTTTCTCCCCACACTCGCGTCGGTGAGTGAGGCATGATGGCCGTCTTATCAGCAGTGTTTGCTGGAGCCCTTTTAGTAAAACAAGCTAGGAGAATCCAACCATAACTGGGACACTTTGCGGTTCTCCCATCAGATTCCAGGAGCCTTGCGGAGGAGACCGTCTGACGGTTGTGTCCACTAAGGAGAAGCAGATTCACATGCCTCTGTATATTTATCTTCAATATGCTGAAACTGATCAGGGAGCCTGACGCTCTAAAAAAAGAAAAGCAAGAAAAAGAACCTCCCGGCACACTGGCTGGTCTTCCTTTGCGGTCGGAGAGAAAGTCTAGGAAGGTCGTTATTACCATGGTTTTTCTTCACCAATGGACTAGAAGAGTTCTCCTTAGACTTATCAAATATGGCTCCTTAACTAATAAACACGCAATCAAAACTGAGCATTGATTGAGTGGCGAGGCTTCAGGACATCCTGGAGGACTATACAACCACCTGCTGGTGACTTTGGTCGTATTTTCCCAGGCTACTGTTCTTCCACCAGCCTCACTGTGGAAATAACGACAGTGAATAAATGAGTGACGTAGAAAAACCCCCACAGAGGCCCATAAGGAGGTTTTTAATCACGCTCCCCCAGTCAAACAGATTTGTCTCCCGTCGTTCCGCCGTGAAGGCCGACCAATCAGGACAGCGGTGCTGCCAATCCAAATAGGCCGCAAATGATGGAGCGCGTATGTAAATGTTTGCCCACTGGGAAATTATCGCATGCATCCATCAACTGCATTCGCATGCAAATGCCCTTTCAGTGCACCTTAAAACATGCAATCAATGTCAGAACGCTGCAAACATCGGCGAGAGAGACGTCACGGCCCATCAACGTCACGCCAAAAGACTGACGGCTGAGCTAGATTAAGCGGGATCTTCTGAGCAGTCATGGCTCAACCCAGTGCAGATGAGAATGGAGAGAAATCAAAAAAGAGCTGGGCCAGAAATACTGGACCTCTAAATCTCGGGGGTCAACGTTTACGAGCGTTTGCTTTTATCTTCCTTGGCTACCTGAACGCAGCGTATACCTGACCCAAAATGTGCTTCACATTTAAAAGGCATGAGGCTTTACTGATACAGTCATGTCAGAAAAGTAGGACTTCCCATGTTCACTTCATTTGTAAATGGTAAATGAGCTTTTCACTTGTTCAAGGTTTGAGTTCGAGTTGACTTTCATAATCATTACACCACAGATGTCCAAAGTGCGGTCTGGGGGCCACTTGTAGCCCACAGCAGTTTTTATATTAGCTCACTCTAAAAGTCTAATTTAACAAAAAAAAAAGGAAAAAAAACAGCAAAACTGGAAAAATCAGCAGTAATTTTACAAGAATAAAGTCAAACATCCATCCATCCATCCATTTTCTATACCGCTTCTCCTCTTTAGGGTCGCGGGGGCATGCTGGAGCCTATCCCAGCTGACTTCGGGCATATTAAAAGAAAAAAGTTGTAATCTAACAAGAAAAATTCGTAATTTTACAAGAATAAGGTCGTAGTATTACGAGGAAAAATATTGTCATTTTAGTAGCTTAAAGTTGAAGTATTAAAAAAAAGACGTTATTTCTTTAAACTTACGTGATATTATGAGAAATAAAGTTCAAATTTTCTGAAAACTAGGTTGAGGAAAATATTAAATATTATGGCAATAAAGTCATAAATAAATAGTTTGGGAAAAAAAACTAGCAAAAATGAAAAAAAACAGCTGTAATTTTATGAGAATAAAGTCAAAATATTAATAGAAAAAGGTTGTATTCTAACGAGAAAAAAGTTGCAATTTTACAAGAATAAACTTGTATTATTATGAAAAAATATTAAAAAACTTTTTTTTTAATGTGGTGTTTTAAAAAAGCCATAATATTATGAGAAACAAACAAAAGAAAATAAAGTTGGAGAAAAAGTTATAATATGGGAATAAGAACATTGAAATATTTTGGGGGGAAAAACACATGCAAAAATGCGCAAAAAAGAGCAAATTTCATGCTAATAATACGCTTTTTATCTACATCACAAAGCTAACATGCAGTTGTAGCACATCTACATGTGTTGCTTTACTAAATATCCAAGTGGCAAAGTTGCATCCTTTCATTTTCCACTACATGGCCATTGCTACATTAGACAAATGCTCACACTTATGGACAAGTTTGTCAACCAACCTTGCTCAAAATTTACCGACATGTGCTTGCCAGTCCCCTAAAGGTGTGTGCCTGGTGGTGATTCGACTAAACCCTCTGAAGTTACAGTGCGTACAGTCAGCACACAACTGCAGCTTCATATTGTACAGACTAAATATTTTCTTTAAGTGTTCTTTTAAGTTTCCAGTACAGTTCAGTCGGGTTTTCCACGTATGTTTGGATCAATAAACTCGATCAGGCTTGCCTTTCACCTCATGGTGCGTGCTTGGTGGGAACGGGGCTGGAAGGTATGTCACTTACAATCCAATATAGCCGCCATCAGCGTGTTTACAGCCATGTTTTGACCACATGTCTTTCCTCCATGAGTGGATACTTTCCTGGTATGATGGGCTGGAAAACTACAAGTCATCATCATCAAATACAATTTCAACAACAGTTTCAAAGACCTTTTATTGGCCAAACTCCCACGCAAGCAATTAAGAGGCGGCGGATGATAGACCGACGCGGGACATGCTGATCATTAAAAGCCAGTAAAGGTAAAGAGGGAAGTGTGGGGGTCGAGTGGGTGGGATTGCAGGAATGTGGCCAGCTTTGAGATTTGCACAGCTGGTGTAAAGCCTTCTGCTGCTGCTGGTGGTGATGATGATGTCCTGGCATCACTTCTGAGGAGGGTAAAGACCTCCTGGTGTACCCCCTCACACTAAGCACTAGAGTAGGTCACATGTCAGTGCTATAACAGTCCACTACAATGCAGCGATACATGTCGGATGTTTGAGACATACTAGCATGGACCAGCACTGGATAAAGAACATGAAACACTATTAGCTATCATCTGGGAGTCGTTAATAACTGTTGCAAACATCACGTCAAAGAGGCCCATACCGTAGCGCTTGTTTATGGTTTCACTGCTGCAGACCAAAGTGCTGGATGACTGATTGGACCCAAAGAATAACGGCACCATGTTCAAACCCAAACTGCCTGCAGGCGAAATGGATGGTTTGGCCCGAGCTCTTTGGCGTGTGGGTCACAAATTAATTCTCTTCCAAAAGGAGCGCAGCTTTTGAAATCCTTTGAATGAACATTTTTTTACATCAGCTCCCAATTATCCATTTGCATAACCTCTTTTGTACGCGCTTCAGCAACAGACGTTGGAGAAAGTCACGCTTTCCCGATAATTGCAGAACAAAAACAGCCGTGTCAGAATCTCCTCCCTTCAGTGTCCTTGCCTGACTTCATAGGAACAATCAACTGCAGATTTGTCTTTGTCCAGATGTCCATTAAACCCCGTCTGCGGGATTGTCCCTGAGAAGGGGCATAAAAACGCCAAGGTCACTAAGCGTCTTCATCAATCCTCCTCGCAAGTATACGATCATGTGACGCTTGCCAGATCGTCTCATCCAGAGCGAGCGTCAACTGTACGTAACGGGGCGGATGGTTTGACCTGGTTATGTGTTGCTGTCCCGCACATGTGCTGAAGGAAAGCCAGAAGAACACTTCTTAGGTGAACGCTACCAGAGCGCAGTCGTCGGATGTCAGGAAAAAATGTTTTTTTGCTGCACTTAGAAAATGTTTTGTGTCCATTATTCCATTTGAGGGCCGCACGGTGGCCTGATGATTAGCATGTTGGTCACATACTCAGGATATCGGAAAGATCTGGGTTTGAATCTCTGTTTGGGCATCTTTATGTGGAGTCTGCATGGTCTCCCCCTGCCCGTGTGGGTTTTCTCCGGGTGCTCCGGTTTCCTCCCACATTCCAACAATATGCATTTCAGGTGAATTGTAGACTCTAAATTGTCCATAGGTATGAATTTGAGTGTGAATGGCTGTTTGTCTATATGTGCCCTGCGATTGGCTGGTGACCAGTCCAGGGTGTACCCCGCCTCTTGCCCAAAGTCAGCTGGGATAGGCTCCAGCTTACCCCTGCGACCCTTATGAGGACAAGCGACATAGAAAATGGATGGATGGATGGATATTCCATTTGATTTGTACTATGCATTAACATACATGTGTATTTCTGCAAAGTCTTGCTATAATTAACTGCAAAACAATCATCCACATGCTTATCACCTGATTCAAATAATGAAGAGTTGGACATTTTCTCTAGAAGCCATCTTTTCAGGTTGTTTTGATTTGTCTCCTTGCATGCGTGTTTTATTCAACTGTAACTCTCATTCTCAAAGAACTTATCCCTTCTCTTGTCTGTTTTGGAGCTAGCCTGACACTGGACATTTTTGTTTTGGTTGCCCATTTTCTAAATGTTACCCTGTCAAAACATTAAAGTTTGGAGAGTGGACGGCATGATGTCGGGGTATTAATCAGATGCAAAGTAGGTGGTCCACAGTCCAGCTTAGAAAGACTGCGCCATGTCTGAATATTCTCATGCATCCAGGTAATTGTATTCTCACGGCGTTGAATCAATCACAACTGGACTGTTTAGGCTGTCTTATAAGACGTTTCACCTCTCATCCGAGCAAGAGTCATCAGTTCATGTTCAAAGACTAGACAGGACAGCTCTGTTCTGAGGGGATGGTGGAGGATGCAGAAATAAATAACTTGGATCCTGCACCATCCCCTCGGATGAGAGGCCAAACGTCTTTTTAGACAACCTGAGCAATCCAGTTGCGATCGGTTCAATGCCCTGAGACAGACTGCACTGGAATGTCAACATTGACTCTTGTTAGCGGCGATAATAGCGAGATTCCATTCGATTATAACATTTCTGGAGCCGACTACTGTATGATCAATAATCGTATCGAGGCTGATGAATATTGGTCTTCAATGACTGACACAACAATGATAGACAAATACATTCTTGTCGACTAGAAATGTCGATAGGTACATTTGTAACGCGACATCACAGTGAAGGCTTTCAACATTTAAGCTCTTTATCGTCAATAAAACCAGAGCTCTTAAATAAACAAACACTACGTCAATAGTTCTTCATGTGGTCCGCATTAAAACTGTTGAGCTGTCAAACAACAAAGACGTCCCTAAACCCCACAATTCAATCATTCTGCAGTTTAGTTTGCTGTTTGACACAATTTTCAGTGGTATGTTGGACTTTTTTTTTTTTAACTTTCATTAGACTTTCTTGTCAAACTGAAGCGTCTGTCTTTCATCTGGACCTTCCATCTGGAAGCGATTAGGCATCAAACCATTTAAGAGTAGAGTTTCTGAAAAGGCACAACGAGCAGAGAGGAGAGATATTGTGCAACAAGAAAGGAAAAGAAAGGGGCAGAAAACAGCAAGGATGGGGTTGGAAAAGTACAGTATATTCAAGAGTGTGCAGGCGGCGTGTAATACGATATTTTAGCCATTAAATTATCTGTAAGGGCTAATCAGGCCCAGACATGTTCCAATAATTATGACAAAGTGCCTACTCAGTATATTGCACACTCAAATCAAGTAACTCTCGGACAATATTCTGTGTATACTGTTGGGAAGTAAAATATGTTTGACATGTTTTCAAAGCGCCAGCTTTTATCTGATGTGCGGCCTGATGAGGATTCCAGTGGATAATGTGAGCCACTGGACCAGCCAAATTTTGCTTTGGGAAAAGACCACGGATGGGAATGTTTAAAGGATCCCTGACATGATTCATCAACTTTGCTTGAATATGTTAAATATTGTTAGTAATTACGTTCTACATTGTTTGATTTTTGAAAGCAAACGCTAAATTTGCAAATATTCCATTTGTAGGTGTTGGTGCCCCCCGTGACGAGCTCGCTCTCACAGTTCAGCCTCATGTCCGGAAGTGACGTCATCAAGTAAAAGTACACAAACGCTTCTCGAGGTGGATGGTCAACTTGGTTCAGTACATTTTTCATCAAAATAGTAGTCATGCCAAAACCTCGTGTTGCTGCTGGATGTTGACAGGGTGATACTACTACAACAATGGACGAAGCAAGTGCAGAGAACGAGAGACAGATGGACGCCCACCTCGAGTTCTCTTTGCAGTGATCATTACACTGATGACTGCTATGAAGGAACACCTCTACAAGAAGCATTTGACTTGAAAGTAGGACATAAATGCATTTTGAAAAGCGATTCTATTCCGCCAGGAAAAAGGAAAAAAAAGACCACATCAAAGTTGCCACAGTCATGTCTTGTTTACATAACGTCTTCTAAACACTAATCCATGACAGCGACAAGGCTGTAAAGCATTATACATGTTATATAAACAGCTTATATCTCATATATAACATATTTAAGCAAAGCTGATAAATCATGTCAGGGACCCTTTAAGGCATCGATCGATTCTCCAACTGTTGATTCTCCAATTTCAGTGGTCATTAACACATTTGATAAACCGCATGGAACATGGCTGACAATTCTCAGGGAAGGTTTGCGCTGCATAGGAAAATAAACAAAACTAAAGCCTCACAGAGAAGAATTAACCCATTGGCCACCTGGACGGACGGAGGACAGCTCGTATAGTAAACCTGCACAAGACATTTGCCTGTTTATTTTGCAAAGGTCAAATGGAAGAAGTTATTTTCTTACGCACGCTGATTGCTGTTTGGGCCGCTGGAAAGTAAAACAAAGAAAGAAAATTGCCCGTTGGAGATTATTCCAGCACTGAAGAAGTCATTTTGATTGACAAATCTTGTCACACGGATTTATAAGGAGCTTGTCTTTGAGAATGCATGTAAGACGGATGTCCAGATACAGATATAAATTGTAAAAACACATGTCTTCATTGGTGAGTAATGTCAAAAACATCATTTTGGATATGACAGCGATGAGGGACATTGCATGGACAAACCGACCTGAGGTCACGCCTGCACTGGATGCCCTGGCCTTTCAACTAAACCCCCAAAGTGTCCTTATGTGGCTTCCATGCCGACTGAAAAGATAAAGCCAGACTTTGCAGCAGGAGACAACTTTGCAACCTCTTTGTCAGGACTACAAACAGGTCGACTCAGGATGTTTATGAAATCTTCGGTTATAAGTTGGTAAGATTACTCTGTTTAGTTTCCTAGTTTCATTATACAGTGGAACCCCGGTTTGCGAGTTTTTTAGTCAGCGTCAAAAATGTAGCCTCGGTTTGCGTAGATTTTCCGATTAGTGTACGATATGGCGTCCCTCTTGTTGTGAATCCAACTTTGCTCATAATGTATTTTATCGCAAAATGTCTCTGTTAGCCTCCTGTTAGCCTGCTAATACATGGCAACAGTAAGCGAAAGTCACCTCCGTCGCCCCGTTAATGTCATCAGCAGTTGACTGTAGTTCTTAATTAACACAGTTTTACATGCATAAAACACTTGCATATAAATGACGGATGAAAGGGGTAAATAAACATATGAGGCTACTTTTACCTTCACTGAAGACGACAAAGACATGATGAGGCACCACCTTGGTGTTTTGCTATGAGTTATATCTTGAATTCAAGTGTTTCTCACCTTCTTTATCAAAATGCTGCCACTTGCATCTTTCTTTGGCTACATTTTGGCTTGTTTTGCAACCATGATTCAAAGAAAGGCAGAGACTTGAGGTGAGAAACACTACTGAATTCAAGAAATAACTCGTAGCAAAACAGGAAGGTGGTGTCTGTGTTGGTCTCGCTAACAAATCGTATCTTTGGCAACAATCACTTCAATGAGTTTTGTTTTGTCATTGCAAACCTATAAAAACATGTTTTGTGTCAACATTTTTGGCTTTCTGGAATGGATTCATTGGTTCTGCATTGTTTCTGATGGGAAAAATTAAACTGATTGGGTTAGAGTACGTTTCGGTCAGACTCGGACCTTCTGAAGCGGATTCATTCGGACACTAACCGAGGTTCCGTTGTAATAACAACGGTGACTTGTATAACATATTTTTGCGCTTAAATGACAATTAACTATCCTAAAATGTAAAACAACATTACTGGTGCAGTATTTAAAACATTTATGATGGCCAAACTTCAACTCCCGAAACAGATGAATTTTATTTCAATCATTTTTGAATCGGAAAAATGTGATGGTTGGACTGTATTTATGTTGAAGGTGTGTTCCGCTATGGGACATATCATGATGCTCTCTCAAGCTGACATGAATGTTTTTACATGATAGTGTCTAATTGTGATTTGTGTCCCTGTTTCATGAAGGCGAAGAAAGCGTTCCCTTTTCTCCAACAAAAAAAAGACATTCTGGCTTTACAAACACGAACCCTTCCCAGCATGCGGGGGGTGCCTCTGCACTGTTGTGGTCTTGGCTCTGCTGCCTGCAGATCGTGGGGGGGCTGCCGGCGTTGGTTGCCCACTGAGCATGGCAAGAACAAACACTGCACAGATCCTGGTTCCTAAAGATCCAAGCGTTTGTTTGATGCGGAATATTCATCACTACTACTATCTCTGTGTGGGGTCATCTGCTTTCTGGTCATGTGATGCTTTTTAGTGCATGTCAATGGCAAAAAGCACGACTTCTTTCATCGATACCCGCAGTCCACATAGGGGATGACCACGCTGCACTGCACTGGCATTCATTTGCATTGTAAGGCATTCAAAGAGTACATTTTAATCTCATCAGGCTGTGGTCTCCGCACAGCAGCGCACAATTAGTAACAATGAGAAACACACTGCAGGCTTTTCATTTAAAGCAGGGGTGTCCAAACTTTGTCCAGCGAGGGCCACATAGTGAAAAATGAAAGGCTGCAAATTTGCCACTTTGATAAGAAGTTATATATATTTCAAAAAACTGCATTTCAACGTTGTGATATAGCTTAAAAAAAAACAAAAAACGTATTATTAGTGTCAACTTTTGCATTGCTATTTTTTTCCATTTTTGCTGTTGTTTTTTTTTACTTTCTTCTTAAATAATCTTTGTAATTTCTCGCAATACTATGACTTTCTTTCTATGACTTTCTTTCCTATGACTTTATTCCCACAATCCAAGTTTTTCCCCAACCTAATTTTCCACAAACTTTATTTTGTTTATTTCTCATAACATTACCGCTTTTAATAACACTTAATATTTCAACTGTATGCTACTAAAATTATTAAATTAAATTGAACTATTCTTCCTCATAATATTACAAGCTTATTCTCATAAAATCAAGACTTTTTTTTTCGATAGAATACAAATTTTTCTTGTAATATTTTGACTTTATTCTCGTAAAATCACAGCTTTTTTTTCATTTCTGCTGTTAATTTTCCAACTATTTCCACTTTCTTCTTGTAAATTTTTTCGTAATTATGACTTTATTCGTATAATATTTTGATATTATTCCCATAATATAACTTTCCCTTTAAACAAATTTTCCAAAAATTACATTATTTTGTTTGTTTCTCATAATACTACAACTTTCATCTTTTTTCTTTAACATGTCAGCTGTACGCTACTAAAATGATATCAACTTTCCTCATAATATTACGACTTTACCCTCTTAATTGTGACTTTTTTCGATAAAATACGAGTTTTTTGTCTTTTACTCTTGTAAAATTGCAATTTGTTTTCAAATCTGCACTTAATTTTCCAAATATCAAAATTTTCTTGCTGTAAATTTTGTTCTGGTAATTATTAAGTTATTGCTATAATATTTGGACTTCAGTCTCGTAACATTATCACTTTTTCAACACCCATTATTTTCCAAAAATTCCAATTTTATTTCTTGGTTTCTTTGTTTTTTGTAATATTATACCTAAAAAAAATTTTTTTAAAACATCTTTTTTCTTTAATATTTCAACTCTATGCTACTAAAATGACGTTATTTTTCCTCATAAGATTACAACGTTATTCTCGACCAATTACAACATTTTCTTGTTCTATTATAACGTCTTTCGCTTTATATTTTAACTTCATTCTTGTAAAACTACTGCAGATTTTTGCTGTTGTTGGTTTTTGTTTTTTGCTTTTCTTGTTAAATAATATTTACAGAATGTTCTGCGGGCCAATACAAAAAAAGCCGCGGGCCGCAAATGGCTGCAGGGCCGCACTTTGCACACCTTTGATTTAAAGCATCTTATTTGCTCTTGTGTGAAAGCAGAGCTTCCTATGCTGTGTCTGTAGTTTTCTCCGACGCCAGCTGCAGGATGCACCACATGCGTGCACACAAGCTTTGCTGCAAACTCCAGAATGTGAGGTCCTTCGCTGCTAAGTAAGACCGGGATGCTTTTAGTCGCCTTTGTAAAGCTCAGCACACGGCGCCAAATCTGTGGTGTGGCAAGAACTGCACTCCTCTGAAGCTCCTCAACGCTTAATTTACAGCCACAGCCCGACTGAAACAAGCGAAACTTCATCTCTCAGTCGCCTTCATGCTTTTGACAGCAGCAATTGAGAAAAGATTTAAACGGGAGGCCAGAGGAGACGTTTCAGTGGACTTTTATGTTTATTGCCACACTGAAATTGTCATTTCATTGTAGATTGTTGCAAAACAAAAATGAAAATAGACAGTCTGGGAAGCAGGATTGCGTTATGAATAGCTGCAGACCACACTGGTCCATCTCGTGGGAAGCTTCCCCACAAATAAACTCCAAACAGGATCTATATTTGCAGCAAGCCAAGCATGAGAATGTCTTACGGTCAAACTAATGTCTAGAAACTATGCGTGAAATTGCAGCATAAATATGAATTTGTCAGAGAGGGAAGTCAACATGCAGAATATGGTACAATTTGGAATTTAATGATGTTCTAACAGTGATATATGTCTATAGAGCTTGTTTATGAGCACCAAACATGATATAAAAATCGATCATGTGTATATGCCCGCCACTTTGAACAAAACCAGGCTTTGCTACACATGTTAACAAAACAGTTTGAAGGCTAATTTGATAAAAACCTGGCCAGGATTATTTTTTATTATTCGATATTGCAAGGTGTATCGCAGGGGTGATCAAAGTGCGGCCCGGGGGACATTTGCGCCATTCTTAAAATACAACTAAACAGGAAAACCACCAATAACAGCGAAAATTTAAGAAAATAGCAGTAATTTTTACGAAAATAACGAGGTTCCATTGTACTGTAATTCTTTAACCACGAATACCTCATAAATACATGAGTACAGAATAAGTCTAAACCCGCTACACCCACCGCTTGAAGGGAGAAATCTGTGTAAGGCTTCGCTACACATCTTAATCTAAAACCTGAAGCTCTGCCAAGCTCTGTCAGTCAGCTACAGACGTGGGAGCTGTAAGCTTGAACATTTTTTTCTTAAGCAAATATGCTAACCTAGCCTGATGTTAAAATGTCATGTTAGCACCTTCCCATCACATAGCTATGCTAGTGCTGCTAACGTTCGTGTCCTCCTGTCCCACGCTGTAATGTTACGTTGTTGTACGTGATATATGGCTATATCACTACAAGTGCAGAGTTACAGTATATGCAGTACATATACGTCAAAAGTGGATTAGCATTAGCATTTCAGCTACAGACACACAAAATGGCGTGTTCCCAGTAGGGTTTACAAAAAATAAAGCACTTTTAAAGCGTCTCAATTCCAGCATCAAGGCAAAACACTATTAAAAATCGAAATGGGAGCATCCCAGATACAGATTGTGTGTATGTGTATTATTAACTAGCTTATTAGTGGCAGCATATTGTTGGTTGGTAACCTACATCATCAGATATGTTCAGAGTATTTTAAACTTCCTCCAAGTGCTTTAGTTTTCCGCTCACATTCAATCTTCCCTGCTGCCGGCTACTGCTGCTCCATTTAACGATAAAGTTGACAGACGTTCCCTCCATGATGTAACCTGGAGGAAATCTAAGCCCTGTTGGCGCCCGCTCGCACTTGAAACAAGGAATTCACACTGACTGAGCTCGATTCTCTACCGTCGTCCCCGCAGTCGACGTAAAAGACTACAGACGAAGACAACCGGCATGCTACATGCTCGTCTCACGGCAGGCAAGCGAGGTGAAGGAGTGCATTGGAGGGCGGGGTTAAGTCAGGCCATCGGGGGTCACCAAGGCCTACTGGAAGCATACACATAAACACAGCCTGTCACCCACTGATAAACACTGTCAAATAAATGAAGACTGCTAAAGCACGGCAGGTTCTTACTTCCTGTATAGGTCTGTTTAAATGTAGGCTAACAGGCTAATTACACAGCAACATTTCCACATGGAAATGGATGCTTTTAGGACATTTGTTTGCACCACAACAGCATTGTGGAGCCTGGAAAGGCAAACATTTGAAAACACTTCTCAGAATCGAAACCAAAACAACAACAACGGCGGACCACAGTGCTGTTGTAGCTTTCGTGCTTAGAAAAGCGTACATTTACCGCAAGGAGTTTTGCGCCATGACATACCGTCTGCTTATAGCAATGTCCTAACACCGTTCCCCCAAAGATTGTCGCAATTCTACAGGAAGAGTCACCACTAACGAGCTATTTTACCATCAGGTAGGTGAACAAATTTTACTAATATAAATGAATAAGTATGTAACTAACATACATATGTATTTCGAAGGTACACATTAATGTCACACTGACCTGCTATGATTATCTGCTCGCGACGTCTCGTCCCTAAAACAAGTCCTCCACATACTTATCACCCGATTCAAATAGCCTTGGCTGTCTAGGCATGTGAGTCTACTCTTCATTGTCTCTCTCACAGGAGATCCCCCCTCTCCTTGCAGATGTGGTTTCCAATATAAACTATACTATAAGTATTCTCTAGAAAATGTTGGTAGCATTTTTGGGTGTCTGGAACAAATGAATTATTACTATTATTATTGCTTCATTTTGCGTATGCTTTGTTTTTTGGGATGGATTTGAACAAAACCAGGGGACAGTATGTAGGAATAGTGTTTCTTTACAAAGTGGCATCACCATCTACTGGCCTGGCATGCATATTACATCATTTTCAGCTTTTATTGTGACACAGCCCAATAGACCAATAGTGATGTGCGGATCGGTGCTGGTATATCGATACTTCCGATACCAGCATTCACTACATCGATGCATTGATTTATATTCCTAGGATTCAACTACATCGATCTGGGTTCTCAAGTTTCCATTCAGGACGACATATATATCGATCTAGCATGGTTTAAAAGGTAATCCATCGATTGAATCGATACGAGGAAACTGCCAGAATCACTCCGAAATCACCACACTTCCTGTTCTTTTACAAGCAGATTGCCATGAAATATTTTCCTCACTGCGATTCATTTGCTGTGAGCGCCTTCTGAACCCCCCCACAAGCTAAATAAAAGAAAAACGGGCAAAGGGGGTTTCATTTCCTTTCTGGGATATTTATTTATCTTTAGCTTAAATATTTAGGTGGTTGTCTAGTGATATTTTATCTTGTATACACGTCTGGCCGCCTCCTCTTTGTGTGATTCATTTCAAACAACGAGTCCACGAGAGGGTAGGCAACGAGTGCTCAGACGCGCAACATCAAGCAAACCTATTGGAAATTTGGGGACAAGATGTTTGCTTCAGCACTCGTGTGTGTTGGGTGATTGCGTGGAATGAGGCTGGCGTGTTGGGCTTTTTTCTGGTTGCATTAAGTGGAAGGATGCTCAGTGATAACAACCTTGGAGTCCAAGCTCTTAAACCAAGTACAATTTTACCGACATTAAGAAGAAATGTCAGGTTGCACAATCAATGCTGTGCATGATAATGTCACATGAGATGCCAGCATGTTGCATCAAAGGGTTTGATGTACTGTACTTCTTTAAGGGACAGCGTTCTACTGGTCACAGCTGGCAAGCGAGCTAACGAATGTTGATTTTAAAGGAAAGGCTTGATGACGACAATGGGTTTGTTTTGTTTTGCAGCCGTCAAAATTGACATTATCATTATAGAAAACATACATCATATAAATTCTTCATTTATATTTATTATTACAAATAAATGTTTAACGTACCGGTACTTTATTTTTACGTAGTATGTATTATTAAATATCTTTATAAAGGTAATTAATGTTAACTTATTTTAGTTGCATATGTTATGTAATCTTAATCCATTTCATTTTATATATGTATATATATATATTACATTTATTTATTTATTGACGATATCCATCCCAAGATGGCCCTGACAGCTGATGCCAGAAATGGTTTTATTTTGCTTAAGCCATATATGAAATATATATCACAGAAATGATTTTATTTTATATTTATTTTGAATTTAAATTATAAAATTTTTCATTGCAAATTCAGATATAATTATTTTATGTTTATATTGTATATATATTAATTCATTTTATTTTAAATATTATTCAATATTTATTTTATTTAATATATGATTTATTATTAATTTATTGTATTGTTGTAACCCTTCTCTCTCCCAAAGTCAGCTGGGATAGGCTCCAGCATACCCCTGCGACCTTAGTGAGGATAAGCAACATAGAAAATGGATGGATAGAGGTAGTGTTATATATTATTTCACATGAATTTATTTCATTTTTAGATATGATTTATTATTTATTTTATTTATTGACAATACATGCAACCCAAGATGGCCCTGACATCCAGGGTCAAAGGCCATTTCATATCATTTTCAGGCAGCTACGTGTGTACAGTACAGCAACTGTCAATGGTTGTCAACATGTTATGAGTGCATCCAGTGTTAAAATGAGTTGTCATAAGTCACGGTGTGATTATAACCGTAGATGTTGCTAAAATCTTTTCACGCAGCTGTCCCAATTTGTTTTTCATTAAACCGGAGCCCGATGGTACACAAAGACATTGCGATTCGATACTGGAATGCATTGTTTTCTCCTTCTCCGATGAATGCAGGTGCGGGCTGCAGCACGCTTCAATGTGTTGTCTACTGGCGCCCTCACACTATCAGCGCTTGTTTTATTAGCTCCTCCCATAAGTCCCACTGGCCAAATTGATCCCAGGAGGGGGCGGAGACTCAAACAGGATGACCTCATGCTGACTGTAGGTTTGGTATGATGATCGTATCAAATATCAGCTAGAACCCCAAGAAGTGTGATTGTTATTGTGCCAAAGATGACAGTAAATATGATTTTAATAGATGTCCATTATTGCTTTGGACACAGACTACCTCATTCACACACCCACGCTTGCACTCCTGATGACCCACACGAACCACACCTACTTTACGATGATTTCCTTCATAAACTGCTGGCCTTTCAAGCGGCTCCACTTGCCATTTTACAACAATGCTGCACAAGATAAGGAGTAAAGAAATGCATATGAACTGCAGAACCTTTAGAGGCTTCTCACAGGAAGACAGACGCACAGCCGGACTTTTTCTTTTCATAGCCATCCAAGAGCGAGTCCTCCGAAGTGTTAAAGTGGGCACACACTGTAAAGTATTTGGATTCCAGCTGACACTAATAGAGTAAATGACCCGCAATGGACAGTTAGAACTCAACACTTAAATGCTTCCACTGGTCCAAACTTTATCCAGCGAGGGCCACATAGCGAAAAATGAAAGGATGCAGCTTTTCCGCTTCGATATTTTGTAAAGCAACACATGTAGATATGCTAAAAGTTATATCCACCTGGGTTTCATCTCAGCTTTGCGATACTGTAGGTGAAAAAGCACATCATTAGTATCAGCTTTGCTATTTTTTTCGCCATTTAAAACAAAAACTTTTCAGAAATATTTTTCTCTAAATATTATGACTTTATTCCCATAATATTATAACCTCATTTCCCAAAAATTACAATTGAGTGTTTTGTTTCTCATAATATTGCGACTTAAGAAGAATCATGTCTCTATGCTACTAAAATGACATTATTTTTCCTTATAATATTACTAGTTTATTCTCGTGAAATAGAGACCTTTTTCTCATTAGAATACAACTTTTTCTCCTTACGTTTTGACTGTTCCTCGTAAAATTACAGCTCTTTTTTTAGATTTCTGCTGTTGTTTTTTCATTATTATTTTCCAACTATTTCAGCTTCTTTCGTGTACATTTTCTTCTCGTAATTATGACTTTATTCCCATAATAGCTTGACTTTATTCTCGTAACATTAGAACTTTTTCCCGCAACATAATTTAAAAAATTACAACTTTGTTGTTTTGTTTGTTTCTCCTAATATTCCGACTTCCAAAAATGTCTTTTTTTTTTTAAATATTTAATGCTTTATGCTACTAAAACAATGTTACTTTTCCTTATAATATTACAACATTATTCTCGTATAATTACATCCTTTTCTCGTTAAATTACAACTTTTTTCTCGTAATATTTTGACTTTTCCATTTTTTTTTTGTTAAATTATATTTTTGGAAAAAACAGCCACGTGCCGCAAGTGGCCCCCGGATGGCACTTTGGACACCATGCTGTACATCCTTGCTGTTCCATTAAGACCAGCAGATGTTGGTAATCGTGTGATTCAAACACACCAAGAAGACTTTGCCAAAAAGTCCAGGAAAGTGACAACTGCATAAAAACCTGACAAACATCCTTCCTGACTTGGTGGTGCAGCTTCCGTGAGGGGAAAGAAGATGTTACACCACATTTTTGACCAGTGACGTAGGATCCGGGACTATGTGTGACCCAGTAAAAACTGACCCCTGACCCATTTTGGGTCCTGACCCCAAGTTTGGGCAACCCTTTCAACTAATTGAGCGTTTTTAGGAGCCTCAAGCATACTTGCGATGAGATTTAAACACAAAGAAGCTCAACCTAATCACATCCAAATCCAACACGTCAGGCCCCAAGTCAAAAGGTCAACCAAACGTCCAACTGCCCTCTGACATTTCCTTGCAGCCGCCATCTTGGTTTCACGTGGAAGCCTGAAATCCCCAATGAAAGGCGGCGAAATAAATCAAACTGAGGCTAGCGTGTCCATGAATGAACTGCTTATTTATGACATTATGGTACCACATAATTGCAGTGCTTAATTGAAGTACTTGAGAACTTAATAATAATGACTGATTTATCTGTACAGACCACTGTATGAGCTGCTGGCACCAGCATTCCTGCATACAATCACGTGATTAACAAACTCAAGCTGCAAAGAATTTAAGTTTACCACCGACACTTGACCATGCCCCCCAGGGGGGCGCGCCCCACTATTTGAGTAGTGCTGAGGCAAAGTACGCATTTTAAAAAAATTGTTTTTACGTCTCAATATTAACAGTGGCACCGTTTCCAAATGTGGACCAGCATGGTGTTCAGCTTTAGAGGCGGCCCCTCGTCCTGTGATTGGTCAGCCTATTTGTGCTGCAGAACAAACAACGAACGGTCAGGTATTAATCTTGCAAACAAGAACACGACACCCGAACAAACCACGCTATTATTGCCGTCCTGCTCTAATGTCTCAAGTGATGTCAGGACAACCGGATCGCCAACCTCTGTGACCCCCCCGCCCCTCCCACCGCCGAGCGCTATAACGTCGGGACGTGGCGACAAAGGCAGGAATAAATCAGAGTTTGGGTCCAGAGGGCAGATTTACTGTGTGGTCGGGTACCTAGAAAGGACAGGCACGCAAAGGGTGAAAGGTCGCCATAGCTCTTCCTGTTCTGTGCAAGCAAAGCAAGACGGAGTAAAGGAGTTGAGGTTCAGTCGTCGGGGACAAGGTGGGACACACTGCAAGTTTTACCATGTAGGCGAGAATATAAGAGGACTTTTTTTCAAGACCCATTCTTTGGAAAACATATTTTTTAATAAGTCACTGTACTTTTATTAGTACACTGGGTTCTGGAAGCAGGAAAAAACAGTAAATCTCATGTTAAAGGTGAAATATTACAAATATCCTTCCTGCACACTTCCATAGGCCTTACAGTAATCTCTCACCATTTCACGCTTCAAATTTCACGGCTTCACTTCACAGGTTTTTCAAAAATAGATTTATTAATAAATCATGCTGTTTAGTGGTTGAATAAGGCATATTATTAGTCAAACATATGCATTTATATTTAAGCACATTTTATGTATTTTTTGCCTAAATTAAGCATTTTTAAGCATACAAATGGCTAAATGAAGTAAAACACAAATATAACGCACTCAGAAGATGCATTTAAAGATGTTGTATCATATATTGGTCACTAGACGTCAGTAATGTTACACTGATGAGACAATAGCCACCGCAGGAAGTACAGTACACAACAGGAAGTAACAAAAGAACAAGGAACTCTCCTAATGCTAACATTTGTTATTTCTGTCTTAGTTTCTCTGATTATGTCAACTATATTGGGTAATAGGAGTGTAAAGGTGACTGTAGGGGTGTTATTTCATGGCTAGAGGGCTCTAATCGTGTTGAAAAAAAAAAACTTATTTAGAAGGTTGTAAACAGATGTTCTATGCTCTAACTGAGAAAATAAAGAATCCTACTTCCAGGAAATTCCCATATCTCACTGTACTGATATAGTATCCAAATTGATAAATAGCCATATCTCACTATACTGATGAACAGGTGCGTTAAAATGCGCAAGCAAGTCAGCTGTGGTATGTGCGTATGAGGTGAGTTACGGAGTTACGATGCCATTTACTGTGCAGAGTTGGAGCAACAAACTACACAGAGCCCATTGTAATGGGGTGACGAGCGAGGGTGAGCAGGTGGAGCCAAATCTAAACAAAAAATAAAAAAAATAAAAACATGTATCTGTGGCGTTCCAAATGTATTCATGTCGGGCTGCCACAAATGAATGAATGCACGGGAAACACTGTTTCACTTCCAGACAGTCGTTGAGCATCAGAGCTCTTCCTCTGCTAACAACCTTTGACACGCGTTTTTTTTGTCCGTGAGTGACATGAAGAAAAGCTCTGGCTGACTTGGCGCCACTTGTTGGATTGCATGGGGAAGTCTCGAGACTCCAAATATAAAGCCTTCTGATAAAAACCTCCAAAAAGTGCCAACGACGCTCCATTCACATACTGTGCTGTGCATATGAACCAAGCTACAGGGCCATTGTTATTAATATTGTTATTAACATTGTTACTCCCAACAAGTACAACCCACACCGGCTGGCTACTAGCCGGCTAGCTTCACCACACACTCGCTCACAATGCCTCAGGCCACTAGTGAAAGGTAACGCTACATATTGGTAATATTGCTAATGCTTCAAAAGAGCAATATACTGTAAGTATTACGTGTCATCATGAACGTACCTGTTACTACAGCACGGATATAAAACCATAAAACCTTTTTGGAGGTGTTTTAATAGCCGTCCCGTTATGTGATTAATCAGCTGCCTCTTTTTAGCTGTTTTTAAATCTTTAGAAAAGAGAAAGACGGATTTTCATGTCTCACATGAGAATTGTGGATGATGGCCAACATTCCGAAAAAATTGCAGTTTTTCTTTAAGAAGCCCAAAACTTACCACTTCCACAAGAAATGGGAGGGGAACTTTTTATGCACGCTATCATGTCAGACATGCCATGGCTGACTTCATGACTTGAGTGTTAAGGTAATGTAATGTTAAGCTAATTTCTCGTCAGTGTTTTGTGTCATTACTGCCGCATTGTGACCAGAATATTACATATTACTTGTATTTCAATATGTTTTGATGATTAATAATAGGCCTAAATAATCCCCCAAAAAGTGCAGTTTTCCTTTCAAGGTCAACCAGTCTTGTGTTCAACTTTACAGACGCTCCTGTTTTCCTCATTTTTAGCTTTTTACTACGATAAAGCAAGCAGACGTCCACTAAGTCCAGCATGTGTTTGCACCGGTCTTGTCTCTGGGCTCTCGTTGATAAGTTGCCTGTTTTTGCAGCTTGAAAACATTCCTCTGATAATCAGCCGTGTTCTGACCCGCCTGCCTTTTAGCCTCATATGGTCTTTATTCCGACACATTCTCTCAGGCACCTGTTAGCTGAAAAATGGCCGTTTTGTGCTCGTGTACGCTGACACAAGCCAGTCCATGGATGTCACGCTCCACACCGCCTCGTCTCATTTGGACCTTCAAGCGTGAGTGAGATACGAGAGAGGGGTCACCACACTGTAGACCGTGACCCCCATCAAAGCGGGTCCTAGCGTGTTGGATGACAGTGCTCACCGAGGAAGGATAAGCGGCCCTGAAAGACACACACACGGCACTCACATCTTACATTTACTGGGAGGACAGCCAAATTCCAGCACTGCCAGGGTGCCCGGGGGTCACCGGTTTCGCGGGTCGAGTCGGCCCAGAGAGCGTTAAGCCTTCTTCTAAGGTGCTGAAAGAGAAACTAAACAAACACGGCAGTGGCAATAAACAGCCACGGGAGACGCAAAGAAGATGGAAGCGATGTTTTTCCTGCTTTGGCGTGACAAGAAGAAGGTCATTCACCCTTTCACTGCACTTCAGAGTGGATATTTATTTTACGTTTGATGCATGAGCAGAGAAAATGAGTTTTACTCAAAAGCTAAAAATCTAACAAACCATTCTGTTGGGAATGACGGACAATTCGCCCGTTCCAGAGTCAAACTGTCCCCAAAAGCTTTATTAACGCTACGAGGAATGTTTGAAGTAACATTTTAGATGAACAGCTGTCATACTAGTGTAAAAAGACGTTCTAACCAACTACATGAAGCCATTTCAGTAGAAACAGAATGCTGAAATGCAATGTAGAATCATCCTAGAAGCGTGTTGCAGTCTGTTCACCACCTAAGGGATTGAACCAGCAACCATCAGCAGGGTAGTCACATGTCATAAGGGATGTCACATGTCATGCTACATGTAATATGAATTTCCACCAGCAGGGGGCGACATTACAAAACGTCCATTCGTAAAATATTAAATTATGGAAAATGTGGCAGTTTTTAGAAAAGTCCTGATTGATATACGTAATGCATGAGCATTTTAATGTTGGAATGTTTTGGGGCAGTTGAGAAATGTGGCAGTAGATAACGGGCAAAAAAACCCGGCAGAATATGAAATGTTGGGATGTAAAAATGGAGAAATCTACATAATATGGTGCACAATTACACATGGACTGAACCAGCAACCATGCTGCTGGAAGACGACCATCATCATCGATCATCTACACCTGAACCATGCCCTGTAGAATAGGCGGGATCTTATAGTAGTAGAAAAGGGGGCACCATTTAATTTGTGCATTCCTTTTCAGTCTGAATTTGAAATGTGGGAAAGTAAAAATGCAGGCTGAATGTTGAAATGTATAAATAGGTTGAATGATTACAGCAAGCTCGAGGATCGAACCAGCAACCATCGGGTTGGGAGATGACCAATCTACCGCCTGAGCCACATCTCCCTGTAAAATACGCGGAATGTTACAGTAGCGGAAAACGTAAAGTGATTTTTCACCAGTAGGGGGCGCAATTAAATTTATCCATTCATTTTTTAGCAGAGTAAAAACAGCGGAATTTGAAACGTCGTCATGTAAAAATGCAGACTGAATGTTAAAATGTATAAATAAGTTGAACGATTGCTGCGGGATCGATGATCAAACCAGCAACCATCTAAATATTGTCACAGAAAAATTGATTTCATTTTCGATCCGATGCCAAGTAAAATTCAGGCTGATATCAGCGATACCGATCATATACCGATACTTTGTGCAAATTCACTTAATGTGTCATCTCATAAGGAAGACAAGATGTTTCATTCATTTAATGATTCATTCATTTAATAATGAAATACATTATTAGGTTAAGCAATCTGTTTATTTATTTGAAAGTACACTGAGGTCACGGGCTGATTTACAATATAGCAAAGCTAAAAGACTAAATCATATAAAATATTCAGGCAAACGTTCCTTCAAATGACTCAAGTATCGAAAGTATTGATATTTTGATTTGGGAATCTATTTTAGAGTGTGAAGAGCTGGTATCGGAAGTATCAATATTCCAGTATCGATCCGCACATCACTACTGGATTATTTCAGCAAAGGAGAAGTGCTCACAAACACAGACTTAACCAGATCTGTCAACAATATTTGAGAGAAATCGGCCTTTTGTGTATAAACCGCATCGGTGTATAAGCCGCACCCGATAAATTTAGAGGAAAAAACACATTTGTCCATGTGGTGCACGCGCATGAGTCCGTGAGGACCAGGCAGCTCTTTATTTGACAGGAGCCAATCATGAGCTATGGAAAAACTCACAACAAGCTCGTCAACCCAATGGAAATTGCAGGAGGTCATTACTCAATAGAACAGTCTGACTCACGGTGTCATCTTACAAACATCACTAAACTCATCACACAGCAACTTAACACTCAAAAGGTATATCTAAGAAATAATGCATTGTGTCTGAGCAAACATTTCATTGGAGGACAAGCGGCACAGAAATGGATGGATGGATGGATGATGCTGCAATGCTGCTTCTGTCCAGCAGAGGGAGCCACAGGAGCCCAGAGCCCAAAGGGAGGCTGACGTCATCGCAGCACCCCCACAGGCACCAATGAATGCATTTTGAATGAAACGTCTACATTTTTGGGTGACTGTGAATACAAGAGTTGTCTAAAAATATGACATTGCGTGTTCCAAATGGAGGCGTTGAGTGAATTTGCTATCCAACACTAAGAGAAGGGAAAACCATGAAGAAAGTGAAGGAAAAGATTTGGAGAACGTCTTGGAGGCAGTTTCCTGTGCGGCTGGGTCCTTCCAGCGCTCATTCAGCAACAAGTCCACAATGTTTTCCTTGCCTTTAACACATGAAATCAGCGCACCAAGTCAAACACTCACAGCAGCCAACAAAAGTTGTTCCAATCCGCCACTAAAGGAGGACATTTCTGCAGAAACGGCTGAATGCGAAGCGAATCCGAATCGTGCCGCTAATCCTCCACGACCACATACAAAGCTAGCAAACATTTTGCAAAAAAGGTCCTGAATGTGGGCTAATGAGGGATTAGCCGCGGCTTTCGTAAAGAAACCCCAGGCCTGGTTTTGCTGCGTTATTAGCGGAGTTGAAAAATGGCACAAAGAAAACATATTGTAATCCAAGAAAGGAAGAAAAGAAGCCAATGGGAAACGAAGACTGTGGATTATTGGCCAGTCATGGGATGGCTCAAAGTGCACCAGAGTGACTTAAGCTCATTTGATGGGTTCACCATTCACATGTCACATGACGCTTTCTTGTGTGTGTGCGCATAAGTACGATCATGCACTCTCCAGAGAGATTAATAATCATTTGAGATCGCCGAGGTAAAAGTGCAACACCAAGTACACCACACTGCTTCCAATGCAAGACATCATCACACAAAAAATACAACTTCCGATGCTGCAAAAAACCCAGAACTTCAAGCCTTGATCTCTACATTCATCTATGCAGGAAAACCCTCCTAAGCAGCACATTTACATTTTTTTGCAATGCTGACACTAAATTGTGCGAGCAAAGGGTTCAATCTGTGATCAATAAATAATGAGCCATGACGGTATCATCCGGTTGCTCCAAAATCAAGGAATACAATGTCTGAAGAAGAAGAAAACAAAACAAAAAGCTGTCCAATCATGTTCTTCAGCGTACAGCCTTTGGTCACATGACAGAAATACAACGTGTCCAGTAAACATATATTTCTGATCATTTTGGTGGGGGCCGAAGCACCAAAGGCAGGCTACAGTAAGTCAGTGATGAATTTGTCTCCACATTGATGTGAACATTACCTTTGATTTGTTTCCGTTTCAAACAACATTTGTAATAAAAAAAAAAGACTTCTAGCGGATGTCATCAGTGGAGCGTATAGTGGAATATGATTGGCTGTACTGAGATATATGTTGATGCCTTTTGGCTGCTGCAGTGCCGCAAAATGAGATGACTTTTCCTTTCAGCCCCATTAAGCAATTACCCAGGGAAACACTTCTTTCTTTGCCAAATATTCGCTTCGGGGATCAAAACCTTTTTTGTGTGTGTGTGTATTGCACACTCCTTGTGTGGCCTTGACGGAAGGACCAGCGGATTACCTTTTTCGATGCCAGAAATTCAGCTGGTAGACAACGTCTAAGCACATTGAGTGCACTCTCAACATTTCACCTGAGTTTGAAACAGTAACGTCAACTTTTTATCCCAAAAAATGGATGTCAAGCCTTGGTGGAGTGGGGGCTTCTTCCCAGGGAGGCTTGGTCGGCAAGGCCTTCATGTTTACGAGGTGCTTTGAAACCTGATGATGTCACAGAGCGGCTGTGAAAACACGACAATATTAACCTCCTTCAAGCTGGGCTGCGCCATGACTCACGCTTGTTGTGCGCTAAACACCTTTTAAAGTCAATAAACTGCCTCCAAGTGACAAATATTGTGATTGAATACTCACCACCCACCACCATCTTGAACCGGCATCATGTTTGTACGTATTGTCGCATCATTTACAGTATGTCTGAAGCTATTTGCACATTTAACACATTTTATATATGCTGTACATGTCATGTTTGCTGTCGCTCTGCTGCCGCCTATCTGCCATATGTTCACAGCGCACCTCAGCAGGCGAGGGTGGAGCCGGCTGAACACACCTGTGGCCAATCTGCATCAGCTAATCACTGAGGACTCTTAAGCCAGGCAGCGGCGACACACCAGTTGCCAGATTGTACTCCTTGACTCCGAGACAACCTGCTTCCTGTACCGCTTTGTCCGGCTCCCTGCTCACCTGAACCTACCTGCTTAGTCTTTTGTGATCTTCTCCTGTAAGGTTTGCCTGCAGTGTATTTTTGTTAGCGCTAGTTTTTGTCCGAACAGCCTTTTGCTGTTAGTGTTTTTTGTTATTGACTCTTACCCTGTTTGTACTTTGTGTTTTCATTTTGGACTCTTTTTGTACATTAAATTTTCCTTTTTGTATTTTGCCTCATTTGTCTGCATTTTGGGATCCTGAATTATTTGCCGTGTTCCACGGCCCCGCATGATAGTACAGTACTGATGTTGATGTACAGTACAATTGAATGCTGAGTTGCATGAGAAGTGACAAAAGATCATTCAAATATGATTACATCGGTGACCTGCGAACAATTTACACTCAAACTGGACTATTTTGCACCATCACAGCACCGGCATAAGGTCCTCCCACAGTAAAGCCACAATAATAAACAATGGCGTCAGTCGCCGCAATATTCTGCTGCAAACGTAGTAGTACTTTCTTAAAATTCATTAATTTTGTTTAAAAAAAGGAACCAATTAGTCTAGTTGATGGATTTTATTAGAGTTATCTAGCAAATGCAATGCTTTTTTCTTTGCACAAAATGCTTTCTTATTAATTATTAATTATTGTGATTTCATTATTATTTTTCATTAAAAAAGGGCCATACTTTTCCAGTAATAGATATGTGATTTATCCAGAAAAAACTTTTTATACAAAATGCTCCAAATTATGTTTTTGTACGAAATGCTATTAATTATTTTTATTTCATTATTTTTCTTAATATTCTTTAAAAAAAAAACCATATTTTTCTACTAATAGATCATATTTGAATTATCCAGCAAATTTAATGCATTACCTTTTTTTAATACAAAATGCGCCAAACAAAATAAAATGAAATATAATGTTCTATTTATTAATATTCACACACACAAAAAAAACTATATATATATATATATATATATATATATATATATATATATATATATATATATATTATTTCTAAAATTCATTCATTTTAAATAAAGGAAAACATTTTTCCAGGAGTCAATAACGTGAGTTAGCAAATGCAATGCATGATGTTGTTGCACACAACGCTACACAATTCTTTTTAATTACTATTATTATGTTTCTTTATATTCATTATTTATATATATTAAAAAAGGTACATATTTTTCTAGGAACAGATAATACCCGAGTTTTCCAGGGAATTGAATATATGATTTTTTAACACAAATTAAATGATTTTCTTAACATTCATTCATTAAAAAAAATACAGAAATACAGAAATAGATAACATGTGAGATATCCAGCCTGTCACCAGGGAGAACTCAGCAGGATTCAAAGTGTCGCCGTCGCACGTGAAACACTTCAACAGGCTCAATGAAGAAAGTGGGCGATTAGAGAAGCTAACGCTGACTCGACACAACACACGCTTGATGACAAACATATGCAAACCTGTTACACAGCACCAGGCGTGACCCCTGCCAGCCCACACCTTCTGACCAGATGTCCTCATAAAAGTTCTCCGACCCCACAACAGAGGCCCCACTCACACGGGGGCGGGATTATCACACAAGCCTACTGGAGGGAAACCAACTTCCATGCAAATCCAATCAAAGGCAAATTAAAGACTTGTCTTCTTTTTTGTTGACTTATTTTAAGTCTGATAAGGAGGGGGGGCGGGAAGAAGGAGGGGCGCAAGATGTTTATTTCTTTGCCACATGTTGGGCCTCATCTGCTTCCATTTTTATGCCATTTTTACATGCAAAAATCAAGCAAATTGTGATTTTTATACTCTGCGTGCACAATAATAAACAAGCTCCAATACAACAACTCGATCAATTTTTTATTATTTTAACGTATTTCCACCGTACGACGGAGGTTTAGGGCCACATTGAAAAATAATAACCATCTGAGATTTCAAGAATAAAGTCGTAGATTTACGAGAATAAGGTCCTACATTTACAAGGGAAAAAAACTGTAATATTACGAGAATAAAGTTGTAAATTTTCTTGTAAATTCTCTTGTTAAGTCGTATGTTTACAGCTTTATTCTCAAAATCTCAGATTATTTTAATACTCCGTTGTACTTATTTGACCTTTGGCCTTGGCCAAAGGTAATATTACGACTCTCTTTTTCTTTGACTTTATTCTTGTCAAGTTCCAACTTTTTTTCTCTTAAAATGTACAACTTCAGTCTCGGAAATGTACAACTTTTTTTCTCATAAATTTCCGACTTCAGTCTTGTAATATCACAGCTTTTTTTCCTCGTAAATTTACGACTTTAAATTTACACGTGATATGTGATGAAGGTTCTTTGAAAGTATATTTTACGAGCTTTTTGCGAAATCTAAACTTGTCAAAATAGCAGAATATTTTTAAAAAATGTATTCAAGCCAGGAGACGGCATTTTTGAGTTACATCATATATGTGACGACGGCTCTTTAAAAGGATATTTTACAAGCTTTTTGTGAAAGTTAAGCTGGTAAACATTAAAATATTACAAAAAACTATGTCTTCAAACCTGCAGATGGCATTTTGGTTTGGAGTATTTGAGTTATGTTGTGTAAGATGTCACAAAAACTCTTTAGAAGTATATTTTACAAGCTTTTTGTGAAATCTAAACTCGCCAAAATAGCAGAATATTTATTCATCCTGACATTTCATGATGCTTTTCCCATGAATGCCTAATAAATGAGCTTCAAAATCAAGAGAAAAGCGGGTTTTTCGGTGTGATGACCCTGTAAAAAGTGTAATCTACATTTTTCCGGGGCCTCAAGGGTTGGATATTTCGCCGAAAAGAAAAAAGCCCGGCCTGTTATTCCAACATCTTAGCAGGCGATCCTGCTCAGATAATAGGAAGACGTCTTTGATTTGAGGTAATTCCTGGTAATTGTTTCCAGAGCGAGGCGCTCGGCGACGAGGAATGCAACGTAATCTTCTCATATTGGCTCTGCTGACGCTCTCACAAGTCCTGGCGGGGTCGTCGACCCGCGTCTGACACGCCTCCTGCGTGGATAGTTGAAGGCGAGGGAGAATGAAGGACTCAATCACCATCAAGTGAAGCGTGGATGCACTTTGAAGGCATTGAAGTGTGCCCCCCATCTGGAGGTGAACTCACTTGATGGTATTTATAATCAAATATGAAGGCGAAGATGAGCCAAAGGCCAAATGTCACCACAGACGTTCAGAAAAGCTTCTGCTGATCTGAGGTCTGCTGCACCATCTTGTTAAGGATTTGCTTGATGGCAAAGGATTTTGTCACCGCACGGACAATGGCTTCCCTCTCTGCTGCCGGCTTGTTTTCATTCATTAGGCAACGGCGTGCTCAACGGCTAATCCAATCACACAGCGGCCTTTTCTCACGGTTCCCAGCCGAGCCTCCGCATGACCTCGGTGCACCCGCTGGCCGACACCGCCACCCGACAGGAGGAAATTACGAGCGAGATAAGTGAAAACCCAGCAAATAATAAATACCGTGACCCCACAAAAGTCACAAAGAACCCCCACCCTGGCCTTCCTGTCTGTTCAGCCGGCCAAGTAAGAGCATAGAGCGCTGTCACACGCAAAGCACGCATCTCCAACCTTTTATTTAGAACTTTTTGAAAACGTTTTGAAAATAGTTTGTCTTCTCGTAATGCCAACCATTTTTTCTTGGCTGTAAAAGAGAAAAAATTGAGAGTTTGTGTGTCAGATTAAAAATATGAAGGGGCGGTAGGGTGGTCGTCTCCCAACCTGAAGGTTGCTGGTTCGATCCTCCGTCCTCCTGTCATCGCGTCGAAGTGTCGTTGGGCAAGATAGTGAACCCCCAGTTGCTCCTGATGTGCTAAAGTGCCAAAGCGCTTTCGAAGCCTTGGAGGTGAAAAAGCGCGATACAAGTGGAAGACCATTTACCCTTTACTTTGTTTGTTTTTGTTATTTTTTGAGATAATCCAATTTTTTTATAATGATTGGGGGGGGGAGATAAAAATGAAAAAAAAAAGCTTTATGACATTTTATTTTTTCATTATTTAAAACTTTTTTTCCCAGATAATTTTGAAGGGGAGTAAAAAAACAAATACAAATAAAACACAAAATATGTTTTTGTTTGTTTAGTTTTTCTTTTATCAGGTTTTAAAAAATGACACATTTTTTTGTGATTTTTTAAAAACTTTTTGTCAAATTTTTGTAACTATATTATTTCTTTTTTAATTTTATTTTTTGGAGGGGGTGAAAAACAAACACAATTTTTTCTTTTTTTATGTTAGTAAAAAACAGGTTTCTCTATTAGATATTAAGATTTTCAAAAATATATTATTTTGGGGATAAAAATTAAAATATATATATTTTGAGGTTTATTTTATTTATTTATTTTTATTTACATTTTTAAAAAGTTCTTATCAGATATTTTGATTTTAAAGACTTTTGTGAAAAAAAAAAAACATTAAAAAAAAAAAGCCTTGTAAGTTCTTTTTAAAAAAAAAAGTTTTTCTTTTATGTTTATCATTTATTTATTTTATTTTAAAGGTTTTAGGAATATTTTTATCCGGAACTTGATGCTTTCTTTTGTCGTGTTTCACGTGTACATAAAAACTATTGGTAGAGGTGTTCTTTAATAATCCACCCTGATGTGTTTGAGCAGACTTGGACTGCTGCTATCAGGTTAACCTTTAACTGAGTCGTGGAGAAAGTTGATTATTAAAAAAGTAAATCAAGACGACTGAAACAGCGGAGCTCTGATCCCTGTGACCTCCTTCCTGCAAAGTTCCTGCTAATCTGGACTTCTCGGCGTCCCATCAGGTGGATTCATTGTCGGTGCTGTCCTTCCAGGACTTTGACCAACTGCAAGGAACAAAAAACTCTTTGATAAACGCACGGACATTTGTCAAAGTGTCCGCGAGCGCTCCTCGGGTTTCACTGATTCGCATCCTGTTTTAAAAGCCATTCATTTCCTTTAAAGAGACGTACGTTCATGAAACACAAAGGCATGTGCAACAATTACCGACACTGTGACCCAGACGTCACTTCACATTAGAATGTGGACTTCTTCCCAATTATTACACCAGTAGACGTTTGCTATTACCGATGGACATTCACGTCAAAGCGCCACATGCTGACGGTCTGTCTTACAGACTCTATTCAGTCCGTCTGTGGACCGTCCTTTCTCTTCTCAGCTGCTTTGCATTTCCCTCCGAGAAAGGCCGAAAGCCACGGGCCTCCTCGGACTAATGCAGGAAGCAGATCACAGCGAGATGAAAGCGCAAGGAGCAGCAGAGGAAGAAGACTTTTGGAAGACGCCGTGTCACTGTTGGTTTTCCTCTCGTGTCCATATGGAGAAACATTAAGATTCCCGGACGGCACTTTCAAGGGAAGCGTAGCTTTGTTTTACTTTGACTCAGGCCGACCCCTAACCCCCGTCCCGAAGCTCCAGAAAAAGCTCAACTTCCAGTGCTTCAATGATTCTTCTGTGATCAATGGTGACGAAGGATGGATTTGTTTTCAATCAGGGGAACAACTGCAGGATTACGGCAGAGGCCTCAAAAGGCCTGCCGTATTTTCACAACTGTCGTCTGCAGATTAACGCGCTTGACAGACGACAAGCGGCTGGCGACGACGCACGGATGTACTCCCACCGACACCAAAGTCAGCTGGAAAAAAAGAGCCTGAAACACCGGACGCTGAATGGTGGAAGGAACCCAGCGGGCCGCCCAGCATGGGTAATGTGGGAATGAGCGGACCTTCACCTCCGAACTAAACAAGTTCTCATTCACGGAATGGCATTCTTGGCGTTGACGTGCTGTGGAGTCACTAGCGCCTTGGCCAGGAATGTGGGACGTCCCAGTCTTTTGTCAGCGACAAATTAGGCCTGCTAATTCGCTTCTTGTGATGCATTGCCGCCATCAGGAGAAATGGGCGCTGTTTTTTAAAAAAAACATAAGCATCAGAGGACGTGTGCTAGCCTTGATGCTAGTTTTAAAAGTGCTTTTAGTAAGCACCACCAGGAACACGTGTTTTGTGTGTGTGTGTAGCTTTAATGCTAATGAGCTGAGTGTGTCTCCAAGAAGCATTCATTGAATTAAAATGCTAATAAAATGGCCTCCTTTTAAGCCTTCAATGTATTAAATTGTATGTATTAAATTGGTGTAATTATGTACTACTGTATGTAGCTATTACGTTGAATGAATCAGGTAATCCCTCGTTTAGTGTGATGAACTGGTTTCCAGACCGTCCGTGAAGTAAGTTTCCTTATTTATAAATGGAATATTTTCATAGTTACAGCTTAGAAAACCTGTTTTTGACCTCCTAATTCAATATAAAAGACGTAGTTACAGTGTTCCCTCGCTACATCACGGTTCACCTTTCGCGGATTCGCTCTTTCGCGGATTTTTTTTAAGTGCAATTTTGCAGCTCTCCACTAATGCATTTAACTTCAGAGCAATTTTAAGCCATGAAAACGGCCACAAGGAGGCAGAAGTGCATTTGATGAAAGCTTGGCAGAGATCACGCGGTCGGAAAAATCACACATGACAGGAAGGAGGAGGAGAGCGCGCGGAGAAGTGTAGCGTGCAGAAGGTTACACATTATAGGGAAATTTTAACGGAAAGCTCAGCTCCAAATGTGAAAATTGTAAATAATTCATGGTGTTATATTTGTAAATACATTGTTATTTTGATGTAAAACAAGTTGCATAGTTGTTTAGATATTT
Organism: Dunckerocampus dactyliophorus; assembly: GCF_027744805.1. Taxonomy (NCBI): domain Eukaryota; kingdom Metazoa; phylum Chordata; class Actinopteri; order Syngnathiformes; family Syngnathidae; genus Dunckerocampus; species Dunckerocampus dactyliophorus. The sequence continues at coordinate 4,048,252 of NC_072830.1, forward strand.
GAGTTGTCACAAAAGCAAAGCATATTTGTGTCAAAGTGAAAGTTATGCTTGAAATGTATCCTTTCACAAAAAGCTGGTTTTCGCCCTTTTCCAGTCGGGAACTGATATTTTCCTGAAACGTACCCGTGTTCTACTGCTGATTCCTACAAAATGGAAAAAGGTAGAAACAAACTATTTTTTCTGATGAAGGACGGGAGTCGAATGTTTCTTTTGGTAGGTTCCATGTTTATGTAGATATAGAACACAATAGTCTGTCAAAATTGTCTAATATGGCCGCTACTGAAGGGGTTGTCTTTGGAAAAATGGCTGGGATTGGATGAGTTAACATTATTAGAGCGTTCTAGACATGAAATAACACCCCTATAGTCAGTCACCTTGACTCTCCTATTACCCAAGGTAGACACAGTAGACATAACAAGTAAAATAAGACATAATTTAGACTCAAACATGTTAGCATTGGGAGAGTTCCTCATTGCTGTTCTTTTTTTAACTTCCTGTTCTGTACAGTACTTCCTGCGGTGGCTATTGTCTCATTAATGTAACATTACTGACACCTAGTGACCAGTGTAGAATACTACATATCATCACAACGTCTTGAATGCATCTTCTGAATGCCTTATATTTGTATTTTACTTCATTTAGCCATTTTTATGCTTGAAAATGCTTCATTTATGCAAAAAATACTGAAAATTTGCTTGAATGCATATTTTTTGAAGGGATAATTGGCCGTGTTCAACCACGAAACAGCACATTTGAAGTGCAAAGGGGTGAGGGAGATTGCTGTGTGGAGCATTATGTCTTCTTGTAGTAGAAAAATAATCTGACATCTGGGCCAGCTTCTTCCTGCTCCTTGTCAGACACATTACTTTTTTTTTTTTTTTAGGTGTGTAGCGAAGCCTTTTTTTTTTTTAAATGAACAAATGCGTCCTTCAAGTGGTGGGTGTATACGCGGCGCGGGCCCATCTAGCTAGAGGTGGGACAGAGTCTCTGCCGAAAGCGTACCTTGAGTGTTTTCAGCAGGATGACTTGTGAGCAGCTGCTTCTGATCTTTCCTTCCAAGTGTGTGTTATGTCTGCACACACTGATTGGATATCACACGAGCCCCCTTGTATCTCCTCAGCCCCTTGAGACGTGGGCTGGGAGCCACTGAGCATTTCATTAGAAGAAGAAGAAGGTGTCTGAACAGCTCGGAGCGGAATACATTTCCACAAATATATGCTGTGATGATTTATTGTTTGCCTTGCTAATCCCTTTTCTTAGAGGCAAAGTGAGAAAAGCTTCTTCATTCAAGCCGCTGTTGTCATCCTGCGACATTCAACACAGTGATGTGAGATGTTCCAACAATACACGTTGATAGCTGCATGAAGAAGCTATCCCGCATATACAATATTTCATCTCAGCTTTGTCATGTAGCTGAAAAACCCTATTATTAATATCAACTTCGCTCCATTTTTCCTAGTTTTGCGGCTGTTTTTTTTTAAATTTTCCAAATATTTCAACTTTCTTCTTAAATAATCTTCAGAAATGTTATTTTTGTAATATTCTGACTTTATTGTCATAATATTATAACTTTTTCCCCAACCTAATTTTATCTTTATTTTGTGTTTTCTCATAATATTACAACTTTTTCTTTAATATTTCAATTTTATGCTATTAAAATAACATTATTTTTCAGTCTAATATTACAAGTTTATTGTCATAATAATAGGACTTTTTTTCTCATGAGAATACGACCTTTTTTCGTAACGTTTTGACTTTATTCTCGTTTTTCCATTTCCGCTGTTTTTATGTTTTTATGAAATTTTCCAAATATTTCAACTTTCATGTTAAATGATCTTCCTAAATTTTCTTTTCATAATACTTTGACTTTATTCCCATCACATTATAACTTTTCCCGGAAACAAATTTTCCAAAAATTAAAACTTTAGTTTGTTTTGTTCGTTTCTCATAAAAATGACTTTAAAAAATAACATATTTTTTTCTTCAGTATTTCAACTCTATGCTATTAAATTATTGTTTGAATAATTTTTCCTTCTAATATTAGGAGTTTATTCTCGTAATAATGCGACTTTTGTCTCATCAGAATGCAACCTTTTCTGCTGTTGATTTTTCTTTTCATTTATTTTCCAATTACTTTGGCTTTTCTTCTTTTACATTTTCTTCTGGTAATTACCACTTCATTCCCATAATATTTTGGCTTTTTTCACAAATTAATTTTCCAAAATTACAACTTTAGTTTGTTTTGTTCCTCATATTATAACTTGATTAAAAAAAAAACATCTTTTTTCTTTAATATTTCAAAGTTATGCTACTTTTTCTTCATAATACCACAACGTTATTCTCATAAAATTATGACTTTTTCTTGTTAAATTATAACTTTTTTCTCTTAATAATTTGACTTTATTTTTGTAAAATTACTATTTTCTTGTTAAATGATATTTTGTGTTGCGGGCCCGCAGGCAACGATAGCATCCTGTGTAGTGGTCCTTGTTTAGCTTGTTTGTGAAACGGAATTGGCGCCGGATCCCTCGGGGACGTAAGCGAGAAGGGAAGGTCTGCAGAACCCTATCGCCTCCTGAGGGATTCTGCAGAGTCCCAAGGCAGGCAAGCCTGGTCTTTGGGCGTTTTTGTGCATTTTGTGCGTCGGGGTTGGGTGGTTGGTTTTTTTGCACGTCACGTTGAGTTAGTCCAGCAGTGTGCCGACTTCTGGCGAGACTGCAGAACAATATTTTTCCAAGATTGGCCTACGGTGCCAGTGGGCCGAGCCTTGGGGAGTTTGGCCACACTGCCCTCTTTCACAGTTTTTTTTCCACTGGACGGTGGAACCGGCGAAATCAAACACGATTTTTAATCAATCTGGTCTGTGGCTCGTCTAAACTTCTATCGTGGAATCACAAAAAAACCAAAAACTAAAAAGCCAAAGAAAAATCACCAGTGGAAGCTTTAAGACTGCAGTTCAACCTCTGGGTGTCTTTTTTGTGCCCCAAAACGACTTCCTCTATCTTTGGAACGCATGAAAGCGCACATTGCCAGCCTATCAGCATCGCTTTTCTTATAATAAACAGCGAGCTGCAGCGAGGTTTATTGTCCTTATCTGCAGGATGCACCAGGAACACGCTGGAGGCCCGAGGATGGTAACGCAGGATAAAGCACCCGTACTCGCTCACCCTCAGTGGCATCACTTACTGATATTCTCTGCAGTTTTCGAAAGTCCCCTCCAATGCAAAAGTGATTTTATTGCGTTTTAGGTTTTTTTCTCATACACTCTGTCTCCCAATTTTACGACTTTTAAAAAATAACCTATTTTTCTCTTTAATATTTCAACTCTATGGTACTAAAAATGACATAAAATCACAATTGTTTTTTTTAATTTGCCAAGTAGTTCACTTTTCTTTTTGTAATTATGTCTTTGTTCCCATAATATGTTGACTTTATTCTAAACGTAACTTAACATTAGAACTTTTTCGCCAAACAAATTTTCCAAAAATTACAGCTTTATTCTAAAAATACAGTTTAACAAGAAAAATGAACAAAAACAACAATTTTACAAAAATAGAGTCAAAATATTAAGAGAGAAAAGTTGGAATCTTATGGGAAAATGAGAATCACATAACAATATTAGGAGGAAAAATAACATTCTGTTAGTAGCTCTTGTTGAACTATTAAAGAAAAAATACTTTTTTTTTTACAGTCAGAATAATAAATCGTCATGTTTGCAAATAAAGTATAATGTTACGATATTAAAGTCCAAACATTATGGCAACAAAGTCAATAAAAATACAAGAACAAAATTTACAAGGAGAAATTTGAAAAAGTTGTGGAAAAAAAAAGAAATTAAGTCTAATAAAGTTGTAATTTTTTGAAAATTAGGTTGGTGGAAAGTTATAATATTATGGGAATAATATTACAAAATATTATGGGAATAATATTACAAAATGAAAATTTAGGAAGGTTTAAGAAGAAAGTTTAAATATTTGAAAAATTAACAGAAAAAACAACAGCAAAAATGGGGGAAAAAAAGAGGAAAGCGAAGTTGAAATGAAGAAGGCTTTTTCGCCAATGTCACAAAGCTGAGGTGCAGTTATTTTCTAGGAACGTACATAACTTCTTTGCTTATTTTCGTGTGTTGCTTTACAAGCTATCAAAGAGGCAAAGTTGCATCCTTTCATTTTTCACTACGTGGCCCTCTTTGGAATAAGTTTGGGCGCCCCTGCACTAACGTGTGGGCGTATTTAATGAATTATTGGTGTTATTTTTTAAATGTGAAAAATATCGTCATGAGCCCTCAAGCAAATTCTGGCCTACTTTCCGCCCGGTCAAACTTTCCTACGATTGTCGAGAAGACGTTTGGACCCTGCAGCTGTCCACAGGGGACATTCAGTCATGTTCAGCGCTGTCTTGCCAGCAGCTGTGGTTTCCAATACGCTGTCTCTATACGCTGCGTTTCTATGTGCAACTCATTATAGGTCCGAAGGCATCATTCACTCTTTTTTTTTTTTTTGGTCGGCTTCATTTAAAGTGGCTTTGCGTGGACACCTCTCATTTCCTGCGAGGGCAGACATCCTGCGTCTCGTAATCCCTCCGTCGACCTTGGCGCGGGAACGCACGGACCGAGCGCCGGAGGCGAGAGTGCGGAGGCTGCGTGCTCCTTAGGCCAGTTTTTCCTCTGTTAATATTACATTTGATCCCAGGTTTTACTCCTCAAAGCGGAGCGGATATGATTTGTCTTATGAGGGAGCGGGGGGCTGAAGGCCAACCTGTCCTTCGTTGACCTTCAGGGTTATCACTGGTCCGCTAGCAGCATGGAAGCAGTTAGCCTGCGTGGGTAAAAGGAAGCTGGCCTTCTTGACGGGACACATGTGGTCCACTTAGTCCACACACGGCACCTTGCTTCCTGGCGTCCTTGTTTGCGTTGGAAGGGATGCAATCTGTTGCTGGTTTTCCACATTAGCTCCAAACATGCAACATGAAAAGGGAAATGAATTCCATCTAACCTGCTGCGTATGAACACCATCAGCACATTTCAACCACAACTTGCTGTTTTTAGCGTCTTCTCCAGCGCCCGGTCTCATAAGCCAGGTTTGAAATGCAATTCCTTCTCCTCCTTTGCTTCCAAAAAAGCAATTAAGCACAAATGAAGTTTACGCTGAGCGTTTTCTCGCATTGGACGAGAACATTGCAAGTTTTCACGACGCAGCGCGGCACATGACAGCGGCTGATGGATTGGTCTTGTGGCGGCTGAGACGGCTCACAGGAGATTGCTACCAGATGAAAAGGTCTCAGGGTGCAAACTCGGGAATTAAAAAAAAAAAACTAAAGACGCTTTAGTGAGGATCAGATGGAATAAAGAACAGTAGTGTTACATGGCGGGGAACACAACTTCATCAGGAACTCAGTGTTGGATAACAGGAGATTTGAGGGAAATAGTCTTCGTTTGTGGAAGAAAACTCTTCTACCCCTCAGCCGCTGCACACAAAAGAGTGAAAATGTGTCAAAACATGCACCCCTACTGTGTTTCCTGTGCTGTTATTGTTATGACCAATACACCACATGGGGGCGCTGGTCTAAAAGCCCATAATAAGTGGGATAGGCACGCACCGTTCACTATGCTGTACAAAAACGCGCACTGTAACTTTAGGGTGTTACACCGGATCACCATGAAATTTGGTACACAAGTTTAGGGGACTGTCAAACACTTGTGTGGAAAATTTGAGCAGGACTGGTTGAAAAACATGGCTGCCACCTGGCAAAACGTATTTCCTGAGACACCCAACGAATCATCCATAAGTCATTGGGCATTTGTCTTATGGTGATAAAACCTTGAGGTTATCTGTATTTCATGTATGCTAGCATGTCTTCCAAAGCATTTTGACCACAACCCGTAGGGGGCGCCGCTAATGTCATTTGCAGTCATGGGAATCAAATCAAATCATGAAATCATGAGTTAATGTACTGTACAGTATTTGTTTGCTGTAATCTAGCGCTTCCACTCCTGAACCGCTGCACACAAAAGAGTGAAAATGTGTCAAAACATGCACCCGTACTGTGTTTCCTGTGCTGTTATCGTTATGACCAACACACCACACAGAGTCCCTATTATCAAACCCCATAATCGGAAAGATCGGATCGGCACACACAGCTCAATAGGCTACACAAAAACACCCACGGTAACTTTTGGGTGCTTGACCAGATCACCATGAAATTTGGTACACACCTTTAGAGGACGGTCAAACACTTGTGTGTGAAATTTGAGCAAGACTGGTTGAAAAACATGGTCGCCATCAAGCAAAACGTCTTTGCAGGGACACCAAACTAATTGTCCGTAAGTCATTAGATTTTGTCTTATGGTGACAAAACTTTGAGGGTAGATGAGTCAGGTCAGTTTTACCACGTGTACATTATCATGTATGCTAGCAAGTCTTCCAAAGCATTTGGACCACAACCCATAGGGGGCGCCACTAATGTCCTTTGCAGCCATGTGAATCAAATCAATTCATGAGTGCATGTACTGTGCAGTATTTGTTTGTTCTAATCTAGCTCTTCTGCTCCTGAACCGCTGCACACAAAAGGGTGAAAATTTGTAAAAACATGCACCCCCACTGTGTTGCGTGTGCTATTGTTTTCCTGTCGAATACACCACATGCTGGCGCTGTTATTAAACCCCACGGTTTGACCCCATAATAAATCGGATTGACTACAAAACACCAACTGTAACTTTATGTTGTTCAGTTGAATCACCGCCAATTTTGGTACACGCCTTCAGGAGACTGTCAAGCACACGTGAGTCAAATTTGAGCAAGATTGGTTGAACAACATGGTCACCATCAAGCAAAACCTCTTTGCAGGGACACCTAACCAATTAACCATAAGTCATTGAGCATTTGTCTTATGGAAATAAAACTGAGGATATCTGTATTACATGGATTACATGGCTAGCATGTCTTCCAAAGCATTTTGACCACAACCCATAGAGAGCGCCACTAATGTCATTTGCAGCCATGTGAATCAAATCAAATCAATCAAATTGTGTGTATGTACTGTAGAGTATTTGTTTTTTGTAATCTAGCTCTTCTACCCGTGAAGCGGCGCACACAAAAGGATGAAAATTAGCAAAAACATGCAGCCCCACTGTGTTGTGTGTGCTATTATTTTCCTCACCAATACACCCCATGGTGGTGCAGTGATTAAACCCCACAGTTTGACCCCATAACAAGTCGGCTTGACTACAAAACACCCACGGGATCACCACCAAATTTGGTACACACCTTTAGGGGACTGACAAGCACATGCGTGTCCAATTTGATCACGATTGGTTGAAAAACATGGCCACCATCAAGAATACTGTATTGGCGAGGCACCTAACTGATTGTCCAAGTCCAGGTCTTGTGGGGTGTCCTCATTTTGTCACATGACTAGTAGCTGAAAGTGTTTTTCCGTACTTTGTGGCTTGGTTTTGCTTGTCGGGTGATAAAGTTTGTGAGGAATATAAGCAGTAAAAGAAAAATGCCCCACTTCATCTCTTCTTGTAAGACACTGTATCTATATTGCAACAGACTGGATTGTTTTGGCAGAGCTAACTTTTAATATATAGATATAATAAATCATGAGGCTTTTGAGGACATTTTCACGTTCCTTCCGTGACAAAATATGTGCTGCCTTCACCTGCGTTGGGATCCACAAAGTTTGTCTAGGAGGGTTTGGCCTTTTGTGTAAACATGAAACGCTCCCTGCGAAGAAAACACGTTTTACGAGCGCTACACGCTCGGACTGTAAAGTGACAAATGAAAATAATTACACAGGACACAACTAACGTCAGCCAGATGTTGTTTTAGCTCGGTGGAGGGGACCAGAAATATGTGCGCGCTTCCCTTAATCCAGCTAAAATGTACAATTTCAGCCGGTTATGAAAATATTTTTCCCTCCGCAATATCCTCCAGATAAACGAGCGCGTAAAGAGCCGCCAACACACTCCGCTTCCTGATAAATCAGACGTGGTTACACACGAAGAGAGTCCACCCCGAGGACTTTCTGCACTTGAATTAGTCATTTACCACATGTCATCTTTCTTTCCAGGTTAGCATTTCTCCTGCGCTACCTTATATAGGTTATATAGTGTTAGATATTATTTTTACATCTTTCGATTCAGTCTATTAGCTTCTCATAGAAGGCCTCCTTGACACACACAAACACACACACACACACTCAGCACAACAAGAGTTGCACAACACTCACAGATAACCCATGGAAAAGAGGAGACAGTGAGGAGAGGATAGTAAACAGACACGCTGTCAACATAGTGAGAACAAGTTCGAGCCAGTCTCTCTGACACAAACTTAACTTTCACTTTCCAGGCACACAAACTTGAGTTTCACGCTCTAGAGGGGCGCGGCAACTGCAAGATAGACGGCGTATTTTCATTCTGGGCTCGCTTCGCCCATCTTCCTTAAGCCAGCGCTGTAACCAAATATGTATCGCTGTTGTTTTTAACACAATTTGAAAACCTTTTTCAATTGTGTGATCGTTGGCTATTTCTCGGATAGCAACACAGTCCAAAGAACCAGGAAGAAAGGCTAAAGAAAAGCAATAGCCTTTAGCATTGTTAGCAGGAAGTTTGAGGAGGTACAGATGGTACTGAATCAATTGCAGCATTTCGAATATGAGTGACGAACGCAATATTCTTCATTTCGGAATAAAGTGCGTATCTTTTGGTGCTGACCCCTTCTGTACTGATGGCCCCTCAAACGTAAACGCTGAGGCTCATTACGAGCAGCAAAGCGGCCATGTCCGTGTCTCACGCCCTGCTCGCAATGACGGATATGATGCTCGCACAGAACACACGCAATCGCTTCGAATCATCATGTTTGCAATGATCATGTTTAAAATTGCCATGCTTGCAATTGCTACAGTTAAAATCGTCATGTTTGCAATCGACACGTTCAAAAACATTGCGTTTGAAATCGTCCTGTTTGCAATCGCTACATTTTGTCACGTTTAAAATCACCACGTTTAAGATCACGTATGCATTGGCCGCATTTAAAATGGTCACGTTTGCAATCGTAATTGGTCCAATTATCACGTTTAAAATGGTCACGTTTGCAATCATCGCATTTAAAATCAGCACGTTTAAAATGGCGCCGTTTTTGCAATCGTCAGGTTTAAAATGGCCACATTTAAAATCATCATGTCTGCGCAAATGGTCGCATTTCAAATCGTCACGTTTGCAATGATCACTTAAAATCGTCACGTTTGAAATCGTAGCTCCTCCGATTATCACGTGTAAAATCGCCACATTTAAAGTCAAGGTGTTTGCAATGGTCGCATTTAAAATGGTCATGTTTGCAATCGTAGTTTCTCCAATTATCACGTTTAAAATAGTCACATTTGCAAGCATCGCATTTAAAATCATCCAGTTTAAAATCGCAGTTGCTCCAATCATCGTGTTCGAAATCGTCACATTTGTAATCATCAGGTTTAAAATTAGAAAAAAAATATCATCAGGTTTGCAATCGCCACATTTGAAATCATCGTGTTTTCAATCGTCGCATTTAAAATCAGCACATTTGCGATGATCACTTAAAATCGTCACGTTTGCCATCGTAGTAACGCATTTGTAATCATCAATTATCACGCGTAAAACCGTCACACTTGCAATCATCGCATTTGAAATTGGCATTTTTGTAATCATTGCATTGAAAATCACCAAATTTACTGTCGTCACGTTTAAAATTGCCACATTTCAAATCATCACGTTTGTAATTGTGATCACTTTTAAAATCCACCCATCCATCTTCTATGCCGCTTATCCTCGTTAGGGTCGCTGGTGTGCTGGAGCCTATCTCAGCTGACTTTGGGCAAGAGGCGGGCTGGTTGCCAGCCAATGGCAGGGCACCTACAGACAAACAAACACCACTCAAACATTCACACCTATGGACAATAGAGTCGCCAATGAACCCAACATGCATGTTTTAGGAATGTGGGAGGAAAGCGATGAAAACCCACGCATGCACGGGGAGAACATGCAAACTCCACACAACAAAGAGGTGCCCGACGGAGATTCGATCTTCTGACTGTGTGGCCAACATGCTAACCACTCGGCCACCGTGCGGCCCCACTTTTGAAATCGTCACGTTTAAAATCATCACATTTGCAATCGTTCTGTTGAAAATGGTCATGTTTCCAGTCGTTACATTTCCAAACATCACGATAGCACTTCTACTGGCAACCGGCACGTTTAAAAATGTCGCGTTTGCAGACATGAAGGTTCCAATGGTCTCACTGCAACCATCACGTTCGCATTTAAAACGGTCAAACGTTACATTTCCACTGAGCACGTTTGTAATTGTCATGTTTCCAGCGGTCACGTGTGAAATCATCACCTTGCCCGGTCAGGCCGAGCATCAGGCTTCTGTCACGGTAGCAGCCGACGCAAACTTTTGCTAAACTAACAAAACATTCCCAGATAAAACCCCGACGGCCTGTTTTGGCACCTGGCAGCGTGAGTGTCGCCGCTCCTGCACAGAGACCAAGGGGGGGTGGGGGTTGTGTGTTTTCGGCTGCCCTGTCAATCAGAGAGCAGTGCAGGACTTTGTTGTACGGCCGGGCCCTCCCACGAACCAGACAGAAGGAAAGCGAGTGGGCTTGGCAACCATCGAGGTCTGTGGCGCGGCCCCTCCTTTTCACTGGGCTGGATAAGCCCGGGAGTGTGGCGCCTCTGAGGTTAGTGGGCTGCCTTGTGGAGACACCAGCTCCATCATGAGCCTATTTTTATTCCTTTTTTTTTCCTTTTCCCCATTCAGACCTCCATCACCCCCCCCCATCCTCCTTGCCTTCTTCTTCCTCCACCATGATGATGGGATGTGTTTTAGCCACATCCATGACAGAGGAAAATGAGAAAGAAACACCAACATGCGCTGGTTTGCATCCAAGCACGCTTCCTTTCATGCTTTTTTGCGGAGCCTAAAAGTAAAGACGGCAAAAAATATACCCTGCTTCTGGTTTGTACATACGCACGCAGCGTTCTGGGAGTGCAGCAAAGCTTCTATCAGCAATAACAACGTCTCTCGCCTCTTCCTATATACATTATTGAAGTAGTTTTGGTTTTTATTTGATTTTTTTTTCTTTTTTATTTAAGAAATGTGCAAAAAAAAATGGCCATATTGTGTCAAATCCACGACCTTGCATTATTTCCTCATTTATGACAGGCTTGAGCAAACATGCATAGCATTGAAATAGAACGTATTTATATTTATATTTACAGTGGAGATCGGACACAAGCCGTTTCAGGATTTGTTCAAATTTAGAATCAATTTTTAGCAGTAATTATTACTAATTATCTGTTCCAGGGCCACAATGTGCCAAAAGTAACATTTAACCCTTCTTATCGATAATGCAAGTGTAATACAATACACACAAGTGTAAAAAGAAGTTAACCCGCAGTCTGGAACATGCAAAAACAATAAACTGTGTGCTTGAAAACAGAAAATCCTGGCCAAACGCCAAATTGTACAACGTGAGGATCCCTCTACTGCTGCTTTTTGACTGGCACTGCCCGCTGATGTCCGTTTGTACAACAGTTTGACCCTGGAACAGATTCATTCTGACTGTTAATTTACCTGGATGCTTTAATTTCACCTTTGAACGCAGCTCGCACGAACATCTTGGGTTCGATATACAATGTAAATAAGTCACTAAAGTCATAATATAAGATAATTGCTTTGAGATATTCCACAAAATTGTCTACATTTTTGATTTTCTGATAATTCAATTTGATGTCCCCATTTCATCCTGTTCTATTTGTCTTCGTTGAGACTGCCTTGTTTTTCCAGAACCGCGATATACAGTACATATACAGAGCTGTTTGTCAGTAAAATGTGGTTTGTTGTCGCTCTTAAGTGTTTTGTGTCCATTATTACGTTTGATTTGACTAATATTAGAACACATTAATGATTATCTGCTCGAGGCAAGTCCTCCACATGCTTATCACCTGATTCAAATAGCCTTGTGTGTCTCACCATGCGAGTCTTCCCTTCGTCGTCTCTGTCCCTCGCACGGGGAGGGGTTGACCCCTCCCCTCGCATATGTGCTTCCATATATCAAACACATTTTGGCATGCATAGTCAGACATTTTCTCTCCGGGTCGTCTGTTCAGGTTGTATTGATTCGTCTCCTTGCATGTGAGTTTGATTCAAATCTACCTCTCATTATTCTCAAAGAACTTGTCTTGTCTCTCATCTACTTTGGAGCCAGCAGCAGGTTTTTCCCTTGACACTGTTTAAAAGTAAGCAAAATCAAGCATTTTCCTTTAAAAATCTCTCTCTTTTACAACTTTACCTCTAATGCAATTCTTCAAAATGCGCATCGAATTATCCGCATGCACAGCCCGCCAATGAAAAGCGCAATTATCATGCAGCTTGCAAACTTCCTTCCTCCGAGCCAAGAAGAACGTGAAGAAAAGGAAGCCATGAGAGCGATGGCACGGCCTTTGTCGTCCACGCCGGACCGTTGAGGGAAGCTGCGAGTGTTTCAGGCAGCTAATCCAACATGTTGAGCCAATCCACGTACAATGTGGCTACGCCATCATGTCAGCAGGGTGTCTTTAGCATCATAAAGCAGCCCGCGTCAACACTTCCTGAGGCGCCATGTTGCGGGCCATAAGCCATTCTGCGCACGCACACGCCTTCGACCCCTGTGGAAATTTTTTCTTTTTTTATACAGCAGGATCGCCCCTTGAAAGGGGTCTGGACCGCGCTCTTCTAAAGAGACCACATTAGCACTGGGCTTTATGGGAACAAGGCCACTGAGGTACCGGAGCTTTCTGGAGAGCTTAAATAACACTACAATTAGGACCGTTCACTGGGTTCTAGAAGCAGTAATTTGGTTGTTAAAGGTCCAAGGGACTATCAACCATTGAAGTTTTTTTTATACTTCCTGCACACTTTCGCTACCACTCAAAAGTTTAGAGACACTTTCTCATTTAATTGCATGAGAAAGTGTCTCCAGACTTTTGACTGGTAGTGTGCATATGACTTATATGGAAATACATAGGATTTGGGAACAGTACATTGTCCCCATAGAGGTTTATTGTTGGTAGAATAGAATACAATAGAAGAGAATAAGCCTTTATTAGTCCTCCAATGGGGAACTGTAAGCAGCACACACCAACGATCCAAGACCAGGAAAAGGTACTGTATATATACATTGTCATGTCCACAAATACTACTACTACTACGTATGCAGATGGGATTGGAGGCTGTACAACAGCTTCAAAATTTCTCTTAGACAGAACAAGAACCCGACTGAGGTACCAGACTTCAAGGGTCAAACCCACTTAACATATACTGTATCTTTTTCAACACACTACTAGAAGCTATTCTTTACTAGTTTTCATCCACGTTTTCTAGACATTTATGATGGCAAGATCCTTATTCATTTACTCAAACAGTATATTCAGTCCAAGATTGAGGTAGCAAAGATCAAGGGTGAAATAAAAACGTGCGGGGGAACCTCAGCGGTCATGCTAGGAAGCCTCCTTTATCTCCAATTTGGATTTTTCGCATAGAATGTCACGAAAATTGAATTAATCTGTTTCAGGGTCAAACTGCGGCCATCATAAACCACATGATAAAGCGTGCAGGCAATGTTTGAAGTCACTTTTTAACATTCTTAACCTCAAAACAAGCGTAAAAAGAAGCTAACCACTGTGAGGTGCGTTTTTACAGAAGAAGTTTGGCTGGAATTCCAACTAAGACGAGATGGTTGCTTTGCTTTTTATGCATTTTACCAGAAAAGAAAACAAGAAAACAAAGGCGGGGCGCCGTATAGCACAGCGATGTGCTCTTTGGTGAGGCAAAAGATTCCAAAGCTGTGAGTTAGTTTGGTGCACCTCCTCCTCTTCCTCCTCATCCTTCTCTTAGGCCACATCTGAAGAGCGGGGATTGGAAACTAACCTCCACTGTCCTGACAGTCAGGTCCCCGTGTGATGTCATCAGAGTTAATCTCCTGAACCGTTGGAGTGGGGCCTCCGGGGGGCTCCACCCAGCCCCCGGGCCCCTTTGAGCATGAGTGGCACTGGGTAAAGGTTACTAGCAACAATGACCTTTACAGCTGCACTGCACAGGAAGGGATTGTGCCAAAAACGACACAAACAGAACGACAATTCACACAAAACCTCTTGGTGCTACATTTGTAAAAAGCGCTTTTCGGCCATAGAACTCTTTTTTTCTATGGTTCATCTTATTACGACCTCAGGGAAAAATGTAAATATGCTTGCTATGCTTTCACAATGAAAAAAACTTTTAAAAAGTTATGAAACAGCAAAGAACTCACAACACCCCAGTTTTTGCATGATTCGGTTTTCGGCCAAATTCCCCCCCCCCAAAAAAAAAAACCCGCCATGGGGCCAAAGAAAGTTGCGTGTGCCAGCAATTAGATAAAGAAGCTGAGAAACCTCCCTTCCTTCCCTTCCGCACCTTGCCGTCTTTTCTTCAATAAACGTAAAAGTGATGTTTAAATGTTCGTTGATCCTCTTCATTCAGCATTTATCATTGCCTTAGGAGGCAGTCATGGCAACAAGACATTGAGACATTAGCTTGCATTACATTAACTCGACACTGCATGAAGTCACAAAGTCAACCATGGCATGTCCCACATGAAGAAAGAAAAGTTCTCCTCTCCATTCCGTGTGGAAGTGGTAGGTTTTGGGCTTCTTAGGTTTAGAAGCGATCAATTTAAGGCTAACTGGTTAGCTAGCGAGCTTGGTAGCTAGCGGCCGTCTCAAGTCTCTGCAGCGTAAGAGTTGTGAATAATAGGAGTGTAAAGGTGACTATAGCCGTATTATTTCACGTCTACAGTGCTCCAATAATGTTAAAAACAGTATTTAAACAGTAATAAAAAGGTTTTCTATGCTCTAACTACATAAATATTCCATTCATTAACATTGAATCCTATATCAGGGAAATTTATCGCGGTCGGGTCTGGAACCGATTAATTCTAAACGAGGGATGACTGTAATTGAATTTACATAATATCCTCTGGGGAAAAAATGCTTCGGTTTTCATACGTTTCGGTTTTCGTCTAACCTTTTGGAACGAATTAATACTGAAAATCGAGATATTAGTGTACTCATGGACAGTGGACAAACTGCTCTCCATCATGAACCCCACCCACCCACTCCATCATGGACAACAGAGGGGCAGCGGGGCTCATTCTCCAACAGACTCCTCCAGTTCCGTTCCCACAGTCAACGCAACAGGACTTCATTCATTCCACGTGCCATCCAGCTCTACAATACCTCACCTGTCTGTAAAAGATACAGTATTTCACCACATTATTGCGCTGTTATTATAGCTCCTGTAACCGAGCTTATTTCCCTTGGGGATCAATAAAATCAGTCAAAGTCGAAATGAACCAGGTTAAGAAGTATATGGTTTCTGCAAAGTATAGCCTATGGAAACAGAAGAATGCTGTGTCCGTTATCATTTATCCGAAATTCAGCTAACAAGCAAGCAAGTTTATTTTTTATTTATAGCAGACAATGTGTAGACAAGGCAATTTATATGTATGTTTATTAATTAAATGAATCATGAATTAGTTTATATTTATGAATTTATGGAATTTAGACAATTAAACATACAATCCTTCTGAAATCATTCCATCAAATCATTTCATAAACATAAACGTAACAAGTAAATTAATGAAATGATCAAATACTTTAGTTGTCATATGTACAGGCGTCTAAAAACTTTTTCACTTCCGATACGATACCAATATTTAGATTCATAAATGCATACATTTATATAGACATACATTTATTTATACATTATACGATGTTTTTGTTTCTTCTCATCCTACTTATTAATTAACCTTTTATCTTTCATCTCTATTTATTTAAAACACCTTTTTAAATTCAAAAATATATATATTATATTATATATTATATTCTTATTATTTTTTACCATTTCTTTCATCACTCTCATCATCTTCTATTTTTTCTCTCCCTATTAGAAAATGGGAACATTTAAACACAGGAAGCGGACAAACTCAGTAATTTCTGAGACATGGAGAAGGGGTGGCATCAAGTTCTTCCTGCTCCTTTTCGGACATGTTGAACTGTACATGCGATGCACTTCAATGGAAGTTGGCATGTTGGAAATAAAGAAAAGCATCGTGAGCATCATATTTGTTGCAATCAGGCAAGAATATTTATGACTGATAAAGACAATCATGTGATCCTTGGAGTAGCATAGTAAGCATGACAAAGTCCAAGTCAGAAGTCCCATTTAAATGTCATCTTCATTGAGAAAGTTCCACTGCCCCACTTCCTTTACGACGTGATCTTTCGCAGCAGTTGTCGCCGCTACTCAACGCGTCCACCGGGACCGTTTTTTGGAAGTACGTAGTTCCCCTTGCTTATTACCATAACCGTGACCCATGACCCCGAGGAGATCATTCTTCATTTCCCCTTCAGACGAGCCCAAACCAGACCAGGATGCGGACAGTCAAGAATCCCGCAGGAGTTCTCCCCCCGCTGGCCCGAGAGCTTAGAAAAACAAAAGTGACTGACTGAGGCAGGACTGACGAGCATTGTGTGCCTTGGATGCCGCAGTAAGTCTTTTATTTTCATACTTTCATTCTGGATACAGTATCCACTAGGACTTTTTCTCTGGGAGATTTGAACTTTTTTGATTGGAACTTTGGACAGGAAAGACATTTTTACATTCCACACACTGGACAAATCCACATCAAGGTCCCTTATTAGGCTGAAGTGACTTTTTAACAATGTTGGAACAGTAACGTGCGTCCCTAGAGCACCAAATGTGTTCAAAAATCAATCATCTTCCTCACTTGTTTGAAAACGTACTCAAACGCTCGCTTTGGAAGCTGCAGCTTGTCTTGTGTATCGTGAACAGAGCATCTCGTCACACTCCTGCTCATTAGTATTAAATCTACACACACACACACACACACACACACACACACACACACACAAGGGTACGTTTACCAGTCAGGCTTAAAAGCACTTTTAAACGCTCTCAATTCCAGCACAAGGCGAACATGCTTCCAATACACTATCGTGGCACCTCTGACCCTTATTTAAAATTGGTGAAAAATACTACAAAATGAGACAACATACATGACAAGAATGCCATTCTAGCCTAATAATAGTTGTTTATTGTATATTTTCTATGAAATGTCATCAGTCTTCCAGCAAGCGATACGAAGCATTAAAGCGCCTGAAGGTCCTCCGAGGAGGCGTTTATAAGCTGCAGAGGATGCGTTTTTATCTGACGCTTCATTGGCTCCCTCCCACACCTTTGCTACATTTGGCGGCCCCCAGACAATTTCACCGTCAGAGCCGTGAACTCTCGGTGCACTTTAGACTGTGAAGGTCGACGTCTTTTCCTGCGGGTCACGACACGCGAGCTAAAATAACGCAATTAAGTCATGCAAACTCTTGGCTCGTCTCGCCGTATCAATCTGTCTTTATCGAGGCCTCGTCTCAAAAACTTTTGTTGCACTTTTGTGTGTTTTGGCATGGTGCGGATGCAGACGGCTCCTGCAGGAAAATCCTGCATCTTGCTCCAAACTTTCCGCTGTGGAAAGTGATCACGCTGGCATGCGTGAGGCCAGAACATTTGATCTTTCCCATTCTCTGGCAAAATCCTATTTTTCATTCTATTTACAAGCCCCTTAAATCCCCACACAAGTCTTTCATTCCACTTTTTCCACTCCAACAGTGTCTGAAGGGAAGTGCATTGCATTATGTTGGACTTTGACATGTGCAGGTGCTTTGGTTCAGACAATGTATTATTATTATTATTATTTAATAATGTTGAACCAAACATCTGAACAACGTAAATGCTCACTTGACTTTTCATGAATCATGGAGGCTCAGTGCTTTGGGGGAACAGGATGCTGCTTCATTAGGGAATCTATGATTGATATAGAAAATGAAATACCATTTTTCTAGATTGCCTTAAAAAATATGAATTTAAAAAAATGCCAGTTTTGATTTAGATGTAGGTGTGGTAATACAGTACATTTGGACTGCCACAAATAGATTTGGTGCTACCAGTTCACCCTCGCTCATAAAGACATCATAACTCGTCTGAGAGCCTCAGACTCTCAGAGAGAGCTGTCCTATCTAGTCTGACTGGTGTGTGTCCCACCTCGTCTTTGAGCAAGAACTGATGAAGCCTGCTCGGATGAGAGGCGGAACGTCTTTGAAGACAATCTGAACAGTCCAGTTGCGATCGATTCAAGGCCCTGAGAATATAATGACCTGGATGAATGAGAATTCTCACAGGCATTATAACGGGACTGTCTGTGAATGTAGCTTGTCGTTCCAACTCCGTACAGTAGATGGCATCGTAACTCTGCTTCGTAACACACCTCATACACACGTGGTCTGCCGGAGAATAAGAAGACGTCGCAGGAGGGATCAGTATCACCAACTGAGCAACTGTGTCGTTAAATTTACAGTTTTCAGACCCCTCTAGGTTCTTTTTTTCAAAACAGCGACTACATGAATCCCTCGTTTATCGCGGTTAATTGGCTCCAGACTGGACTGTGACAAGTGAATTTCCGCAAAGTTGGATTCCTTATAAATAGAAAACTTTTGTACCTTTTTAGGACCTTCTAAATAAATAATACAAATGAATAAAATCTGAATCTAATGATCCCAAAACAGTGCATCCCACAATGTTGTGTCTTTCCCTGCAACTGTGCGAGTTCAACAAAAGCCTCAGCTTCACGCTGAAAGATTTGTTTTTGCGGCTTTATAAACAGGAGTATGTGTGTAAATGGAGGGGGTGTCGCTGTGGGATAGCACTGTTGTTGTTCTGGAGGAAGTGTTTTCTGGGCTGATAGCGGATTGAATCTAATCCTAGTCTGTCTTCATTCGGACGTGTGGCGTCCCCATGACGCCCCCGCGGGGCAGAAACAGCATGTGGAGGGTAGACTTCCTCCATGACTGATCCCAAGGCCTAGCACAGATGTGTGTTTCGTCACCGTGGAAACGATCTGATACACAATATAGAGTCACATGATTAGAAAGTGTTTAGCTGCCAAGCTAAATAAATAAGAGATGCTACATGCTAGCATGGAAAAGTGTTGACGATGCTGGAAGACGACAAATAGTCGCAGACCGCCCCGCTATGTAAATATTGTCAACCACGACCTAAAGCAGGAAAAAAAACAAACAGCCTCTGAGTCTGATGATTAGCCTGCAAAAAGCGATGGTGTTTCTACTTGCAGCGACTCTCCACCCTCCCGTGTTTCCCACCGTCTCCGTGGCAACAAACCACCACTTCAGCCTCGTCCGCACGCCACTTTTGCACGCACACCGCATGAAACCCATCGCCTCCTTTTCACTCTCAGCATCTGCTGCCTTTCTCACTCGCACTCATTTCTTTTCATCGTCATCATCATCATCATTGGCGCCTGTTCTTAATTAGCCCCTCTAAAAGACTCTGAGTGGCTTTTTGTTACCTCCGCCAAGAAGCTTTTGTTTGCGGCGCTGTACAACAGTTTGGAACTACAGCCAAGATGTTGCCGCTACATTGACATAGACTCTGATTTGACTCAACTGTGCAGTGTGTACGCATATTAGATAGACAGATACTTTATTGATCTCCAAGAGAACTTCACACCCTTTGATTAGTGTTACTTAGCTTATTAGAAGCTGGCATTTCCTTTAACGTTTAACCAAGATCTGATCCGCTTTCATTTGGATGAAAAGCCATCCACCACAACAAATTGATTTCAAAACACCCCTTTAGATTGGAATCACACATGTATTCTGTGTACAGCGACACGAGTGTTGTGTGAAACCAGCTTGAATCCACATTTGATGCAGTTTAATTTGGGGGGAAAAAATAGCAAAAATTCCAATATTCAAATCGGAGTTGAGTCGAATTTGTGACAATTATGCGAGTCATGCGGTCAAAAGTTGCAATGTCAAGCCAAATTTAAGTCAGATCGGATCCAGTTTCATTTTGGTAAGAAACAATTGTACAAAATTACCACAAAAATCTAAATGACCAAACGTTTATATCCAGTTTCAATTCCACTTGCAATTTCTGAATCCAAACTAAATCCAGATCAGATCCAGTTCAATTTGGGTAAAAATCCACATAAAAAAAAAATCATAACAAAATTATCGAAACAACTTATTTGATTTGAAAAAAAAATGTACTGCTTATACTGATACAGAAGCTGTTATGTAACAAAACCAAATTTAATCCAGATCTGATCCAGTTTGATTAGGGAAAAATCCGTAGAGCATAACAAAATGATAACAAAAAAAAACATTTTATTTGATTATAATCAAATTTGCACTGCTCATACTGGCTCAGAAGCTGTTATGTAACAAAACCAAATTGAATCCAGATCTGATCAAGTTCAATTTCAGTAAAAATCCACATATCCTAACAAAATTATCAAAACATTTATAAATCAGATTGGCACTGCTCATACTGGCTCAGAAGCTGTTATGTAACAAAAACTAAATTGAATCCAGATCCAATCCAGTTAAATTTAGCTGGTCATCTGCAAAACCCTCAAATCTGATTTGACCCACATTTGGCATGCATGTACTGTATATAGGGTGAGAAGTTGTAAAGTGGAACCACATTTAATCTGGATCTGATCCAGAGTGTGTATTTGGGCACAATGTGAATATAACCCATTTACCATATGATATGCATATTCATTGCCAACAAATCAGGTTGTACGACATCTTAGAAGTCCTTTAGAAATGTTTAAAGACATACTTAAAGAAAAATGAAATCACGTGCAACATGGCCACATGATGAGGTGATGGATGGATGCCCCCAACAAGCCCCCCCCACCCTTCGCCGTACGTCTGTTTGCGTGTGTTTGCGTGATGACTAAAGAGCGGAAGCGGCAGGCCACGGGGTGACTTCACACTTAAACAGCCTGTTTCCAAGTCATTGGCTGAGCTGCGGGAGGGTGAGTCCCCCCCCCCCACAAAAAGAAAGTCTTCCATTCAAAAGGAAGCTAAACTAATTCCACTCTCTAAAGCAGCAAGGACAAAATGAGGAGCGCATTAATATGCCAGCAGAATGAGCGAGGGGAACGCGGGTGGGGTGTGTGTGTGTGGGGGGGCATGAATAAAAAATGTAGGTTTAGCAATGATGATACGTACAATGACAGGACCACACTTTCTTAATTTCCTTATTTTAACACCGTCAAAGCTTTGTAAGAGCGCAATGCACATGCAGGCTTGCCGTGGTTTGGATCTTTATAGAGGGGAGAGGGTGTAATTAGGGGATTCCATCACTGGAAGCTTCCACACGTACGGCAGCGAGTGGCATGGTTAACATTAAAAGGTGATCATGAAACCTCCTCAGTTCTTCATCCTTTGTTTGCTATGGAGACCACACACCCAGGAGACGTTTCCACACGTACAACTCCTCCGCTTCGCCTCAGTTGCATATTTATTTTTAATCAAAACTGTCCAATCAGCATTGTTCTGATTGTGCAAGGATGCTGAGGATGCTGATGATTATTCTCTCAGCTGTCATGATACCTTCAACGGAACCAGCTGGGATCTTTGCAATGGAAAGATGTGCACCCAAAAACAAGAAGCCACACTCAATCATTTCAAAACAACAAACAAACAAACTAGACTCTACACACTAATCTGTAAAAATCACCATTTTTGGTCACACTAATTCTTTAATGAACTTTATTTTAAAGTGTGATATTGAGGAGTACATTCACATAAATGTTGCCACTTCTACTGCTACGTACTCAGTCTTAATGAAACTTGGCACACATTTCTAGCAAGAACCTACAGTATAACGTTTTGGTACAGATCCAAACAAAGATGTGGCTTCAACTCAGCATGGGATTCTGATGGTAAGATAACCACGGGAAAAAATATCACGGTTTGATTATAACTACAGCTGTAAAATATGTTATTTTGAAATATGTCTATTGAAAAGAGAAAAAAGTCAAAGCAAAACGGTCATTTTTCAACCATATAATACAACACGATGAAAGTGGAAAATAAATAAGAAAAAATAACTGAATTCTTTGTAAATAAATAATAACATGTAGCTGTCAATGCAGTCTGCTGTGGCTAATCCTGCAAATCAGGTCACAACACAAGAAATATTTTATATAAAAACAAAAAAAAAACAAGGCAAAATGCAAATAAATGCTATCAAGTGGCTCAAGAAGGTCACAACATAAATAATAAAAATAACTCAATGTTACGTTATTATTTCATAGTGGCAGGTCCCACTTTTCCACACACTTCCGTTTCTGGGTCATGTGATTGTTAGCACCTGAGTGGTTGCTGCAGTGGAGAATGAGCGCTTTATACCACTTACCCTCCACTCCGGTCTCCTTCTTCGTGACCCTCGATGTGAGTAATATGACAAAAACAGCGCAGCCTTACCGGTGCCGCTCAAAGCTAACGAGACAGCTAACGACTTTTGGCAACGCATCAAAGCCCGGTTCTGACTGCGAGGAACAACACAGGACGTGACAACGTACAGTATGTCCACGAAGTGCCAGCACTGAATCTCCTCTCTCATATCGTAGTAACGGTATGACGCAGTATTTGAATGGTTTTGAAACCTTTTCATACCGCGGTATACTTTGAAACCAGTAACCGGCCCGTGCCTAGCTACAACACTTCATTTTCATTTTCCGCCATTACGGTCCACTTGCAATAGGACCAAATGGGGCAGGCTTGTCGTCGGGATTTTTTAATCCAGCGCATCTGACGTATAATACCAGTCAAACGTTTACACACGATTTCCCATGTTGTTGAAGTTCTATTGTTAGTGTTTTTTCCGGAAACAACTTTCTTTTAGGTTCTGAGTGGCAAAAATAGCCCCATGGCAAGGATTTGGACTTGACTTGACAGCTTACAAATGGCTTTTCATTAAGTGACACAGTTGAATCTGTGATTTTGTAATGGTTTCCCATCTTTTCTATGCCCTGCACTCCCAGATAACATTGTTTTTCTCAAATCACCAAAAGTAACTTCTCACTAAAAGATCAAGAAGGCAAACTTATACTGAAGTTACCTGCACATTTTAAGCCCAGGAAAAAGTACAGTACATCCAGCAGTCCAATGTTTAACTTTGGAACACATTAGCATGGGCTGTAGCAAGTGTCCTGATTTCCAACTGTGCTATTCCTGCACTTCCACTGGCAAATTGCCACATTAATCACCATTCCCACGTCGCAGCTAATCACGGAGCCAACGCAACATGTTGTTCATTGTGCAAACAGGCACCAGTTGACTCTTAGCTTCCCCGGCGGGCATCAGACCAAAAGATCTGCAAACAGAGCCCACGTCGGTGGGAAGTCTTACCGAGTGAGATTGTTTGACCCACGAGCACATGAGAGTACTCAAGTCGTTCCGCTCGCGAGGGTGCCAAAACATTGACCTTAGTGAGAATTAGGAGGAGGAAGACGTATCGGGCTGACGCAATGTTGCATCGACTGTTACTGGGCCAACAGCTACAAACGAATGAAAGTTCTGGTGGGTGCAGGAAACAAATCCCCGCAATCTCAGACGGTGTACAAAAACAAGACCAAAGACTACCGATGTCTTCAAAAATAGAGAAATAGCATTGAAAGTTTGAGGAACGTCAGGTCAGTACTTTTAACTTCATTTTCCAAGTTGCAGAAACGCCCATCTGATGCTGAGGTGCCTGCAGAGCAATGATGTGCAATGATCGCTTCAGTTTGGCATCATCTGCTCTGGAAATGTTTCTGCTGCCATTGCTGGCATGGCGAGGCAATCCGGGAGGCATCCAGAGCACTGATTGGAACGTACTCCAACCCCAAACCCGTGCCCACGAGCGCTACGACACACACATCTGCTCTGATAGCACATCTTGGGTGTTGCTCGCCTGCATAGAAGCTCTGCCTAATTACAGCGCGCTGCCTCTGGGTTGCTTGCAGCGCCAAGCTAAATGTGTTCTTCCAACAGGCTGGTTAAAAGAAGCACCGCTCTAAACATAAACTCTCCAGCTAATTAGCTGGAGCACACAACCCTGCGGTCATTAGCTAAACAAGAGGCCATCTTGTCTCATGACAGGATGGACAACCTTGGATTCTCACCAACGCAAAGGGGGGTTATCATAGTGGCCTCCAAACACGCCAACAAGAGTGTGAGAGCGGACCACCGTGGAGGATCCCGTCTGACTGGAGAAGGCCAGGGTGCCTCGTTGTCTGAAACCAAACTCGGCCAACCAAAATGTAAAAGTAGAGCATCTCTTTACCGCAAACCATCCGTCTACAAGTGGTTTGTGTCGTGGCCTCCTCGCCCGTGGACCACAAGACTTAAGCCGTCCACCTTGGAAGTATCAGCAAGACTGCTAATTACCTCCACCAGGGACGTACAAAGTTGGACTGCAAGATCATTGAATGTTTTTATTGGTTTATTTATTAGTAGAATTACAGAAATCAACGCAGTTTCCCACAAAATCAAAGTGGAAGGGCGGGGCTTGGGCCACGAAGCAAACTAGCAAATGGTGCTGAGCCAGGATTTTGGTCCTTATGTCCCCCAATAAATAATGCAGAATTCCCAAAGACAAAATGTATACATAGTAGGGGTGTCAAAACTAGCGCATTAACGGCGGTAACAAATTTATTTCATGAATTATGGTAAACATTTTGCGTAATTAACACATGCACATCATGTCAAGCCATGCCTCTCTGTTACGACAGCAGACGGAAGCATAGTGGCGTGTCCCCACACAGACACACAAAGTCCGACACTTTTTTATAACTTTGTTCTGACCTGAACACATCAACAGCAGTGCAATTCCAACACCATATCCAGTATGCATCTCCGACTCACAAAACACATCTCTCGTCCTCCTCGGAACGACACTTCCTCATCGTCACGAGACAGCCTCGAGATGCATTAATGGGCACTCTCAAAAATCACAAGAATGTCCTAATTATGAGTGTATGTGTGGTCTAAATAAGCAGAAAGGCAAAGAAAAACAATAAGTGGATATTCTTATCTCTCACTCACGTAACTCTTGCTGCAATTTGATGCATTAAAGTATGCTCGGAAATCCCAGAAAAATACATCTGCGCTCAAAACGCGAATTCAACTTAAATTACTTGGTGTCTTTGAACGCAACTCTTCATGGCTCATAATAGCAAGGTGTGATTCAAATGTTGTGCTACCATTAAAGAGTCTAGCGTTAGGCAAATCGATTTGCAGACATGTATGCTATCTCTTTGCTTGAGTTCAATTTTTAGTACATTTGGAGCCGTTAGTACATACAAATTTATCTTTTCGATTATGTATCTTTTTGTTCATAAAATACAGTAAAAATGGGCATATTTCGCACATAGTTAATTAAACTGATCAATTTAATTAATCATTTGACAGCCCTACAACATTCATCATTAATAATAATGTGAAATCATGTTTTCACATGTTGTATAAGCTAACTCTTCGACCCCAGAAGCACCGCACACAAAAGGGTAAAGAAGAGTCCAAACAGGCACCCCATATTACCATTTTTCTAACAAATAGAGCATATGTTGGTGCTGTTATTCAAGTTTGACCCCATAATAAGTCAGATTGACTTCCTCACACAGCTCAGTGTGCTCTACAAAACACCCGCTGTAACTTTAGTGTGTTTAGCCCGAACATCACAAAATTTGGCACACACCTTTAGGGGACTGACAGGCACATGTGTGTGAAGTTTGAGCAAGATTGGTTGAAAAACACGGCCGCCATCAAGCAAAATGCCCTGTGGTAACTGTGAAATGATTCATGAGATGTATTTCATTGTAACCTTCATGCATGTTCAAATGAAATTAAACCAAACCAAAACCAAACCAAACCTTGATCATTTGTCTAATGATGATCAAACTTTGAGGACATATGTATTACATGTATCATGTATCATGTAGCATGTCTAACAAAGCATTTGGAGCACAACTCATAGTATAAGCTATACTGTATGATATCCATGAAGGTGTTGGCCTAAAAAAGTAATGTTCGGCCTTGGTGGAGGTCTCCAGAACAGAAAACAGCTGCTTTCCATTAAATCAGATCAAACTCGATCATTTCCTAATATGATGTCTCATCCTTTGGCGCTGGGCCACCTTCCCAGCTTTAATCAGCCCAAATGGATCAAATTAGCAGTAGAAATAGCATCGTGTGGCCACACGGCCTGCGACTGAACGCTCTTTCCGCCGCCTCGCTAACAATTCCACTGGCAGCCAGCGACGCAGCAGCGAGGATGCCGGGAAAAAAAAACGAAGGCCTGAGGTCGCTGGCAAACGCGAGCGTTGCATTCTTTGTAAACAGTCGCGATCTGGATACGGAGATAATTGCGGCGGTTGAGATATTTTGGGCCTCGGTGTATGTAGTGCATGCTTTTCTTGGAAGGAGCTCTTTTGTAATTAATGCAAAACACAAAGTACTGCAATGCCTTGCAGCGTTTTCAGGGGTGGGATCAAGTTTCCCCGGTTACTGATTCTTTGTACCTGGCAAGCTGTCACTCAGCGTCTGCTCTCCAGTCTGGTGGCCCCTGACGGACAGCTGGGGCTTGTATGGATGATTTAACCCGCATTTGCTCAGGAACCGAATGGCTACTACCAGCAGATGATGCTTCCTGATGCCCAGCTTGTCCGGCCACTGCCAAAGCATGGAGAGGCTGTGAGAACAGAAGGCCTGGCAGCCCTTGTCCCAGCGAGCCTCTCCGCCTCATTCAGCTGTCCTGACGGACGAGGAACGCAAAGTGAATAATGGACTCTATTCACAAAGGTCAAGCAAAAGTGCTCTTCACGGGTCTATGGAGGAGAACACACCTGCAGTCCAAAATTACATCCCTTTCTTTGTCGCATTATCAAATTGGATAAGCCTGGGCCGATCTGATCGGGACCCACCAGGCAGTATGCGCTCACATCCCCCAAGGGGGGGAGCTCCAGCACTCGCAGGCCAGTAGATGTGATGCGTTCACCTGCTCTGGTCCTTGTGTCACCACTCCAGAGGGAAGCCACGGAGGAAGCGAGGAGGTGTGACGGCATTGCGACCCAGACACGACCGTGTGGGAAAGGAAGCCGGCAAAGATAAGAAGTCTGGGGAAGAAGGAGCGAAGAGACAAACAAGAAGGAAAGTGATGGAGATCCCACCCGAGCGTGAGGGAGAGACAGCTGAATCCAGCTGTTGACTCGGCGCTCGGCCGCAGCTGCCAGAGGTTGACTCTCCCTCTGGAGCAGCTCCCATGTTTGCTTTCCCTCGCAGACACTCAGGAGTTCCGCTGAGAGTTCTGCCTCACCTGCAGCAGACGCTCTGGCGGTCAGGCTGCATTAATGAGATCTCTTTAAGCCCATCTTCCTTCCTCGCCAGATGTGGGCAGGAAACAACTTGACATCGTTAAAACGCCGCTCGACTGCCAGCGTGGCTCCATGACTGCCTGAACAAACCCTTGACCGGTCATTGATTAGTAAAATTAACAATTGACTTCAAGGGGTGTAACGGTACGTGAATTCGTAATCAGATTCAGTTTGGTACCAAGAAGCCTTTCGCCTGCTTGCATCCACGATCCTGTTCTTTCAGTCACGCCCCAAAGCTCATGACCATAGGTGACCATAGGTGAGGCTGGGAACATACTGTAGATTAACCGGTAAATTGAGAGCGTTGCCTTCCGGCTCAGCTCCCTCTTCATTACGGTGGTCCGACCTTGCTCCCTACCCGCAGGGTGAAAGCCACCCTTTTCCTACTGAGAGCCATGGACTCGGATTTGGAAGTGCTGAGTCTCATCCCAGAAGCTTCCTAATTTTTTTTTAAGAGAGTGTCAGAGCGAGTACATCTGCGGGGATGCTACACTTGTCTCCGTCAACCGTCATTACAGAGAGGTGTGGCTTGCCATGACGCGCATGTAATTCATCAAATAAATGAGTTACCGCTGTTAACGTGTTATTTTTGGCAACCCTAATTATTTTTAAGCAAATATGTGGTTGGCTACTGCAACAAGTAGCAAGCGACTACTGCGTAATGATTCATCCAGCCGTTTAATCTTGCTTGCTCTACTTTCCAGGGAGAGCTGAGAAAAGCCAGCATTGCTTCAGTACATCTTCATGTACATTCTCTCTGGAATGCATCCATGATTTAAAAACCCTCTCTGCCTCACAGATGCACGTGGGATTTGCATAAGAAATCGAACCTTGTTCTTGTTCCTCCACAGAACATTTCTCATCAATGTTTCAGTTGCTGCTCGATCGGGAAGGGCACCCGGCGTAAATATTAAGGCATTCATGTGATTGACTCGCTGCGGTGACCTCTAACAGAGAAAAGCTGAAAGTCAAGAAGTTTCAGTTGCCCCCAGCGGACGACCTTACTGTGTGCTCATTTTCACTTCTTCCAAAGTTCTACCAAACCACCGTGCTAAATATGCAAAATGCAATAATTTAGTGCCTGAAAGGAAAATCTGGATGCTCAGTCACATTCTTAACACGTTTCCTCCCACCGATTGGCTTGGCTGCCTTTTCCAGCGGAAAAGGTCTTCCAAAGTGTGCAAAGGATTTTTTTGGGTGCGTTTTGGCGATAAGTTAAACCTCCAGTCAAGTCAAGAATTGGTATTTTGGTACAGAAAGCGTGTAATCAATTCCCAACAGACGTTTTCTGTGGAGAGTTTGTCTGTTTTGCTGCCAGCTTGGATGACATTCCTGCGAGATCCGTCTCGCTGGAGGCGAGCTGACACTGCATTTGTTTCTTTTCCCCCTTCGGTTAACTAGCCAGCGCCGCTGCGGGGGCCGCTCTCGATGCAGGGAATGGTAAAATTGCAGGAAACTGGATGTGCTACTTAATGTGTTCGCAAATGTAATACTTCCTTGTTGGGGCACTGAGGCGAGTGTCGGGCCTGATGCACATCTGGATGGAGTGTGGGGTGTTTGGGTCAAAGTTGTCTCGCTAGAGGCTGCTGAGCACATTTTATTGCACTGAGACGTCCATCAGTGAATTCATGGGCTTCCGAACAGCACAGGAAGGAGGAGGAAGCGTTGCGGCCACCAAAGCTGTGATTGATCTTCCACCAAATTATCGTCGCACTGACATCACTTTTTCATCCGTCTACCAGCTCCTTTTTTGTTTTGCTTTGATTTGCCTCGGTCGGCAGTGGCTCAGAAGGTACAGCAGTCATCCAGAAACCAGAAGGTTGGTTGCTTTCAGCCATGTTTCCTTCAGCCTACCCAAGGACAACAGATGTATGTCCAGATGTATCACCAGTATGTGACTGTGACGTGAATGAATAATGGGATTCATTATTCAGTATCTTGAAAGGCGCTATAAAAATTATTATTGTTAAATCTGCTGTAAGTGCTATTGACAGGCATGAACAGTTTGTGGATTTGATTTGAATTTTACTGGATGCAATCTGGAATTCAGTTAAATATCTCAAATCCCCATCCATTCCATTTATGTTGTGTTGCTGCTACATCTGCACGCAATGGAGCACACAGTGCAGTTGATCATAATAATTCTGGCCCTAAACAGGCCGCATCCATGCTTGGTAGCGGTGTAACGGTACGCCAAAGTGATGGTTGGGTACATTAAAGAAATTACAAACTATCCCAAAAATATATTTGTTTTAATTTATGTTTAGTAAGTAATTAATTCATGTATTTAATACATACCTTGGTTTTATTTTTTTCATGTATGAATTAATTAAATAATTGATTTAATATCACATATTATATTTTTATTTTCTTTCAATTGTTAGCTTATTATGTACCTTGGTTTTATTTGTGTGTTTGCTTATTTAATTGATACATACCTCGGTGTTAAGGTCCCGGTTCATTTTGGGTACAGTCGGGAAACAAAATGCAAAACATAAAACTGCTTATGTTTTGTGTAAACGGCTTCAATGAGTTAAAAACTGCAGAGAGCTTCCAGTTAGTGTTAGTGTTGGCACATTGATCGAGTTGTACAGGATATTCATAATATATTTGTCGTTTATCTAAATAATGTTATGGGGGAAGAGAGTCTTCAAGCTCTGGCTTCTCCTTGACCCCATCGCTAGCCACGACTAAAATCCAATTAAGTGCATGTACCGTTACACCAGCATTCACACTATTAAAGGTCACCATTGACAAATGTACATCTAACAGCACTACGACATAAAAGAAATGTTGAGTGGATTCTTGCCTCAAAGACATATGTCAATTATTCCCTGCACATTCATTAATGAGTCATTCGTCCTCCACCGCCCCCCCGTGGACTTTCAGAGTCAAACTTTTATAAAAAAAAAAAAAAAGTAGTATGCCGTGGTCGGTTAATGATGCAAGCAGCAACAGTTTAACTAACATCCCCGATGTGTTGCCAGACGTCGCCAAGCGCTCGTTCACACAGGAAGCGCTCGCCTCGCAGATGGATTACAACTTCAAGACGTTTGCACAGGCCTCGCAGCAATCAGCGGACGTCTCGTGTTGCCTACGGGACAGGGGGGGCGCTGCCGCCGTGACAAACGGCCCATTCTACCATGCACATGAGGGGACGGAGGGGGGTGAGTGAATAAGATATGGGCAGAAATCACCCCAAGTTAAGGAGAAACGAGGTGAAATCAGATAAGAATTTAGGTCGAGACAGGGAGGCCCCGCCCTCCCTGCTTGCTTGTGTCACCTCTGTCACTCATGCCAGAGGTTGTCAGGGCTCATTTCCCCTTCAACCGCCTGGAGACCCCCTCACGCTTTTCCTCTGGGACAGAGCTGCAGTTGAGTGAGGTGTCAATGACTCCCCCATGCAAGCAACGCACCAACCGATTCTTCATTACTTTGGAAGAGAAGTCACGGCAATCATTGCAAAGGCTCGTTACTTGCTCTCAAGTTCTTATATTCTTCACCGAGAATGTCGAGAGCTTTCACGCACAATTACATCACGTGATGGCATCTGCGTTTGGGTTTTTATTGGAGTTTGTCTCTTTTTTATTGTTGAAAAGATGGCTGGTGTTGAAGAAAAGACTCGTCGCCACAATGCTTGCAAGTCCACTTGATGTGCAAAGTGGCAGCCAGCACCGCATCCACATTGCTCTTATCTGATTTTTTTTTCTTTTTTTGGCATCAGCCTATCCCAAAAAGAGTTGCATTGGACACAGCGCAGGAACTCATAACAGAGATTAAAATTAGTAATGGCTGGTGGATGCATCTCGCGGTTTTGAAATCTCGTTTTTCACGTCATATTTGATTTCCCTTCTTGACGTTGACCTATTTTCCTTGCTTCAGATTGAATTACAGGACCGATTAACAGGCTTCATCCCTTATTTTTAGTCATCTTTCCTGCCAAAACAACAACATGATCAATTTGTTGTTAACTGATGGAAGCGGCAAAACGACACAGCCAGAGAATAATCGTTAGCCGCCACGCTGGGGACCCGTGGAGGCCAGCAAAACAACAAACCTCTTCAAACGGTCCATCACAAAAGCCGCATTAATGTTTCTCAATATTCGGCGATGACAAAAGAGGCCATTTTAATGTCTCGCTAAGAAGTTTGGCTTTCCAACAGGACCCCTGAGTCAAAGCAGGCTGTTCTCACACGGGCCGCCAAGCAGCGTCCTGGCAGGACGGCAGAGTCCAGAGAAGCCCTCCTCATACTTGGACACATACTTGGAGAGCACGGCTGAAAAGAAGGCTGTGATACTTTGAAGGAAATGCAGAGGAAAGATAACTACATGTGGCTTTATAGATATTTTCATCAGCATGAGCTCCATCCCACGCTGGGTTTCCTCCAAAACACACATTTTTAACTATTCCTTGCTTCGCTCTCCAATTTCTATAATCAATGTCAGTTTGTTCCCATCTCCCTCATCTTTGCGGTTCCTATGATTTATAATTAGGGGGACCTCACACAAGAAGCCCTCGTAGCTTCTATTTCTGCATTGGAGCCAGGAGTCGCGGTGAGGCCCTCGTCTCTCCCTGCAGCCCTCCCTCTCCCAAGGCCAAACCCTCAGCCAAGAGCCCGTCTGCTCAGCCCTCCGTCTGGACTGCGCTCGCTATCCAAGTCTTTGATCCGTGCAAGATCCCAGTTTGTAGGGAAGAAAAAAATAAAACATGCACACTGGAGAAAACTGTGTGTTTGAACAAAACGAATCTCAAGTCCCGACCAATCTATAATGTGCCTGAACTTCAGTGCATTGTGTCGTCTTGGGACATTTTTTCTCACGCTCAACCAGCCTAATTAGGGTGCCTTTTGAGAGTGAAGTGACGCTCCTTACTTTAGGTCAAGCCCAGAATTTAGAAAGAACCCTTTTGAGGTTTTTGTGGATTCATCAAGAACTTTACACTGCATCTGGTACTCCAGATGAGGTTCCATGTTGCTTATCACTTTGGCATAAAAAAAACGTGCAGACAAACCTCTGTTTTGTGCGCCCCAGTTTTCATACATTCTGGTTTAAAATATCTGCTAAAATTTTGCCTCGGTTTTCATACAATACTCCATGTAACAAACTAGTTCGACTGCCCTTTTGTGTATCACTACGCGGAATCAAGTGCCCAAACAATAACAGAAAACCAAGGTTCCACTGTAATTGTTACAAAAGCAGTCATATTTAGATGTCATTATTGTTCTTACAAACAATCCCTTGAGCAATCCAAGTTTGTATTGTTCACCCACTAATAGGGAACGTGAGTTGGGGTTAGACCGTCGTGAGACAGGTTCATTTTATCCTACCAATGATGTCTGTGAATATTCTCATTCATCCAGGTCGTTGTATTCTCAGGGCTTTGAATCAATCGCAACTGGACTGTTCAGGTTTTCTTAGAAGTTGTTTCGCCTCTCATCCGAGCAGTTCATGCTCAAAGACTAGGCGGGACAAACACTTGTCAGACTGGATAGGACAGCTCTAGTCTTGTGCAACTTGGTGCAAGATCCAATCTATTTATCCTGTAAAGGAGGCGGCATGTCCAGACAGGAATGGTTGGCTCTTTAGTAGTGTCAAATGACAATCGTTGGGATACAATGCAGTGGGGCCTCTGCCTGCCAACCATGGCCATTTGCGTGGTATCACCCTCATAAGCATTCCATTTAGATCCAATAATGGCCATGGACCCATCCCTATTGTTGCAATATAATCTTACTAACCCGTCTTGCGATGGTCTAACGTGGCTCAAGAAAGGGTTCCAATCTTTAACGAAATGTCTTACCTCCAGGATGCACGTGCCCGGAGCGGTGTCCTCGTTGATAGAGACATTGTAGAAGTTGGCGTCAAAAACAGGTTCGTTGTCGTTAATATCCTGCAGTATGATGTGGACCACCGAGGTGGACGACAGTGGTGGTTTCCCTCCGTCTGTGGCCAATATAGTTATGCTGGGGTTGGGGTTCTTTTCGTAATCCAGCTGGGAGAGAGTGGTGATAATCCCCGTGACCGTGTCTATGCTGAACCAGTCGGCGAAAGCACCTTTATCCCGAAGGATGCTGTAGCTAATATCCCCATTGGGGCCCTGATCTTTGTCCCTTGCTGTCACCTGGAGCACAAAACTCCCCGGAAACACCACTTCCGGGATGACCTGACGGTACACCTGCTGATCGAACAGCGGAGGGTTGTCATTGACGTCTGTCACCTGGATGGTGAAGGAGGATTCGGCCCGGAGAGGAGGCGTACCTGAGTCTGTCGCCATCACCCTCAGCTCATATACGTCTCTCTCCTCCCGATCAAGAATCTGGTCCACACAGACCAGATAGATGATATTGTCTTTGGTTGTCAGACCAAATTTGCCATCTCCACCTTCTAGGGACACATTGACGTTGGCGTACTCGCCGTAGTCTGGGTCTGTGACGGAGATCCGAGCTACGTACTGCCCTGGCTGCGCGCCCTCTGATATCTGAGGAGATCCATCCTCGCTGAGAAAGATGATGGTCATGGTGGGTTGGTTGTCATTATAGTCCCTGACGTGGATGGTGACAAAGGCGTTGGTCACCTCCGGGTGTGTTGCGTTATCTTGGGCTTGGACCACCAGCTCATGGACTCTCCGCATCTCAAAATCTAACGGTTTATTTAGGGTGATGACGCCAGTGTGGGGTTCTATGACAAAATAACGGTCGGGGTCGCTTTGTCTTCGGTTGATCTCATACATCACCATGCCATTGCCTCCTTCGTCTGCGTCCGTGGCAAACACCTGCAGGATGTTATTTCCTGGTTGCAGGTTCTCTGATATGATGGCATGATAGCGGCTCTGGTTGAACACAGGAGCGTTGTCGTTAATATCCTGGACTGTAATATCTAAGATCATTTGATCAGTTCTTTGAGGAGAACCACCATCAAAGGCCTCCAGGGATAGCGTATAGGTGGATCTTTTCTCTCTGTCCAGAATGGCATTGACCACCAAATCCAGATAAAGAATTTCATTGCTTCCCCTTCTGGTCTCCAAGGTGAACGCCTGACCAATGTTTCCATCCTTGATGAGGTAGCCTTGTGTGGTGAAGTGACCCCTATCTGCATCAACAGCTGGATCTAGAGGAAACCTGGTACCAATGGCTGTCTGCTCAGGAATTCTGAAAGCAGTGCGTCTTTTTGGAAACGTTGGACCGTGGTCGTTGATGTCATTCACCTTGATGTTCACTTCCACCGTCACACCTGTCATGGTAACTGCAATGAAGTTGTATCTATCCCTCAGTTCTCTGTCCAGAACCTTGGCAGTCTTAATTATTCCCGTGCTCTCGTCAATGTCCAAGTCAGTGCTCACGCTGGTTCCCTCGTGGTCAGAGATGAAGTAGAGAGATGCTGTGACACCAGGGGGAAGCCCTGCGCTTATGTCGCCAATGATGGTTCCCGCGGGCTGCTCCTCATCTAGCTGCAGATCCAGGGTTCCTTGGACCACCGCTAGAAGCTCCAGGAGCACGTAGAACATTAGCACCACCCTCCTCAACCACCAGTTGTCGCGGCGCGAAGGATCCATTGCAGACTTCCTCAAACCCTTGGCAGCTGTCTTCATTGTGTCTCCTTGCCTTAAACCTGCAGACACACACGAGGACAAGCTGAGCATCATCAACAACCTGACAGCAGCAGAAACAAAATTGATAAGTATTATTTCTGTGTTGAAATACAGAGTGAGGTACTTTGAGAAAAATAATAAACAGTACAAAAGGACTTTCCCATATGTTGAACCGGCACAAGTCCCGACCACAGGCCCACACATAAGATTTTCCTACACTTCTTACTTCACCTAATAAGTCAACACCTTGTTCCCCCTGCATCGCGCTCAGCCTGCCTTCGTAACATCAAAACCACATGCCGCAACTCACAAACTCACATCTCTTTGGCGGCTGCCACTCCATCTAATTTTAAAAAAAGGCGCATTTTTGCTGTTCACCATAGCAATAGACTCCCTTTTAGTCTGTTAGGACAGATATTGCATGGAACGTATGTGTGCGCGCTAAACACACTGTCCCTACAGGTATATGCAAATATCAGTAGTTTTAAGTGAACATATCCTTGTGTTGAAGTATTTATAGAAATGTCATTAATATTGACTTAGTAGGCATGCTTGGCAAAAGACCCACATAGCTGCTAAAGATGCAAAAATGAAGAAAATGAGCAAAGTGGAGCAACGAAGAGCATGACCATGAACAGAACCCATGCTGTGCATAGGACCCCATGATCCATGGTGTGGGGGTGTTTGCGCAAGGGGGCGGTAGGTAGCCGGTAGGGGCTGCAATGACACCACTCAGCAGAATAACAGAATTAAAACGTCAGAATTCACCCATACACCTGTCAGTCCATGTTGGTGTAATGGTACAGCTGCTGCCTTTAAAGGCAAATGGTGCGGACAAGAATGTATAGGCGACAATGCACAGGAATACAGCGGGAGACAAATAAACGCCGAGCGTTTTGTGAGGTCGGATTTTTTTGAGATGCTAATATATTCATCTTTTGAACGCAAATTGTTTTGTAAAGCCACACTCTTTACTTAACTGTCCCCAGCAACGAAACGGAACTATGTTCTTCATCACAGAAATCTGAACAGAACGGGACTTAGGAGACCAAGTGGGGGGTAAGTCGCTGTTAATGAACTACAATGCTGATGGGGATGTCATACAACTTCATGTCAAGAAATCCAAACTATCCCTTTAACCACAATAAACAAGGGATTATTTCACTCCAAAACATGAACAGTATCTAACTAACTTCTGTTTCAAGTCAAACAATCTAAAAATAGCTTTTAATTGGGTAGTGAGGTCCTAACAATGCGGTGACCACAGCTGCCCACGGGGGTGGGCATGTGATTTTTTTTTTTATGGGGGGGTGGGCTCTAAATCCATTTTTGCTTAGGGCCCTAATTTGGCCAGGGGCACCCATGTTCCTAGTTCAACAAATACTGTATCCTCACTTTTGTGGTTTAAATTTGACTGCTCGGCGGCTCCAGCTCCTCACGGCTCCACCTAGTGGTGTGACTGACACACGCGACATATCCCCTTGTGTCCCCCCCCACTACGACAGCACGGTGTGGCCATGCAGCACGTCGCATCCTCGGCGGTGACGGATGACAGGCGAGTGGAAGGGCTCCGTGAAGTCTAGCGAGCTAACTTCTTCTGGCTTTGCACCATTGCAATTAACGTCTGCTGGAAGCTGGCCAGAAATCCGGAGGGCCTTTCAGCGCCAACTTCAGAGCCTTCAGAA
Organism: Dunckerocampus dactyliophorus; assembly: GCF_027744805.1. NCBI lineage: Eukaryota > Metazoa > Chordata > Actinopteri > Syngnathiformes > Syngnathidae > Dunckerocampus > Dunckerocampus dactyliophorus. The sequence goes on from NC_072830.1 coordinate 4,084,882, forward strand.
CAAAAGATGCTAACTTTAATGTCAGCAAATAAAACATGTAATTGTTTTGACACAATGCAGGCAGGGAGTCCAAAAACAAAATGTTTGGTGCCTCTAAAGTCACACAAACGTGACACCACAAAAGATTCTCTCGTCTGATCTGCTTTTTCTTTGGCTTTCGTGTGACCTTTATTCACTAAAGGAGCACCCTCAAGAAAAGGTGCTGAGATGAACAAAACAAACAAACAACTTTTTTTTAAATCAAAGTTACTTGTTTGAACTTTAACTTCTAAGACTGGAAAGCTGAGATGCACGAGGGACATCCAACAGTGGTTCACTTATCTTTACACTTCCATGACTGTTATTAATGTTAAAACTAGCCAACTGTTTTTTTCAAATGCCTACACAGATAATAAAAGATCAGTTTGACCCTAAAACAGAATATTAGGCTCCAGAGGTGACAGCACTGGTGGTCTATCAATAAATATCATTTAGAAATGTCAATGGAGGTGAACAGATTCAATGTTTGAGGACCTTTTGCGGTCTGCTGCAGATGATACAGAAAAATAAATGTTATTGCATATTTGATGTTTACGGTAATCCTTCGTTTATGGAGGTTAATTGGTTCCAGACCAGACAATGATAAGTGAATTTCCACAAAGTAGGATTCCTTATTTATAAATGGTATATTTTCATAGTTAGAGCATAGAAAACCTGTTTATGACCTTCTAAACACATTTTTTAACATTATTAGAGCCCTCTAGACATGAAATAACACGCTTATAATAACTTTTACACTGTTATGACCCAATATAGTAGGCCAGGGGTGTCAAACTCTCCTTCAGGGTGGGCCACATCAGAGTTAAGGTTAATGTATATTTGCCTCATTTTGGCATTTTCACTTTGTAATGTTTTACCAACACACTTACATTGAAAGAAGTACAAGAGTATACATCGATTGTATAGTTTAATAATAATAATTGTGTTATTATTAAAATAATTGTTATTAAGTGTTCATTAATAAATAATTAAAAATAATACTCTTAAATTGGATTTGACAACAAAAAATAAGAACTTTTCTGTCAAAATTGACAATAAGTAGATTTTGGAAAAAAAAATAGAATACTTAATAGAATAAGTATACAGTAGACGCCCCTACAACGTAAATAATCCGTTCCGAGAACCTTTATGTTATAGGGTTTTTATGTTATACGAAGCGTAAAATACATGTAAATAGCCTAATCCGTTCCAAGATCTTCCCAAACTCACCCCTTTGGCACTTCAAAATATTCAAAGTCCACCAAATATGGTGGGCAAATATAAGAAAACGTTAGCATAAACATAGTAGAGTAACATTCCAATATAAAATAAGGTAATAAATAAGATTCCTGTAAATGAATAAAACTGAAAAACAAAAACAATCCTACCGTTCATGAGATGTCTTGATCAGGAGCGCAAGTGGAGGCAGGAAGGAGGAGGAGGACTAGCCTGAGTCGAAACGCGACTCAAAGATTCTAAGAGTCAGCTGGTCTCACAGACAAACGCACACGCACTACACGATAATGCTGTGTGCCAAATTTTAATTTGTAACTTAACTTAATTGTTTAAGTTAGTTTCAGGGCGACTACGAAGAGGAAGGAGGTTGAAGGGACAAGCCTGTCTGTCCGAAAATCAGCCAATGAGAGCGTGATGCGTCAGAAGGCGTCACCAAGTGTTAGTTTGAACTTGCACCGACTTGAGGCATTAATAAAGTTGATTGAAAAAAAAAAAGAAAAAGACTTGCACTGCCTTGACGCTTTATGTTATATGGAATTTCTTCTGTAATACGAAGCAAAAACTTTACATAAAATTCTTTATGTTCAGTGGAATTTATGTAAAAGGAGGTTTATGTTATGCGAGGTACTACTGCATTAAAGTACAAATATACAAAAATATTTTTTACAATAACATTAAAAATGCTGAATTCAATAATAAAAAATATAACTATATTTAAAAGTACAAAAAAATCTATAAAATTTATTTTAAAATATTATTTAAAAAATAATATTGAAATAATAAAATAAAATAAGTGTCTTTTTGATGTGCATTATTTCCAGGCTTTCGTAGGCCACATAAAATGAGATGGCGGGCCGAATCCAGTCCCTGGGCCTTGAGTTTGACACCTTTGTAGTTGACATAATAAGAGAAGGTAAGACATAAAAGACTCCTGCTCGTTTGTTTTGCTGTAAATGCGTTGCGGTGCTAGGGCAGAAAGTGAGGTCGGGTGTTCTGAGTTGAGTTTTATCTTGGCGTGGGTTACGGCCGCAATAGTAGCCCATGTTAGGGATTATTGCGGCTCTTGCAAGATCAATCAAACCTGCAATAAAAGCCTTTTGCTCCAGCCATCAAGTCTGGTGCTTGTGTGTCTCATCCAGCATTATAGTAACATTACTGAAACCTAGTGACCAGTGTAGAATATCACATATCATCGTAATGTTTTTGAATTCATCTTCTGAATGCCTTATATTTGTATTTTACTTCATGTAGCCATTTTTATGTAACTAATATGTAAAATGTGCTTTACTTGCTGTGTTGCTAATGCCCGCCACTTTAAGCATGTAGCAACTTTGCGAGTGCTGTTCTTGGCTAAAGCATCAGCACAGCCGGCGCTTGAAACCTTTGACAGCACTCGAACTTTCAAGTCTCCGGTATTGATTTATATTCGGCAACCCTGGGCATATTTTTTATTTTTTTTGATAAACCTTTCTGTAAAGCACAAAGGCTACGTTTCCAAGGCCAGAGTCTTTGTCAGAATGCCACAAGTGAAATAAAGCACCCTTTGCTTTGGGTAGGACCTCTGAAGCGCCAAGCAGCCTAATGGATCTAGCAGACATGCTCGGGTAATTGCACAAAAGCAGCTTTAAAGTCGGATCTAAGGTTTGTGTATGAAGCTTGGGAGGAATTTGTGTGCTAAATGTGTTACCCAGCCATGGACTCACACAGGCGCCATTACCGTTTGCACAAATGTTTACAGGTCAGTCCACCCTTTAAAAAAAAAAAACCTTTTGCACTCCAGTTTGAGCAGCATTGACTGTGAGTAAGTGAGTAAGTCAATCCCTTTGTGGCGTTCACGCTCATGTTTACTTTGCATCTTCATCTCGCTGCTTTCTAAATCCTCAGAACCGAGCTAACCGAGCCCATCCAAGGTTTCAAGGATTTCCATGCGGAGTGAAACATCTGCTTTAACACGGTGGATTTCATTGCGCTGACTGTGTCGCCTTCTCCATCATTTCCGCACGTCAGCAAACATAAGAAAATACATTTCACTCTTTCACCTTCTTCGCCTGCAAAGCGCAATCTGTCTTCCTGCAGGAGGAACAAGACAAGCACGTCTTTCCTTTTGCCAACGCTCGCAGAGGAAACACATCAGTGCTGTTACCACATTACATAATGTCTACATTAGTGCCAAGCCGTGTGCAAAGTACAATACAGTAACAACGTAAGCGGCAACAATAAACACGCAACCTTAACTGTTATTGGCTGGGTAATCCAACTCCCCTGGACGGTGCAATATCGTGAGATATTGGGTGTACAATGACGTGTGCATTATCTTTAAAATCAGCGCACACTTACATGCGGCCCAGTGTTATAAAGGCGCATGCACGCACCTCTACCGCTGCACAAAAAGACAGCAACACTCGTAAATCAATAACTTCATGTTCTGCTGTTAAATAAGCTTTAAAAACATGACAATGTCGCACATTTCTTATTACAGAAACCAAAAAGCTCCCTTTTACCCATTCACACACAGACACTGAGTTTTGCCTCATGGCCAATTGTGCAAATTATCCGATGCCCCCCAACAATCCATGCTTCTATTCAATTAACCACTTGAACTCCTATAGTCACCGGGGGCGTGGTCTACAAAAGCAAATAACCGCAGGGGCTAATCTAAAAAGCATTAGGTAAAAAAATATTGCCATTAAGCTGCGGCTGTAGGCAACCTCCAGATGTAGTTTATAGTTTTAGCAAAAAAATATGCAGTCAAACCTATCTTAACGGCCACCTGTATAGAACGGCCACCTGCCTATATCGGCCACTGAAAAATCCCCCACAGAAAATGTACGTGTTATAGACCCTGTGTGTAGCGGTCACCTGTTTAACGCGGCCAGGGGCCACCCATTTTGTATCCCTTGGTCAATATCTGACCGCATATAGCGGCCAAAATGCCGACTCAAGCAGAAGCTTCATGCACAAAGAAGTTTCGTTTTTTAAGCAATGAAGCCGTCGTGTGTAGACTTTAATTACTGAGTCCCAGTTCGACATAAAAAAGCCATCTTCTTACTTTGCAATGCCGCCCTGAAAAGATTCAATGACGGCCAAAACGGTAATCTTCCCACTTTGCAATGCCGTGAATAGATTCTAAAATAGCCAAAACACCTGAATAAAACACCCAAAATATCACTTAATTGCCGACTAATTAGAGATTAGAAGCCCATTCAATAAGAAAGGAGCGATGGTATTGTTAGTTTACGACGATCTTCGCACCTCCTCCGCACTCAATTGTTCACGCACACACCCATTCATGACTGCTTCACACGTATCCTGTACATATATCCTCACACTCGTTCACTAACATTTTTAGGTCTTGCTTTTAAAATCGTGTTTTTAAAAAAAATCAAAGATGGAAATTTGTGACGTTCTGCAGGACAGGAGCGAGCGTCCCCTGTCCTGCGCTCTTATTTGCGGGCTGTGCCTTCTCCGGGGAGGAAGAGGCAGCCGCTTCATGCCTGGTGGGCGCGCAGCTGCAGTCAATTAACATTTGTGGCGGATAAAAGGCCAGCGCCGTCGAATGTGCGGCGCTGGTTCATTGTTATTGATATTACTAGTTTCCTCACCGGAGCTGTTACCTAGATTTACCTACCTGTTTATGTGTCAACAGAGCGTTTTCCCCTACGTCTGTTGGTTTTGCTCCAGTCTTTTTGTGAATACATGTTAATATGTGCGTGCACAAATTCAAAATGGCCGCCAACCTGTCTATAGCGGCCTCTTTTGCCGTTTCCCTTCAGTGGCCGCTATAGACAGATTTGACTGTATATATATTTACATTTAAAACAAAAAAAAGCCCAGCCGTAGTAATTTTACAAGAATAAAGAATATATAAATATTAAGATATTAAGAATATATAAATATATATAAATATAAAGTATTATAATACATATTTATATTATATAAATATATATAAATATTGAGAAAAAAGTTGCAATATAACAAGAAAAAGTCGTAATTTTACAAGAATAATAATATCATAAGGAAAAATGTTATTAGCATGAAGATAAAATATATGTTTTATGTGTTTTTTTAAGAATATGTTTTTATATTTTTAAGAATATTATGAAAAACAAACAAAACAAGTTAAGTTGTCATTTTCTGAAAAATTAGTTGTGGAGAAATTTATAATGTTATGAGAATAAAGTCTAAATATTCACAGGAATTATGTGAAGAAAATCTACCAAAAAATTGAAATAGTTGGGGAAAAATATCATAAATGAAAAAAACAGCTGTAATTTTATGAGAATAAAGTCAAAATATCAAGTTTGTATTTTCAATTGAAAAATTATACTAAAACAAACTTGTAATATTATGAGGAAAAATAATGTCAATTTAGTAGCATAAAGTTAAAAATGTAAAGAAAAATTTTATTTTTTTTGTTAAATCGTTATATGAGAACCAAACAAAATAACAAAGTTAGAATAAAGTTAGACAATCATGGGAATAAAGTCAAAATATGATGGCAATAAAGTCATAATTATGAGACAAACATTTCCAAAAAAAGAAAGTGGAAATACGTCGAAAAAAAACCCAGCAGAAATTGTAAAAAAGCTGTAATTTTATGAAGATTAAGTCAAATTATTAAGAGAAAAAAAAGTCACAATTTTATGAAAATAAACTTGTAACATCAAAATAAAAACAAGGTCATTTTAGTGGCCTAAAATATTAAAGAAAAAAATTGCCTTTTTTAAAAGTCGCAATATTATGAGAAACAAACAAAACTAAATAAAGTGATAAAATAAAAATAAAATGAAATTTTAGAAAATTTAGGTTGGGGAACCTTATGGGAATAAAGATATAATATTACAAAAAGAGCAAAGCTGTATCACAAAACACAGATGCAGTTTTTCTTAAAATATGTATAACTTCTTAGCATGTTGCTTTCCAAAATGTCAACGTGGCAAAGTTGCATCCTTTCATTTTTCACTATGTGCCCCCCCCCGACCTATACTGTACATACAGTAAAACATATGGCATCATGAACAACAATAGTACGCCATACTTCAGCTCTTTCCAACAAACCAACAACAAGTTTCCAAGGGCAGACATGCTTGCACAACTTTAATCACAGCAACTAAACCACATCACCACCAAGTGAGGGAGGGATGTGGGGGGGGCTCCATGTCACCATTCCAGTCAACTCTGACTGGATTTGAGGCCGTGCCAGTCTGGCCCAGGCTCAACGGAGCCAGGATGAAAACCACAGGGAGGACGGATGGACGTGAAGATGACAAGCGTGGAGCTAAGCTAAGCTTTGAACCTGGAGGGTTTTTTTTGTTTTTTTTAAGTCAGCTGGGGGGTAAAGGACAAGAAAAGCTTCAATACGCGTGCACATCCTGGTCCTATAAAACACACCATGAGTCCACGAAAAAGGATCATCAGCGTTCCCTCAGCAAGCGTGAACGATCCAACTTCCGCCTTGTTTGGACATGGTCACAGCCGGGGGTCAAAGGTTGCTCTAAGGTCAAAACTATGTAAATATCTCTAAAAGACTTCATATTGGCCCTAACCGGGGTTCGTTTCCATTTTGTTGATACCCGTGTCCTTTCGCCTCACTTTCTTAATAATTTGTGCTAAAATACATGGAATTACTTATATTTATGTTTTTAAATGATTTTTTTAAGTAATTTTAATTTTGTTGGTACGCTGTGGGGAAAAAGCAGATGCCACCAGTTGAGAACCCCTCCCTGGGCTCCACTATCATCATTTTACCGCAGCAGGTGTGCGTTTGTACTTAATGTATGCACAAATCTCGTTGTGTTTCTTTCTGTCCCACCACAGCGTGCGCTCTTATTAGAAACCGGACACCAGGCGCGAAGAGAACAACGGCTAATGTGGGGTTAATTCCGTCTAACGTAGCAGCTGCCGTCTGGCCCAGCGTGGCATCCGTGTTCCAACGCCGTGTTTCTGCTTTAATTGGCGCTATCTTCATGAGATGTTTAGCTCATGACTAATGCATGAAGGACGAAGATGATGAGCGAACAATGGAGTTGTTTACAGAACAGATATGTGATATTTGGAATAAAACAAACCTCATGTCTGAGAGTGAGATGCACACAGAGCGTGACCTCTGTGTGCATCTCATTCTTTTTCCAAGGACCACGTTGCAGGGCGACAATTTGACTGTGATTTAAAAGTGGGTGGCGTCCAAAGAAGATGCTTTGGCTCATCCTGATGGAGCGCTTTGCACAGCACTGAGGCTTCCTGACATAATCCTTGGATCGTTATTCTTCTACACTTTGCCCAGAATCTTTCCTCTAACTCGCATTGTTCCTCCTAAAGTCCCCCAAGGCGACAAGATAATGACGGCAAATTTGTGAGACCTTTGGAAGAACATGCACGGATGTATTTTCTTTTGCTTTTGATCAGATGAGTTGTTTTTCACTTGGAGCAGAAACACAAAAGTGGCTTTTTTTGGGGGGGGGTTCAAGTAGGCTCTCCGGAGACGTCAATCAAATGCTGAGAGACAATCAGTCACACACGCGGTGTTGATACGTTACTTTTATTTGCTATTATTACAGTAATCCCACGCCACTTCAAATTTTGCGGCTTTTCACGAACATGTTTAAGAAATAGTCGCTGTTTTGTGGTTGGATACCGCCTATTATTAGTCAAAACATATGCATATTTAAGTAAATTTTGTGTATTTTTTTCATGGTTGGATAAGGCCTATTATTATTTTTTTTAAACATGCATATTTAGGCAAATTTTACACTTTTTAATGGTTGAATATGGTCTATTATTAGTCAAAAAACATGCATATTTACGCAAATTTTGCATATTTATTTTCATGGTTGGATACAGCCTATTAGTAAAAAAACATGCATATTTAAGCAAATTTTACACTTTTTAATGGTTGAATATGATCTATTATTAGTCAAAAAACATACATATTTACGCAAATTTTACACTTTTAAATGGTTGAATATGGTCTATTATTAGTCAAAAAACATGCATATTTATGCAAATTTTACACTTTTTAATGGTTGAATATGGTCTATTATTAGTCAAAAAACATGCATATTTACGCAAATTTTGCATATTTATTTTCATGGTTGGATATAGTCTATTAGTAAAAAAACATGCATATTTAAGTAAATTTTAAGTTTTTTAATGGTTGAATGGTTGGCAATCGTCAAAAAATAAGCATCTTTAAGCAAATTTTCCTTTTTTTTTTTAAGAGTTGAATATGGTCTTTTTTCGTCAAAACTCATGCATATTTTAGCAAATTTTGCGTGATTTTCCATGGTCGTATACAGCCTATTATTCAGCAAAACATATGCATATTTAAGCACATTTTACATTTTTTTTATAGTTGAATGCGGCCTTTTGTTAGTCAAAACACATGCATAACTCAGCACATTTTGTGTATTTTTTTCATGGTTAAATACGACCTATTGTTAGTCAAAATATGCACATTTAAGTAAATTTTACATATTTTTTATGGTCAAGGAAAGTACTGTACAGTGGTGATGTGCAATACCACTGATTCCGGTTTGAACATGGCGCCCTCACTCTATCACGGTTTTTCAAAAATTAATTAATAAATGATCACTATTTCGTGGTTGAATATGGACTATTATTAGTCAAAACATGCAGGTAAATTGTATGTATTCTTGGCCCAAATTAAGCATTTTCAATCATAAAAATGGCTAAATGAACAAAAATACAAATATAAGACATTCAGAAGATGTTATATGTAGTGTAATATCCCTGACGTTGTGTGACGCCTTTACAAGGTGGGGCCTGGGAAGTGACGTGTGTGTGACATCAGCTAGCTACTGTAGAGTTGCTGAGTGTTGGCATGGTTCGCAGTGTAGAGAGAGCCAGTGACTGGCCTGAGTTGTGGCTGACAGCAGCTCCTGTGTGAATGTTCACTGTGCCATTGCAGTGGTATTCTACTACACTGGCCACTAGGTGTCCAGAACGTTACACTGAGACAATAGCCACAAGGAATGCTGGCAATTAGGGAAGAGCGAGTACACCACTATCTGTATCTGTATCTGTTCACTTTTCTAAATTATCTGTATCCGTATCTGTACTCGGAGTGAGCGGGGTATAAACCGGAAGTGGGAAGTTATTATATTATTATTTCTCAAAAGCACCGTGTTCAGTACTACGTGCAAAGTTTTCCAACTGACTTTACATCACCAGCCAAGTTAGAAGCAGGCAGACGAAAAAAAAAAAAAAACACCAGCAGTTTGCGGGTCTCTCTTGTCAAATGCACCGCGTACGTAACGAAGCAAGTTTACCGAGTAACTTTAGATACGAGCTGAGCTGAGGAAAACCTAAATAAAACCCGTCCGGAGTGGAGGCAGTGACCAACGCGACACGAGCCGATTTCAACACTGTGCATACGTAGCGAAACAAGTCTACCAACTAACTTAAAATATCATACAAACCGAAACAGGGCGAAATAAAGAACGTGAGCTGGAGTGGAGCCAAGCAAGCAGAGAGTCATTGTCTGTATTGTGTCTGTGAAAGAGTGCGAGGCAAGGCTAGGTAGGGGCGGTCTCTGTGTGTGACTGGCCAATCGTGAAGCGTGAAGAGTGAATACATAAGTAGTTATCCAGTGAGCATTTTCCTTCATCACAATTACGAATAATGACGAGCTGTACTCGTCTTTATCAAGCTGTACCAGGCAAAAATGCATTACCCGTAACGGATACTCATCCCTCATCCCTACTGTCGATGCTAACGTGAGTCTACACAATGTCTTATTATCTTTAAGACGTTGTATTTTTTATTCTTATGTCAACTATGTTGGCTAGTACAAGTGTAAAAGTAACTACTGTGCTGTTATTTTTCATGACACCACATGGTGGCGCTGTTATTACAGTCAGATTTTCTTGAATTCTCTCACACAGCTCCATGCGCAAGACAGAACATCCACGGTAACTTTAGAATGATTAGCCGAATGTCTGTGAAATTTGGCACACACCTTCAGGGGACTGACAAGAACATGTGTGTAAAAGTTGAGCAGGATTGGTTGAAAAATATGGCCGCCATCAAGCAAAACGTCTTTGACTTGACAACTAATTGTCCGTAAGTCATTGAACATTTTCCTAACAAAGATCACGCTATCTGTATTACATGTATGCTAGCATGTCTTCCAAAAGATTTTGACCACAACCCATAGGGGGCGCCACAAGTGTCATTTACAGGCTGGTTTGGAGTAAATCAAAAGATGACATTGGGACAGAAGGGTACGAATGCAGCAATGATGCCCTGGCATCGCCTCAAACTACTTTATATGATTCTATTGTTGCAACATGGTTGGGCTGGAAGATTCTGGCAAAATTTGGAATCACAGAAAAGGAATTGGGAAACTATTTTTCCACAAGAAGTTCAGGGACTTGTACAGGGACTTGTACAAGAATCTTCCACTGAACACTGAGAGACCCTTAAAAAAACGAAGTTAGTTTTGTTGTGCTTTTAAGAAATGTCCAATGGCGTTTCTGCCATTCTTTGCGGGAGGTCCCGGTACCACGGCTGAATTTTTTTTTTTAACAAATGATTTCAAAGACTAAAAATAATCCATGAAGTCCCAAACATGGCACGCTGGCCCACTCCACAGTGGTGTGTTTGTGTGAATTGTTTCTCAATTTTGGGGCAAAAAAAAGAAGACTTATTGGAGAGCAACAATTGTTTTCAACACAACGGGGCTGCAAAAGTTAAGAATCTGGTGTTAAAGAGCGGAACTCCCTCACACACAGGCGGTGTGCAGCCTCGGTTGAGGCTCTGATACGAACATCTGACAGCTTAAAAGCTTCCATGAAGTGAAAAACAGGCAAATAAAGGCTTTCCAGGTTGTGTGAAAAGTGCTAACAAGCGTCCTGTGTAAAAATAAGTGTTTTTTTGCACCCTGGTTAAGAAAAAGTTAACACAAGTTACATCACTTGCAAACACCATGTGTGATGATGGAGCCCAGCTGAGATTGCTGATTTATTTACAGTAAGGACAGTGAAGCATCATGGGAGTGTGATGACACACTTTGACTGTGCAGACACGCGTGTGATCACCTGGTGTGCGTGTTTTTGTGTTATGTTACAAAGGCAGTGGGTGTAAAAATGACAATATCTGCCCGTGCAGGCACAAAGAGAACAGTTTTGCTCGTATGAGGTTTAGTGAGTGTCTCCTCTGGAGGAACCTCCACCACATGGAGGTAATTAAGGTCACCCTAACATTGGGAACACCTCTCAACAGTGCACCGACATGGATGAGAAAGTGACTTACATTCATGTGTTTCTCTCAAGTCCGCAAACAAAAGTCCTCTCAGTGCTTCCCAGTGACGAGCAAAGTGAAAGTTGCATCCATCTTCATGTATCCTCAGCAGGAGGACTCACTCACTCTCTCTTCTGGAGCTTCACACTTTTGCACAATCTCCCGCCTGCGAGGCTGTGAACTTTCTCCTCAGGCTTGTCAATGGGACTGCAAACTTGGGAGAAGTTCCTCAAGAGGTGTTTTTCCAGAAGATGCGCATCCACTGCGTTGTTGTTAAGTCAACGTTGCTGCTGCTGCTGCTGCTCGGCTGCACGCTGACTGCAAGCAAAGCGAGTCCGGCCAAGCCGAGGACTTGCCCCCCCCCCCAAAAAATGTAATATATTCAACATGTGACGGAGTGCAGCCTCCTTCTCTTCCTCCTCCTCCTCCTTGCAGGGCTGCACTCTGCTGCCACCATGCTTTGCAAAATGGAACTGTGCATTGTAGACGATGACTAGACCGGGGGTGTCCAAACGTTTGCCCTCCAGCGAGGGCCACACAGTGAAAAATGGAAGGATGCAACTTTGCCACGAAGGAGCTATATATATTTCGAGAAAAAACTGCATCTCAGCTTTGTCATATGGGTTAAAAAGTATCAAGCTCTTTTTTTTCACATTTTTGCTGTTTTTTTAATTTTCTGATTATGTCTACTTTCTTAAATAAACTTTGTAAATTTTCTTTTTGTAATGATTATTATTACTTTAGTCCCATCATATTGCGACTTTTTCCCCAACATAATTTGCCAAAAATGACCCCTTTATTTTGTCTTGTTTGTTTCTCGTAATATTAGGACTTTCTTTCTTTAATATTTCAACACTATGCTACTGAAGCTACATTATTTTTCCTCCTAATATTACAAGTTTTTTTTATGAAAATTGCGTGTTTGTCTTGTTTTTGTCTTGATATTTTGACTTTATTTTTGTAAATGTTCTTGTCATTATTATGACTTTATTCCCATAATATTTTGATTTTATTTTCGTAACATGATAACCTTTTCCACAACCTAATTTTCCAAAAATTGCATTTATATTGTTGAGCTTGTTTCTCATACTAATACGACTTAAAAAAAAACTTTTTTTCTTTAATATTTCAACTCTATGCTACTGAAATATTTTTCCTCATAATATTACAAATTTATTCTCGTAAAATTGCACCTTTTTTGTCATTAAATTACAACTTTTTTCTCTTATAAAATTACAGCTTTTTTCATTTCTGCTGCTGCTGTTGTTGTTTTTTTCCATTTTCATCTATTTCAAATTTCTTCTTGTAAATTTTCTTCTCGTAATTATGACTTTATTCTCATAATGCTTTGACTTTATTCTCATAACATTAAAGATGCACAATATCTTTTTTTCAAACCAATACCAATAACTTTCTGATAACTTTTTCATAGCTACTTTTTTTATTTAGATTGACAGTATCTGCAGTTTGTGCACACCTGGAGGTAAGAAGGACTTGATCAAATTAGGATGTGACCAACTGCTCCTGTTGATTTGTCCTAATCAAATATCATGACATCACTACTACCACATCACTACAGTCAGGAGAACCAGAGTATAGAGGGGAGGGAGCCACCTGCTGTGTCCCAGCACAGTGCACAATATTCGGACAAATGCTCTAGCCGGTGTACCGCTATGGAGGTCAGGAGAACCGGCGTATAGAGCGGGAAGAGCCACCTGGCGTGGTCCTGCAAGGTGCACTGTATTCGGGCACACGCTCCAAGCAGCCAGTGTGACACCACTGGGGTTTCTGGTATCTGAGCTATTTTGCATGGATTTATCGGTATGACGTCATAATTCCCTCATATTGGCCCGATAATTATCGGACTTGTACCCCTACATACTGTAACATAACAACTTTTGCCAAACATGACAACTTTATTTCTTGTTTTGTTTGTTTCTCATAATATCACAACTGTTTTTTTTTTATATTTTAAATTTATGCTACTAAAATGACGTAATTTCTCCTCATAATATTACAACATCCCGCAACCCTCTTGAGAATTAAGCGGCACAAAAAATGGATGAATGGATGGAACATTACAACGTTATTCTCATAAAATTATGACTTTTTTCGTTACTTGTTAGAGTACTACGTTTTTTCTCTTACATGTTTTGACATTAAATTATCACGGATTTGTACATTTTGAATTTTTTTTTTTTGTTTTCTTGTTAAATTATATTTTGAGAATGTGTTGCAGGCCAATAAAAAAATCAGGCTGCAAATGACCCCTGGGCCACACTTTGGACACCCCTGGTCTAAACATATATCACAAGGCCATGATTAGAATGCTGACTTTTGAATGACATGGTCAAATGGGTATTACTCTATGTTCATTATTATAGCTCTACTATGTATGTAATATTTTAATATGTGAATAAATCGCGGAGTCAAAATATTAAAAACTATTTTTACTTCAGTCCCTAAGCGTACCTAATGTTGTGGCCAGTGAGCGATACATGTTAGCAATTATATAATTCTATAATATTTGGGAATTAATTGTGAGTCAATTCAGTTTTTTAAAAATGCAAAAATTGAACCCCAGAATTTTAATTTTTAAAATATTTTTTAATAGATAATTATGTTATTGTTATTGTTTTTTCAGTATATTATTTCTCTGATGTACTGCACGGTGGTTGGTGTTCAAGTGCTTTATAAATAACATTTTTAAAAATATATATCAGTATAATAGACTTTTCCTTTTATATTTAAATAATTCGATTTTTTGGTTATTATTGACATTATTTACTTCCAATATGTTCTGATTGTTTTGCAGGAATCACATAGCTTTCACACTTTCTTATAAAGGGGTGTGAAAGTACAGTATGTCTCCTTGCCTTAAAAAAGGTATAAAGTTTCAAAATAATGCTTTAGAACGCTGACATTTCTTGACCTTGAATGCTTCTTATTTCTTCATTTCTGCCAGAAAAAAACATTATAAAGTCTTCTTAATGTGTTCATCAAAGCAATAAATGATGTATTTAGAGTTTGACTGTGATGCTCAACCTTCCATTCACCTTCTTGCAACTCAACAAATGATGCAAACCTCACTATTACACACACACGCGGGCACACACACACACACACAGTGTGTTGCGCCTGAGGCTGTACCAGCCTCCACAAAGAGACAAGGTTTTCCTCCACCTGTGTCAGCTCCCAGGAGCGTGACTGCTGCGCTCCCTCGTCACGTTCACAAAGGTTTTATCAGGGCAGAGGCGTCACTTTGCATCCAAATCGCTCACAGAATTGCTGCTTTTGGAATTTCAGACTAGACTGGAAATAGGTTTTTTTGCTTAAAAGTTTTGCTTAAACTCAACTAAACCTTTTTTTTTCTTATCTGACCCAGTTCTCTTTCCCAGGACTCGCTCCGTGAAGTCACCAATGCGTTCCAGTGCTGGCGGGCAGTCATGATTACTGTGACAACACACACACACACACACTATTAGCACAAAGCTACACTATTTCCTACGTTTTCATGTCACTTTTCTTGATTTAGTAGGATTTAGTCCTAAAAGTACTGCAGTGTAAATGTAACTAAACATCAGCACCGTGGTTGATTGAAAAAAATCATGTGCCAGTTCCACTTCCAGTCCCTTAGGTGGCGATAATGCTATTATTTTGCATCTGCTGGAACTGATGGGTCACTGCCCTGTTAGGCCCCAATGTTAGAAGACTGTAACCATGCAAAGTGAAAACTGACAGCCTCATGTGCACCAAAATTTGGCTTGTTGCTTTCAACATGCACCGACCCTCGACAAAGTTTCTAACTACGGTGTAACCTTGGTTAGCGTCATGAATTCGTTCCAGACAGTCCGACTTTAACCAAAACGTACTCTAACCAAATCAATTTTTCCCATAAGAAATAATGTGAATCCAATAAATTCTTTCCAGAAAGCCAAAAATGTGAACACAAACCATTAGCAAGCTGCTATCAAGGACATTTTGTCATAAAAATACATTAGCCGTTCTCACGCAGTGCATTATCACAACAAGACGCGCACCATATTGTACAGGAACCGGAAAACGTAGAGCGAGGCCAAATTACGCTAACCGCCGCATATGCTAACCGAGGTTCCACTATATTTAAGATACTCGCAAAACAATGATCAAAAGATAACCTCTACTAACAAACTGTGATAAAACATTCCATCTAACTAAATAGCTCGTAAACTAACTACCGATGATCAACACGTCAACCTTTACAACAACCATGACTGACTACCTAACCGCTACCTAACCAAGTAACTGCTGTTAACAAAACATTACAACTACCTTTCATCCTAACCAGCAATGATCAAAACATAACCTCTACTAAGCAACTGACCAGCTAACTAACCAACTATCTGTGATTCAAACATAACCTCTACCAAGCAACTAAATCTCCATCTAGCTAACAAACTGTGATCAAAACAACTGATAATTAACTCAACTGTAAGCAAAAGTTAACATCAGCTAACTAATAACCAATCAACTATTATTTTATAACATTACTTCTACTAATTAACTAACTAAGAAACAAACCAAACTGTGATCAAACCAAAACAACCTCTAACAAATCCACCAACAACCTGAGATTGAAACTTAGCCTCGACTAATTAACCTCCAAAATAACTTTAAATGAATAGCTAGCTAGGTAACAATCTCATAGACAGCAGTCAAAACATCACTTCTTCTGACTCACCGACTAACTAGTTAAACTGTTGCCAATATTTACAGTAATCACTCGCCACTTCCAATTTCCTGGCTTCACTCTGTCATGGTTTGTCAAAAATATATTCATTAACAAATCATCAGTTTTATGGTTGAATACGGCCTATTATAAGTCAAAAAATGTTTGCATATTTAGGCATTTTTTTCTGTTTGTTTTTTTTTTATTTTGCCTAAATAAAGGATTTTCAAGCAAAAAAAAAAAGGCTAAATGAAGTAAAATAGAAATATAAGGCATTCAGAAGATGCATTCAAAGACGTTGTGTCAGTAATGTTACATTGATGAGACAATAGCCACCACAGGAAGCACCGTGCAGAACACAAAGTAAAAAAAACAACAACAAAGAACTCCCAATTCTAACATGTGTTAGTCGATATTATGTCTTAATTATGTTTTATTTTCTCTTATTATGTCTACTATATTAGGTAATAGGAGTGTAAAGGTGACTATATGGGTGTTATTTCATCTCCAGAGGGCTCTAATATTGTTAAAAAGATTTATTTACTGTAGAAGGTTGTAAACAGGTTTACTATGCACTAACTCATCACAGTCGGGTCTGGAAGCAATTAACCAAGATAAACGAGGGATTACCGTAACATTTACTGACTATCTAACTAAGAAACGGTGATCAAAACATAACGTCAACTGACTAACTAGCTAACTTCTATCAAAACATAACCTCTACTAATTAGCTAAATAGCCAGCTAACAATAGCAAGCTAACCAGAAATGAAAGCATGAGATGTTGTGTGCTTTCTTGAGCAATGTGTCACTGTGTGGGAGCGGGAATGCAATGTTTCTTAAGACACATCCTAACCATCCTCCCCGACGACTGGGTATCACATTTCTCATGTTGCGCCTTGGATGAGGGCAAAGATGTAAAGAAGAACAGAATAACATATGCGGAGGCCAGCAGGCCACGTGCTGCTACACGAGACAAATCATCATCACATTGTTGTTGTCCTTTTGTTTTTGTTCATTTCGGCTCACTGACAGATTACACCGATGATTGAAGAGCATCGCCAGACAAAGATTGACTCAAAGTGTAAAGAGGAGAGACGCTGTTTGTGTTTTTGCGTTCTGTCCTCCAGAACATATCAAGATGTCACTTTGACTGCAAATATCCTCTCCTCGTTTGGATTTTGATTTGGTGAAATTAAAAAGCTGTCATTAGCATTGCGTCCAGACGCGGAGATGGATGGCGAAATATCCTGCAGACAGTAATCACTCTTCATCTTGTCGCGTCTGTCTGTTGTCATTCTAAAGCCACGCGCTGAAGCAAAACCTCGACGCCACTACTGACGTTTTTGCAAATTAGCGTCATTAAAAAAGTTGTTTCAAAGTAATAATCTGAGTTTAAAGCCCTCTCGACACTAATGCACTAAATGTGTTCTGACTGTAAATATGCATCCGTCCAGACAATAATAATAGTACTATCAATCACTCCAATTCAGAATTACTTCACTGGCATATTTAATATTTACACACTAGATAGGAAGCTGAACGTGATTCTTTTAATAATGGAGACATTTTGCGCCCTTTAGATTATTTTCTCAAGTCATTCTGACTTTGAATGAGTATACTGGACACATTTTGAAATTCAAACAACTGTCATTCCTCATATTAGCCTGAAATGGCAACACTGCAAAAAAAAAAAAAAATAAGGGCACATTTGGTCCTCACGACAAAAAATGGCTCTTTGAAAATGCCATTTTTGATTGCACAGTTCTCTTAACATTCAAACTCATTTCAGCCTTTGGATTTGCTCCTAGATTTGTACTTAGACCATTTAATACAAATTCAAGAACAAGAAGCACAATATTTCTTTTCCGATATAAAAAAAAACATGTTGTGGCATTATGGAAACATGCTGGCCTTTGAGGGGTTGAAATACTCCCAAAATATATATACAGCGAACCTCGGTTAGCGGTTAGCGTGTTTTACGGTAAACATAAAAAAATCGATGTCAGAATGTTGCCTCGGTTTGCGTACATTTTCCGGTTAGCATACAATATTTTCCGGTTAGCATCTTGTCTTGTTATTAATAAAGTGTGTGAGTCCAACTGTGTTCTTAAGGTATTTTTTTTAACACAAAACGTCCCCGTTAGCATCCTATTAGCTTGCTAATACATGGAAATCGGAAGCAGAAGTCAGCTCCGTCGCCCCGTCTATGATGTCATTAGCAGTTGACTCTCTAGTTCTTTGCTATACTAACACAGCGATGCCACAATTCTGAAAAATCACACAAAACAAGTTTTACGATTATAGTTTAACACGCATAAAACCATTTTAAATGTATTTTTGGCTTTTTGTAACGGCTGAATCGGATTTACATGATTTTTTTAATGTGAATAATGTGTTTGGCGAGAGTACATTTCGGTTAGAGTCGGACCTCCCGGAACAGATTAATGACGCTAACCAAGGTTCCACTGTATATATATTTCAAGCTGAGATAGTTCTAAAAGACTGACTCATTTAAAGTTGAAAAAACAATTAAAATATGATATCAAGCTGACCATTTTTGTCAATAAAAAAACCCACCTACTATTCATTTTTACCCAACAAATCAATGCAATGTTCAGTGTCTTTCTCTTGGAACTGAAACTACCCCTCCCAGCTGTCTTTATATTGAAGGTTAGCAAGACTGCATTGTAATCCTGTTCTGCTTGAGATACTATCAGAACTTTGCTTGAAAGTCTTAATTTTATGTCCTTTATTTCATGAGCTCGCCTTTTCCAGGTGGATGGGCGTAAAATATTTGATGGCCAAACCACAATAGAGTGTTAGGGCGTGGGGGTGGGCGGGGGTGTTCCAGCGGGGGTCTAATGTGGACTCTAACTGAGGCAAAACACTAACCAGAGGCACCCGTGCGCCGTTTCCTGAGGAAATACGAGCCGCTTCAGGGTTGTGTAAGGTTAGGTTTAAAGGCTGCGGACAGGAGACATTGTGAATTTATCTTACACAGGGAGACATTTGGCGGCATGTTGTTTACTTCTGTACACCCTCACTGTTTGCGTGTTTCTGCATCAGATCGTGAGGCAACAGGTGGTTCTTGTTTTGGTTGTGAGAGTTGGGCTTCTTTGTCAGCTGGAGGTTAATCATGATTTAGCATCTCTTTTATACATTCCTGTTTAGTGTCAGTACTGCTTCCCGACACCAGAAATTGGCGCTATAAATCATTCATTCAAGGAATGAAAACATAAGAGTCGTTCCACTGAAAGGTCGACTGACTCTTTTGAAGTGCCTGGCTGGTGTTTAGTGGGTGAACACAGAGGGCGAGTTCATACCAGGCAGATGACTTCAAGTGATGCGCCTGTCACTCCCATGCATAAATCCTACATTGTTTAAATCACGCCGTGTTATGGGTCTGAGAGCAACTGTACATAAAGGAGTCGTTCATGTCCTTTGATTCCATAACTCAACTTGCCATCAACGTTTGATTGCGCTATGATAGTCGTGATATGTTTTTATAGTCTCTGCTAATAACTTCCCACATGAATTTCCTGTGATCAGGCTATCTCAAAGCGGAAAAGACAGATGTTGATGAGATGTTGTGTCATGATGGGCTTTGGTTAGATGGACAGTGGGCAGGGTCAGTTGCTCTGTAGTTAAGTAGCTAGAGGGTGAGGTCAGGCGGTATCTAGTTAGTCGAGAAGGTGTTGTAGGTCAATAAGTGTGGTATGTAAGTCCATCGGTAGGTAAGTAGTACAGGCTGGTTGGTTGGTTTGTCTGTCCATCGGTCAGTGGGTTGCACGCAGTAGTTATGTGATTTGCTAGGTACATCCACTCAGTCCTTCTGACCATAGGTGTGCAAGCTGATAGGTAGGTTAGTCATGCAGTTACTCAGTAGGTCAGTAGGTGGTGAGGTCAGTTGGTCAATAGGCAAGTCCTTCAGTCTCTTCAACTTGAGGTCGAGCTAAGTGGGACGATGAGCTGTAGTTACAGTATGTAAGTAAGCAAGCAAGACAGCAAGTTGGTTGGTCTTGCTTGCATCTGTTAGTCGGTGATTTGTGAGCAGGGCATATAAGTCCGTTGGGAGGTGAGAAGGTCAGGTAGGCTGGTCACTAGCTTGGGTGATGTGATTTGCTCGGTAGGGGTAAGGTAGGTTGGTAGGCCCGTCTGACCATAACTGTGTTGGTTGATCATGCCACGTCAGCCGGTCGGTCAGTAGGTAAATACTGTAGATTAGCAGGTTATCAAATCTCTTGGTTACAGGTAGGTCAATCGGTAAGTCTGCAAGCAGACTTTTGGTTGGTTGGTTAGTCCATCTGTCTAGAGGTGAGTGGGTAAAGAAGCAGGTTAGCCAGGCAGTTATTAAGTTAGTAGTCGATCGGAAGGCTGTTAGTCTGTAAGTTACTAAAGGGTGCTTGGTTTGATAGACAGGTACGTAACTTAGACAGTTTATCACAAATGGGTATGTAAGGTGATAAGTAGGTTGGTAGGTAGAAGGTAAGGTCAACCGGTTGGTAGTTTGGAAGGTAGATAGGTTGAGAGGAAGGAAGAATGATTGGTTACTAGGTAGGTGGTCAGTACTAATTTGGTAGATTAGTTGAAAAGTCAGTCAGTAGCCATTTACAGTAAGTAGGTTTATATTTTGGGTAGGTGGTTACTAGGTACAGAGGTGGGAGGTCAGTTGATTGGTAGATAAGCAGGTTGGTAGTTAGGTTTGTCGGAAAGTATTTAGCCCAATTTGAACCTAAATAACGGCCAGGTGTCTAAAAGAGCAGCTCTTTCAATACAGCTTATGCTGTCATTAAAAACGTATTCTCTGCCTATCAACCAAGCCTATCAACCAAGCAATTTTATTGTGAAACATTCAAGTTCTGAGCTGAGTGCACCATAAGGAATGTGTCTTTGAGCAGCAACAATGACACTTCACCTCAGCAACACACACTCTCCCAGGCTGTCCACACTGAATGACCTCTAATTAATACACAATCAATCAACATGCTGCTCTCCCGCAGGATGGAATTCCTCACACATTGTAAGAAGTCCAACTAATTCTGATGGAGATCACTTTTGCTCTCCAGGAATGCATTATGCGGCCCAAAGGGAGGAATGTGCAGCATTGAGAGCGACGCTCTGGAATGTCCAGGCACAACAATTAAATTGTTCAAGCAAATGTTTCTGTGAGAAAGCATAAAGCTTGAGGAGAAAGCGGCCTTTAATCCCATTACTTCGCACACTTTCACAACAATGGCGTCACTTGAGAACGTCCAGCCAACGAAGACTTGACTCGTACCGTCCTGTCCAGAGCGACCTGAGGCTTGAATTCCACCGTCCTCCCACATCTGCATGTCAGCACATCACAGGCAGCTTGGCGGGGGTGGGGGTGGATGGAGTGGCGGGAGGGGGTTTAGCTCGCTCGTGGTATCAAGCAGATGGAGTGGCAGGATAAACTGAAATAATATATAATCGTGGAAACTCATTTTCTCTGCCATGACTGAGTTGCTGTGAAGATTTTCTTTGGCAGATGTGAAGCGTTTTCTCTCGGTTCCACAGGAAACATACACGACCCACACCCTTCCATCCACGGCAAACTGTATGCCTTTATTTATGGCAGCCGGACCTGAAGGGAACGGCATCAGTCAATCATAAGCCACCCATAGACAAAAGAAATATCAAAGTAAACATTTGCTCCATCATCTTCTTAAACGAGGCCCAGATGGGGAAAGAATTAAGGGCTAGGCCCAAGTGTCCAGGAGACTCCAACACTTTGTTGATGCGACGCTCCAACACAAACGATGCTGGTTTGTATGTACTTTTACGATTGCTTCAAAACATATCGGCCACTACGACGGAGTATTTGGGCCACATTGAGAAAAAAACAAATCTGAGATTTCAAGAATAAAGTTGTAAATTTACGAAAAAAAACCTTATAATACTGTGAGAACAAAGTCGTAAATGTGTGAGGAAAACCTTGCAATATTACAAAAATAAAGTTATACATTTACGAGATAAAGTCCTAAATTAATGAGAAAAAACTTGCAATATTATGAGAAGAAAGTCATGAATTTACGATAATAAAGTCGTAACTTTGTGTTACAGGCATTGCTGAGACAGCTATGAAAAGAGGGGGCTTATGCGACCTTTGGCATGTGGAGGGGGCTGGGTATGGAGGACGTGTGAGCGGGACATGCGGGAGAAGGTCTAGACATGCTTATCTGCTTGTGCTCAGCTGCTCCAGGTCTGTGTGGTTCTTTCTTCGGAATAGACATAGTTTCTTCCACAGTCTTTGCAAGGTCCTGACATTGATGATGTATTTGATCTATTTTCCCTCTGACACGTATGACACGTAATATAACGACTTTATTCTCGTCAATTTATTCTTTATTCTCATAATGTCCCGTAATACTACAAGTTTTTTCTCGTCTATTTATGAGTTTATTCTCGTAAATTTACAAATTTATTCTCGTACTATTCTGAGTTTTTTTCTCGTAAATATTTTTTTTAATGTTATGTGTGAGAAGTTATATCTATTTTTAAAAACTGCATCTCAGCTTTGTCATACAGGTGAAAATGAATATGAATGAACTTCTTTCTTAAATAATCTTTGTAAAATTTTCATCTCGTAATATTGTGACTTTATTCCCACAATATTTTGACTTTATTTCCATAATATTACAACTTTTTCCCCAACCTCATTTTCCAAAAATGACAAACTTATTTTTTGTTTGTTTCTCATATTATTACGACTTAAAAAAAAAAAAATCACATATTATTCCTTTATTTCAACTATGCTACTAAAAGACATTATCTTTCCTCATAATGTGTTTATTTTCACAAAATTATGACATTTGTTCTCATAATCTGACCTTTTTTTTCTTGATATTTTGACTTTATTCTCGTAAAATTACAGCCGCTTCTTTTTCATTTATGCTGTTGTTGTTTTTTTACATTTTGCAACTATTTCAACTTTTTTCTCGTACATTTTCTTCTTGGAATTCCAACTTTAGTCCCATAATATTTTGACTTTATTCTCGTTACATTGGAACTTTTGTTGCAAACTAATTATTTTACTTTATTTAGATTTGCTTGTTTCTCATAATATTACAACTTTTTTTAAAACAATCAAATTTTTTTATACTGTATTTAAACTTTATGCTACTAAAATACATTGTTTTTCCTCATATTGTGTTTATTTTGGTAAGATTACAACCTTTTGTCTTGTTAGAATATGACTTTTTTTTCTTAATATTTTGACTTTATTCTCTGAAAATTGCAGCTTTTTTTTTATTTCTACTGTTGCCGTAACTATGAAAATATTCCATTTAGAAAGAAACAGTGCTACTTTGCAGAAATTCACTTATCACAGTCAGGTCTGTGAACCATTTAACCGAGATAAACAACTGATTACCGTACTGTAATCCTGACATAATATAACAAAACCATACCTAATAAATCTAAGCCTACCATTCTGACCACTTGACGGAGGACAGCTTTGTAAACAGGCAGGCTTCACTAAACATCTTAAAATGCAGCCTGGAGCTCTGCCAACTATCCGTCAGTCATCTACAGATGTGGGAGCTGTAAATCTGATCATATAGTTTTTCTTCAGCGAATAGGCTCACCGATCATGATGTTAACATATAATGTTAGCACTTTAGCATCACATAGCTATGCTAGTGTTGTTAATGTTTGTGTTCTTATGTCCCGCTCCCTAACATTACGCCATCTATTACGTTGGACATGTGCAGAGTTACAGTGTATAAAGTACACAAGATACTCTGTCAGAGATGGACACAGCTCATTAGCATTAAAGCTACACACACACACACACGCACACAAACACAGTGTCTCCAGTATTAGTATTGTGGCACATCTTACATTTATTTAAAATTACTGACAAATACTATAATATGGCAGCTTTAAAATAAAACGCACATTGTTTTGAGTTGTGTTGTTTTGACGGTTCCATATTTAGGTGCCAGTTTGTCCAAGGGTCACATGATCCTTCCAGGGAAATGTTTACATAACAAGAAGCAGGGCTGCATTGTGAGGGATGTTAAATGCTTCCTTATGGAGATGCGCATATAAAAAAAACAGTCTTTGAATGCCGACATGAACCACACATCAAAACAGTAAAAGTGGAGATTTATGAGGAGATTTTTACATGTAGCTCGTAATTAAAATATTTGTATATCTTGTGAAGGATGTGGAAGCTGCGGCGAGTCTTGTTATCTAGCAGTGGCCATCCAACGAAACAGACTCTTCAGTCATCCTCCAGGCTTCTACTGATGCTCCAACTTTTTATGAAAAAAATGTTCAAATCATCACGCCTGAATTATTACCGCCATCGTGTCTGTCTGTCCCACGTCCCAAAAACACACAGCAGGAACTGGCTGAGCAAGAAGCCATGAGAGATATTCATTCATTATCTTTTCAAACGTTGGCCCGAGGAGAGATATGAGCTGCAAAGAGCTGTGCAGCAGCTGTAAAGACAGACCATGTTTTCCTGCTGAATGGATGCTGTACTGCACACTCGCTTCATTACTAACACATGTAGGCAAACTAAACACATGCAACACAAGGGCTGGATCGACAACTCAGCCTTTGCAAACATCATAATAATCCTTACTTTTGCTGTACACCACTCTCAACTACAGCCACAATCTTAAACATTCTTCTCAGTGTTGATGTCAATCAAAGCTGTACCTAATCAAGGGGCCAGTGAGAGTGTATTTGATACTTGTCAACTTTCCAAAGACCTCTTTATTTTCTAATTATAACACAAGATGAAAACCTTTTTATATTATCCAATGTAACAATATTTTGTGAATTATTCTAAGGTAGATATAGTAAAATATGAATAAAATATATTTATTATGCTTGTAATTTTATTACAAAAAGACACATAATATGGACACTGTATGTATGAAAAATAAAAAAAAAAACTATAAAGATAACATGACAAGCACAAGAGGAATAATGCATATTACCTAAAGTAATACTATTTATTAGCATAAAAAATAAGTATTTAAATAAAATGAAAAGATAAAAATGGCAAAATTATCATGAAGTAAGACAATAAAATGGAAAAAAATCAAATAAAATGTATTTAAATATTATGATATAGTGTATTATTTGAAAAGAATGTTTGAAGTCATTTTTTAAAAAAGTTCAATTCAACAAAATATTGAATTAAGTATTAAAATGTATTAAAGTATTTAAATAAAATATAAAGATAATAAAAATGATAAAATTATAATGACAAAACATGACAATAAAATGGAAAAAAATTAAATGTAATCTATAAATCAAATTTATTTTCAAATAATTGTTAAATACAAGACGAATATATTATTTAAAGTAATAATATTTCATGAATTATTCCAAAGTAAATATATTTTTATTATTATACAAAAAAGACACACTACGGATATTGTATCTGTGAAAATAATGCATCAAAAAATAAAGTATTGAAATAAAATGTAAAGGTAAAAATGACAAAATTATCATGAAATAAGACAATAAATTGGGGAAAAAAATCTAATTAATATATCAATATCAATAAAATGTATTTAAATATTATAATGCAGTATATATATTTTTTTTTAAATATTGTAGTTGTTTAAAAAAATAGTTCAATTTAACAAAACATGTCGATTTTAATTAAAATGTTTTGTATGCATGTTTTATGTAATGGTACAGCTGCTGCCGTTTAAGGCAAACATTGTTATTCTGTACTAAAAATAATTTCTTCAACAATTTGTTTCTCATGTATTTGTATGACTCCACAACATGCATCTAACTATATTCAGGCTCAAGTCAAACAATACAAAAATAGCTTTTGACACAGATGCTAGGGGTGTGCCCTTTAATGGTTGTTTGTCGTACGTCATTTTGTAATGGGGCCAAAATTTGGCCAGGGGTGGCCTTGCAAGTGTGCAACATCACATGCAAACTTGGACCAAACTACAGGCTTGTCCTGAGCAAGGTTGCAGAAATGCGCGCCACTCCCCAGGAAGAGAGGAGTATTTTAAGGAGGGCGGACCCAACACCAGCATGTCATAATTCAGCATTAGTCATGTGAGCACGCTCGATGCTGAGGAAGCCATATGTGCTTGGCTTTGCACAAACACTATCATCAAGGCCACAACTAAAAATAGCGACATCAGAAATGACAGATAAATATACGTGATGTTAATAGCCGGATGAGTGTTGTCGTGCAAAACCACATCCCGCTTCTTCACTTTGCAGCTGAAAGGCGTGAGGGCCGAGTCGTCTCGCTCCGTGACTCATCGGAGCCTCCAGCCCAATCGCTCACGGTACCTCATGGCCCGGCTGACGGCCCAGATAAAGCTTGGCTGTGATCAAAGCGAGATGCAAGTTTGGGAGTGTGAGGTCAGCTGAAAGAGAACAGAACATGGAAGTGAGACAATGCTGGTGCGTGTGATCTAACAGCATCTTTCTAGCCTCAGAGTCTTTGGCCCGGTTACAGTCAACACCCACACTAAATGCTTAAGCACGGGGGCCATTTTTAGCCTACCGCTCTTTTCATTGGCACATTTCTAAAAATAAGATAAGAAAAGATATAACTTTCTCTATCCCACATTGTGTACATTTTATAGTTGCAG
Source organism: Dunckerocampus dactyliophorus (assembly GCF_027744805.1). NCBI lineage: Eukaryota > Metazoa > Chordata > Actinopteri > Syngnathiformes > Syngnathidae > Dunckerocampus > Dunckerocampus dactyliophorus. The sequence goes on from NC_072830.1 coordinate 4,111,719, forward strand.
TGTAAAATGTACATATAAACAAGCCAAAAAAACATGAAAAAAGATTAAATTATCTATGAAAACTACAAACATTTCCACAACATTTTTGAATGGGCGTGCCTGTTGCTAGCGTGTTACATGCACGGTATGGCCTGATGGGTGAGTACCTAATCAAGTGGCCCTTTTTCAACTTTGCCATAGTTACACAGAATGTAAGCAAATATAAAGAGGACTCTCACCCATGATACCTATCCAGTGATCTAACACATCTTGGGGTTCTTTGCATGGCCTGAATGGTGGGTACCTAATCAAGTGGCCCGTTTTCAACTTTGTTTGTCAATAACGTCGCCGTAGTTCAACAGATATGTAACCAAATATAAATAGGTCTCTCTCAGCCATCCGGACCTATCCAGAGATACGACATGTCTTGGGGTTTTGTGAAGAGTATGGACTGAAGGGTGGGTACCTAATCAAGAGGCCTGTTTTCTGCTTTGGTCGTCAATTACTTTGCTACAGTCACCAAGGACGTTACACACTCTAAAGAGCACGCTACCCACCATCAAGATCTATCCAGTGTTATATTTTTGATTATTGATTGATATTGATTTGTCCTGCATTACAGTAGTTGCAGTAAGATAAAAGGAAAACATGTAATAATAAGTATGAGGAGTAATAGGATGGGCTGCGCTTTGCTGGCAGGCCCATAATTATAAATAATAACACAATAAGAACACACAGTGAAATTATTTCAGTCCACATTTTATTTCATGCATAAATTGAAAAGACAGTTTTAATAATCCTCGTCTGCTGCCTCCCTAGCTCGCCTGTTTCGCGTCTCGCTGAGGCCTTCACTGACCTGCCGTGCTCCTCCTAACTCCTCAACTCCCAAGACCAGATAGTCAGCAATAGGAACCTAAAGGGAAGAATTGAATGAGAACTCTACATGCGTTCTTTTGACAGGTCGAAACAACCTCGCAGGTTTTGTTTTCAGAAGACGCAAGACGGAACGGTCTAAAGAACGTGGTCCACAAGACCTCCCTTCACTCCTCCCGCCGAGACGGTAGAGGAAGTGAAAGTGAAAGCCAATGAAAACAGAAGGCCTGGCTTTGATACACAGACCGAGACCATCTCATTCATGATCCTGCAGGAGGAAGAGGAGGGAGGGGGTCACGGCGAGGCCACAAAACGGCGCTTCCGATGTCGCGCGAGCTCACCGGGGCCCTTTGCCAAAGATGTTGTTTTAATGGCGCAACAGAGGAGGGGAAAAAAATGACAGGGTGTCACGGCCACCAAAGTGTTTTTCTCTACGCATCACAGGGGAGCTGCCAGGGAGGAAGCTCCTCGCAGACCATCTCCGGTCTGGAATAAACATCAAATCCAGCACACGTGGACTTCACTCTATACTCTAGGTGCCAGCGAGGACATTTGTTGGAGCAATGCTCACAAACACGGAAAGCATCTTTTTAAGCAGATAAACATCAACGATTTGACTACTAATACATAAATGTTGGACTCCTTTCCTTTGTTAAGGTTTTATGTTGTAGTTTGCCTTTCAAATACTACTGTATGTATTGTACATACCAGAGGATTCCTTATTTATCCATTTTTGTAGTAGAGCACAGAAAACCTGTTCACGACCTTCTAGATAGATCGATAGATTGATAGATAGATAGATAGATACAAAATAACAAATAATTTATTACAAAATAAAAAATGATACATTTTAAAATGAATTAAAAAATAATAATAAAAAGCCACTAGGTGACAGTATCCCCCTTCAAACAACTTTTTGTCCCATCTACAGTTAGGTGGTGAGTAATCAGTAGTTTTACTTTATTGTAGTTTTACTGTGAATGCAGTAAATATAGCTGGTTGGGCATCATTTGAATTTGAACGAGTCCTCGTTTTGATTCCATTTCCTAATGATTCTTGATCCAGATGCTTTTAAGAGGCAGGGTGATAAAAGTTTGCATGGTTTAAATGGGGATGCTAACCAGAGCTCTTTTTGGATGAAATGTCTGAACTTCTCAATGAATTGTTTCACGATATGAACTTTTGATGTACTTTACGATGAATTTCTCACAAAGTGAGCATCGAAACTAGGAATTGTAGTCAAAACGTTTGAACGATCCTGAGAGAACTGCAACGTTAGTCCCAGTACGCATCAATGCTCGAGACTCGATTTTATTGTTATTTCCTAAATGTAAAAACTCCGCATATATACCAAGTTAGTTGTGTAACTTTAGTAATGATTTGGAGTGCATGAGAAAGTGGAAAAAGAAAGCATAGCTCAATTTAGTCACATGGTCATTTATGAACAAGTACTGTATATTGTACAACACCGCAGTAAGAGAACCAATGTTGTAATCGCGGCAAGGGGCCAACTGCTGTGTCAGCATGAATGGCACCGATAAGTTGATTGTAAACAACAGCATGACACGTGTAACACGTATGACTTTCATTCCAACAGCGACTTTTTAAAGCGCATGCAAAGCTGGATAACGCTGCTGGATGTTCACCGCTTCTTGTAGGGCTCATTAAAAAAAAAAAAAAACATTAAAAGGTTGCCCACCGCGGCATTTGAGAGTGGTTAGCTTATTTTGACACTTCTATGACAGTAAGGAACGTTATTAAAAACATGTCATAAAAGTTTGAATTTATTTCCTTGTTGTTATTTCCTACAGTGAAAATTATCTTGAAATGAGAACAATTTGGAAGTCAACCAGCATGGCGGAGTTGTGTTGTGTTGGACTTGTGTTGTGAGTGCTGCAGGAATTGTGTAAACAGTATTCCGAGTCGGAGTTGGCTCACAGTCATCCGTTGTGGAGAAAAAGGACATTTCTGCACGTTTCCTAGAAGTGTTTCCAATCATCTCTCTGAATAGTGACAAGCCGCAAGCCAGCGGTGCATTCAAGGCCCCCGAAAACCCCAATCTGGGCGCAGCTCAGAAACTGGATCGGCCCTCAGAACGCCTCCTTGTGGCGAGGGCCTCCTCTGAAGGCGCAGAAACATCTGCACCTTACGTGAGATGAGCTTCACATCTGGCCACAGTCCCGGCTGTTGAAGGGGTGTGGCCACACCGCCGCAGCTGCAGCCAACCACTCCCAGATGTTGCTGATAGGCCCCGGCGTCTGGCTGTTTGGAAGGCATGGGGGTGACGTTTGATCCCTCTCCCGGCATCGGGCCGCGCCGTGTGCGTGCCGGGGGCCCGGGAGGCTCGGCGAGGCTCGACGGAAGAGGGCCGACCTCACAGAGGAGCCTGCGGTGCGCTGTGGCTGACACATGGCTCTCGGGAAGCCACCTCGCATCTTCAGCCAGACCGAGCTGGGCCACTTACATTGTAATAGAAGCACTAAACACATCAGTTTGATATACAGTGTAACCTTGTGACTTGCGCCCGAAATAGAATATAAATGCTTGCAAACCATATGTGAGGATGCACCAGAGAAGATTCCTAACACTGTCTCGTGCCATGTTGGATATTTACACTCTGGGAGCGCCTACATCCTGGTCTGACAGCACCCTCTGTATCCAGGCTTTTTCCACCAGGGGTCACATACTGAAAAATGACATTTTGTAAAGCAACACATGTACATATGCTAATTTAATGAAGTTATGTATATTCAAAAAACTGCATCTCACCTTTGTGATCTAGGTGAATAAACCTTTTATTAGTTTGAGATCTTTTTTCACCCATTTTTGCTCTCTGTATTTTCCAAATAGTTGAACGTTCTTCTTAAATAATCTTTGTAAATTTTATTTTCCTAATATTAGAACTTTATTCCCATATATGCATTTTTGGAATTTTTTTTCCCAACCCAATTTTCCAGAAATTAAATGACTTGTTTTTTCTTTAATATTTCAGCTCTTTGCTACTAAAATGACATGATATTTCATAATTTACAAGTATATATTTTCGTAGAAATGCAACTTTTTTTCTCATTAGAATACGACTTTTTACACTTTTTTTTTTAATTACAGATGTTTTTTTTCCATCTCAGCTGTTGTTGTTTTATTTTTTAATTTTCCAACTATAATTATACAACTATACAATTTTTCTTGTAATTATGACATTATTCCTATAATATTCTCATAAATTTTTTCCCAAACCTAATTTTCCAAAAATTACAACTTTATTTGTTGTTAGTTTCTCATAATACTACAACTTTTAAAAAATTACGTCTTTTTTCTTTCATTTTTCAAATTTACGCTACTAAAATGATGTTCTTTTTTCCTCATAATATTACGACATTATTCTTGTAAAATTCCAAATTAATGACAACTTTTTTTCTTAATATTTTGACTTTATTGTGGTATAATTACTGATAGGTTTTAATTTTTTTAAATTAAGTTTTCTTGTTAAATTATATTTTAATTTTAATAAAATAAAATAAAATAAATATTTTCATATTTAGAGCATAGAAAACATGTTTACTAAATGTGTTTTTTAACATTACAGCCCTCTAGACATGAAATAACACCCCTATAGTCACCTTTACACTCCTATTTCCCAGTATAGTAGACATAATAAGAGAAAATAAGACATAAATAAGACTTGTGCTTGTGTGTGTTGCTGTAAATATGTTCCGGTGCTAGGGGAGCCGAGTGACATGCCGACAGAAAGTGACGTCGAGGGGTTCACAGTGGAGTTTTAGCTTGGCATGATTCATGGCTGCAACTGTAGCTTGTGTTAGGGATTATTGTGCCTGTTGTGAGATCATTCAAACCTGCAATAAAAGCCTGTTGTTCCGACGATCAAGTCTGGTGCTTGTGTGTCTCACCCAACATTACAGTAACAATACTGACACCTAGTGACCAGTGTAGAATACTACATATCATCACAACGTCTTTGAATGCATCTTCTGAATGCCGTGTATTTGTATATTAATTATTTTAGCCATTTTTATGCTTGAAAATGCTTCATTGAGGCAAAAAATATGTACTGTATTTTTGACCAATTTAACCGCAAAACAGCAATGATTTATTAATGAACATATTTTTGAAAAACCATGATGATACAGTGAAGTCGCAAAATTTGAAGCGCAAAGTGGCGAGGGATTATGTGAGCCAAGTCCAGCAGGTCATTCGGGGCTACTACGCCGTCACTGTCCCAACTGTGACGATCTTTGCACACCTGCCATTATGTTACAGAGGGATGATATTTTGGGAGGCATCAAGGCAGAGCGTTAAAAATAAACACAGCAGTTATATATGCTGCGAGAAAAGGCTGCACGTCGACATCGGCGACAGACGAACCCTGACGCCATGCATGCCGGTGAGTATAGTAGCTGCGCTTCACGCCAACTTTGAACACGTCAGCATCACAATACCAAGAATAAAGCAATTTCACCTCGGCTTGTCGGTTTGTTTGTTTGCAAGATTGCACAAATGCTATGTGTGCCAAGCCGTGGTGTAACATACAAAAACAGAGTTTCTCATTGCACTTCTAAAATGTTTTCTGTTGATCTTTCCATTTGATTTCTTACTAATATCAGCCAGAATTATGCATGCATGCACATGCACACACATGATGTGATGGTGATGTGAAAAACTGTTTGTCCCGTTCCTGATTTCTTATTTTTTTGCATGATTGTTACACTTCAATGTTTAAAATTGTGTTGTCAAAGACAACACAACTGAACACAAAATGCCATTTTAAAATGACACTTTTGATTATTAAGGTAGAAAATAAACAAACCAACATGGCCCTGTGTGAAAAAGTGAAACGTTTCATTAACGTCATACTGACTTTGAGGCTGCTCGAAGCTGGAGGCCTCATGTCTCCAAAACAAGTCCTCCACATGCGTATCACCTGATTCAGATAGCCTTGGGTGTCTCATATCTCAAGTGACTTATTTTCTTTCAGAGGAAACCTTGCGGTAGCTCATGAATCATGAATAGCAAGTGATATATAAATGTTATAAATGTTTTAACTCTCCCGACAGGACGACTGGTCATTGAATATTCCTGTTACCCCTCTTGTCGACTTTAGCTAATAGCGCTTGTTGATTCCGTGCAGCCTAATTTATTTGCATGATATAAATATCCACATAAGCAGTTGCAGTGGCGCAGCTTCCTCAACCTAAACTTGCCCAAAATTGCATCACCCTGACAGGACGCCATCAGAAAAAAAAGTTTAAGCCTTCAATTTGAGAAAGTTTCATTTCATTCAAGTGAGGCTGGAGGCAATCCAGCCTCATCAGTTGTGTTTGAGCCTAAAACCTTCATAACATCAGGGGGTTGGGCAGTTCTCGCTCCAACTTTTAATGAGTTCAACCTTACGAATGAGATTGTAATTCATCATATTGCAACAGACAAACTTTTGCACACTTAAGTGTGATTTGTCCCAGAGGAAACAGCTGCTTTCTTGAATCTTGCGTAGTTATTTATATTTAGGCTCATGCTTCTCTTTGCTTCTATGTGTAACGTATTGGGTTTAGCCGTAATGAAATGTGCCCTATGAATAAATTTGCTTTGCCTTGCTTTCACCCTGAAAGTGTCCTTAAAATAGTTTTTTGACTCGGTTTCTGCACCGCAGGCAGATGTGTTTTTATAGCATGCACAGCTGTGGGCTGCAACTCGCTCACTAGAATCAAGAGAAACATCCCAGACGATAGCAAAATACCAGATGCAAAGCCTCACTCTAAAATAATTCCTTTTACATCACAATATAGGGCATTATAATTAGACTTGTTGTTTTTTTAAAACAACCGTGTGAGTGGTTGTATAGTGTTAAATTGCAGCGAGTGTGTTTGATTAATTATGTTCCTCGTGTGATTTGAAAGCTGCTGTAAGCCAATTAAGATGAAAGTACCATATGTTTGCATTTCAATCCAAGACTGATAGAGGGAGAAAAGAGGACGCCTAGTGGTCACATAGCTGAATTAAAATCAATAGAGCCAAGTGTGGTTGCGTATTGTCGCTTTTTTGTAAAAAAACAATCAATGAAGTGTGGTGAGAGCAATAGTAAAAAGTGATTATTTGTGTACGTTAATGTAAAAACGTTTTAATATTGTGAATCAGGTGGCATTACGTTGAGCTCTCTCAGCCAAATGCGGAACTAACGTTTTTCAGTCACCGTTTCCATCAGACTGTCAAGCTTGTCGGACTTCTGTGCCTGTTTACACCCCAACGTGCACAGCAGTGGCAGAGCTACACTTATGACAGCTGAGTGAAGCTTTAATGTGTATTATTTAGCATATATTGACTTGAAAAATGAGTAAAAAGCGTCGCAATGAAGACGCGGTGGGATCCAAAGTGGCGGCCAAGAAAGAAAAGTTGTCTGAGTTTAATGGGACTGTTTTTAAAAGCATGCTAAAGGATCCCACCACAGCCATTAAGGGTGAGTTTTTCAACACACATGGATTTGACCAGAAATCAGTGCCATTTATTCTTTGAGGCTTCTTACCTCGGTTACTTTGAATCGCCTTGCAGGACTTGAAACATTCATAAGCACCGCCAAGAAGCTGCCATCCTCTGAGCTGTACGATGTGGTGGAAGGCTACATTAAAATTTCCATGGAGTGTGCGGAGATATTCGGATTGCTGGAAGGAGACAAACAAATAGAGAGTGAGGTGAGGTGTAATCGTATGAAAAGTGTTTATTTAAACTAAGCCAAAATCTAACCCAGGGAGTTCCAAATTTATGCCACACCGGATAAAGGGTAAATTGAAGGATGGGGGCCATTTTGTACATTAAAGATGTTAAAAACAATCCAAGGTTTGTTAGACCAACTGTCTTAAAAAGGAAGAAATTGTTTTTTTTTTCAATATTTGAAAAACCAAAGGTTATTATTAACTCATTTTTATCATTAATTACTTTTACGTAATTAAGTTACGGCATCGTGTCAATCCACACCCCTGTTTGACTGCAGACGGAAGTATAGTCTATTTTTTTCTAAGTAATATATTTAATTACAAAAACAGAAGACAGATCGGTAACACTCCTGTCAAAACGTTTCCAAACGCGTGCTGCTCTTGCTCTTTTTGGCGTCCCTGTGACTTACACCGCGTCTCCTCATTGGCTCACACCCCGGAAGTGCTCTAACTTTTTTTTTTTTTGGAAGTCTACTGAGTCTCCCCACAGTCACACAGAGGCTGACCAGAACACATTAACAGCAGTTTAATTCTCAGTAGAGAGTATATCAACCTCCAACTCACAAACACGTTTATAGTCCTCTGAACGTTATGATACTGTGAGATGCATACAGGGACACTCAGAAAATCACAATATCTGCATTATGCGTGTATGTGTGGTCTAAATAAACAGAAATACAAAGAAAAACAGTAAGTGGATGTTGATATCACTCCCTAACTTAACGGAAGTACAATTTGAGGCATTTAAGTAAGCTCGGAAATCACAGAAAATACGACTACTCTCAAAATATGTTAATTCAACTTAAATTACTTGCTGTCTTTGAACGTAACCCTTCATTGCTCTTAAAGGGATAGGTTGGATTTTTTGCCACAAAGTTGTATGACATCCCCCTCAGCAGTGTAGTACATCTACAATGACTTACCCCCCACTTGGTCCCGCAAGTCCAGTTCTGGTCGGACTTCCGTGACAAGGAACGTAATTCCACTTAGTTGCTGAAGACAATTAAGTAAAGAGTTTGGCTCCTCAAAATAATATGTGTTCAAAATAAATTTGTATCACAAAAATACCTCGAAAATACCTCGAAAACATCAGACCTCACAAATCGCTCGGCATTATATTTGTTGCCGTGTCCATTCTTGTATATGTGATGAAGACGCTCGCATCTTCTTCCGCGACGGAGAGGCGCAGCCATTTTGTTTCGTGTGTGTGTTCCAACAAAACAAAACAAAAACTAAAGAAGATGTTTTATATATTTTAGAACACACTTTGTGTTAGCTTTGGGTCAGAGGTGACAAAATGTATTAGTTTTAGTTTTATTAGCATCAAAGCAAATTTGTATTATCATTACTTTCAAATCTGCCGCAGGTCGATTAAAAATGAGCTGCATGCTGACAATTTTGAAAACATAGAAGAAAAACATGCTGCATGTCAGCTTTGTGTTATGGGTGACAAAGCATATCGTTAATCTTACTAGTATCGACTTTTTCTTGCTCTTTTTTTCCCCATTTTTGCTGTACAGTATTCCCTCGCTACAACGCGGTTCACTTTTCACTGCCTTGCTCGCTATTACACAGATTTTTTTGTGTGCAATTTTTTTTTTACAGTGTAGCATCCTTTTCTTTTCTTTTTTACAGTGTATGAACCATTCTGGCTTGCTTAATTTACATAATTGTTCGATCGCTAGTAGTGTGGTTGTTTAGTGCTGTATGTTTGCAAGTTTTCCCCCAAACGAAACTCACAACCTCGACTAAACGCTCTGCACCGACAAAGGCACCTGCAGTTGCACCCAAAAGGTGCAGCCGCCGGGCACCAGCAATGGATGCAAAAAAGGCTTTAACTGTCCACTGCAAGACCACGGAGAGGCTGCCTCTGCGGATGCGGTGGCAGAGGCAAACATGAGCAAATTTAAAGACATCATGGAGAAAGGGGGGTATAAGCCTGAACAAGTTTTTAATATGGATGAGACAGGCTTATTTTGGAAATACTACATTGCTGATTCAGCCCATTGACCAAGGCGTGATCCGTGCTTTTAAGGCCCTCTATGCGCAACATACTGTATATATTTTCTCATGTCTGAGAAAGGTGTATAAAGTGTGTTGTGTGGTTTTCCAGCCTTAAAACATATATAATACACAAAATAAAATCCTGTAAATGAAAAAACATATAATAAACAAAAAAACATATCCTGTAAATGGAAAAAAATGCACTGTAAATGAAAAAAAACATATATAATAAATGAAAAAACATATATACAAAATGAAAAAAAGATCAACTTCTACTACACACATTTCACTAGACTTTTTTTTTATCCTAACCCCCACGTTGAACAAGGGAACACTGTATTAAAAACAAAAAAATATATATACTGCTCAAAAAAATTAAAGGAACACTTGGAAAACACATCAGATCTAAACTGGGGGAAAAATGATCTTGAATATCTTTCCTGATAATAAGTGGGTGATGTAGTAGTAATAAAATGATGCCACATCATTTGATAGAAATGAAAATGATCACCCTATAGAGGGGGGAAATCAAAGACACCCCAAAAATGAAAGTGAAAAAATGATCCAGCAGACTGGTCCATTTTGCTAAAATGTCATTGTAGCAACTCAAAATGATTCTCAGTAGTTTGTGTGGCCCCCACGTGCTTGTACGCATGCCTGACAACGTCGGGGCATGCTCCTAATGAGACTACGGATGGTGTCCCAGGGGATCTCCTCCCAGATCTGGACCAGGGCATCAATGAGCTCCTGGGCAGTCTGAGAAGCAACCTGGCGGCGCCGGATGGACCTAAACATAATGTCCCAGAGGTGTTCTATTGGGTTTAGGTCAGGTGAACGTGGGGGCCAGTCAATGGTATCAATTCCTTCATCCTCCAGGAACTACCTGCATACACTAGCCACATGAGGTCGGGCATTGTCATGGACCAGGAGGAACCCAGGTCCCACTGCACCAGCGTAGGTTCTGACAGTGGGTCCAAGGATTTCATCCCGATACCTAATAGCAGTCAGGGTGCCATTATCTAACCTGTAGAGGTCTGTGCGTCCTTTCAGGGATATGCCTCCCCAGGCCATCACTGACCCACCACCAAACCGGTCATGCTGAATGATGTTGCAGGCAGCAAAACGTTCTCCACGGCATCTCCAGACCCTTTCACGTCTGTCGCATGTGCTCAGGTTGAACTTGCTCTCATCAGTGAAGAGCACAGGGCACCAGTGGTGTAGTTGCCAATTCTGGTGGTCTATGGCAAATGCCAATCGAGCTCTACGTTGCTGGGCAGTGAGCACAGGGCCCACTACAGGACGTCGGGCCCTCAGGCCACCCTCTGTTTCTGATTGTTTGGTCAGAAACATTCACACCAGTGGCCTGCTGGAGGTCATTTTGTAGGGCTCTGGCAGTGCTTATCCTGTTCCTCCTTGCACAAAGGAGCAGATACCGATCCTGCTGAGGGTTGAAGGACCTTTTACGGCCCTGTCCAGCTCTCCTGGAGTAACTACCTGTCTCCTGGAATCTCCTCCATGCGTCCATGTACCTCAGTGATGCCCTGGTCCAGATCTGGGAGGAGATCCTCCAGGACACCATCCGTAGTCTCATTAGGAGCATGCCCCGATGTTGTCAGGCATGCGTACAAGCACGTGGGGGCCACACAAACTACTGAGAATCATTTTGAGTTGCTACAATGACATTTTGGCAGAATGGACCATTCTGCTGCATCATTTTTTCACTTTCATTTTTGGGGTGTCTTTGATTTCCCCCCTCTATAGGGTGATCATTTTCATTTCTATCAAATGATGTGGCATCATTTTGTTACTAATACATCACTCACTTATTATCAGGAAAGATATTCAAGATCATTTTTCCCCCAGTTTAGATCTGATGTGTTTTCCAAGTGTTCCTTTAATTTTTTTGAGCAGTGTATTTTTTATATTTTTTGGCATGTACTACGGGCCAATAAAAAACAAGCTGCGAGTCGCAAATGGCCCCGAGTCACAATTTGGACACCCTGGCCTTACAGAAACAATGAGAAATTGATTTTGGTAATGATTGATGATCAATGCTGTTAATGTTGGTCAGCTGTGGCATGAACTTTTTTTCCCTCATAACCTATTTTGATTCTTTGCAGTGTACCTAAAATGTCTTGTAATGGTCTGATGCGGGCCATCTGTCTTTTTATTTTTAGTATATGCCACGGGCCAATAAAATACGAACTGCAGCCTGCTAATGCAAATGAGTTTGGACACCCCTGGTCTAATCTGAGCTTGGAATGTGTGCAGATGTCGCTGATCTTGGAGAGTTTGGAGGTGATTCTCCTGAGGACAGCCAGCGATTTGTCCCACTTCAACATGGTTGGCAACACAATCGTGAAAAAAACGGTTTCCAGCCACATGAAGCGGATTCAAGGATGTTTTCTGTCACGGAATCACAGGTCAGTTTAATTAGTGGAACCTCGGCGGATGAACACGTCCTAGATGCTGACCATCTGAAAAACTTTTCTTTTTTTTTTTTTCCCCCTCCAGATTGGTCCGTCAGTGCCTCAGCCTCCTGTCTGCGTCCGTATCTCAGGGGCCCGAGGCTGCCAGGGAGGTGCTGAGTCACATTCACATTAATAAAGCGCTCTGTGGGCTCGTAAAGTGGAAAGATAACAAGGTAAAGACGGAAATAGTCGCTTTATTATGACCATCACTTTTCTTGTTTGACTATAATCAAACATTTGCAGGGAAAACCTGATGTCCGCATGGCCTTCATCCAGTTTGTGCTCTCCTTTTTGGTGTCAGGAGACAATGCAACTGTTGGACACATATTAGAGGTCAAAGGTAACATGGGGGTTGTGCTTGATACCCGTCACTGCACTTTCAAAGGGGCCCAACCCTACATTTGCAACTTTTCAGACTTGTGGGTATGTTTAAAGTGCACACATGTCACAACTTTAGGAAGTCCATTTATGATTTAGTTTTCCACTATTTGTAGTGGCCCAACCACCGTGCCGGGAAGCTTTTAGATGCAATGATAAAAAAAAAATACACTTTAAAAAATGCATTTGTATTGTAAATAATGACATCAAATTTTATGTAAATGCATATCAAATTTGAAAAATAGTATTTTACGTGTTACTAGTTACTAGTTAGTTACTAGTTTTTACGTGTATATGTTGTTTGTTGCCAGCGACAACCCGTCCCACTTTGTTCGATGGTCATTGAACTCACCATTGTTGGTGTGCTAATGTTCTCCCACGCTGCACAGATAGACTACCATACTGTATTTTTACCATTTTTCTTTCACCTCATATTTGGTCCCAAACGCTGATACTATGTGAAAATGCATAAAGGCAAGTTTTGGTGACGTTATTGAGTGCTAATGTGCATATTTGTTGGTGCAAAACCTAAAGTTAATTCATGCTAGCACACTGCATTTTACCACACACATCAAACAGCGACGTAATAATCTTCTCTCTGAAAAATTGTTGCTGTCGAATTTGCAGTACAGTTGTACCTCGCCACTACGCGTTTCGCATTTTGCGACTTCACTCTCACAAATACATGTATATTAATGAATAAATCATTGCTGATTTGTGGTTGGGTACGGCCAATTATTAGTATTAAAAATATGCACATTTTAGCAAATTTGACCTATTTTGTGCCTAAATTAAATATTTTCAAGCATAAAAATGTCTAAATGAAGTAAAATACTGTACAAATATGAGGCATTCAGAAGATGCATTCCAAGATGTTACGATGATGCGTAGTATTCTACACTGGTCACTAGGTGTCAATAATGTTACATTGATGACACAATAGCCACCGCAGGAAGTACTGTACACACAAAAAAAAGAACAGCAACAAGGGGCTCGCCAATGCTAACATGTGAGTCTTCATTATGTTTTATTTTCTCTTAGTATGTCTACTCTTTTGGGTGATAGGAGTGTAAAGATGACTATAGGGGTGTTATTTCATGTATAGAGGGCTCTAATAATGTTTAAAAAAAGTCATAAACAAGATGATAAACAGGTTTTCTATTCTCTAAGTACAAAAATATTCTATTTCTGTGGGTGGCAGTAGCTCAGGAGGTAGAGCAGGTTGTCTGGAAACCGGAAAGTTGCCGTTTCAATCCTTGCTCCCTCCACCCAGTCACCGTTGTCGTGGCCCTGGGCAACACACTTCACCTTCCTTGCCTCCATTGCTGTCCACACTGGTGTATGAGTGTGAATGAATGTTTGGTGGTGGTCAGAGAGGCCGTAGGCGCAAATTGGCAGCCACGTTTCTGTCAGACTACCCCAGGACAGCTGTGGTTACAGGTGTAGTTTACCATCACCAGTGTATGACTGAAGAGTGAATGAATTAATGGGTTCACTTTGGGTGCCTTGAAAAACGCTATAAAATCGAATCCATTATTATTATTATTATTATTTATAAATAAGAAATCCTACTTGTTGGGTGTGGAACTAATTAATTAACTAAATGGATTTTTGTATAATATTTGTCCTTTTTTAAAAAAAAAAAAAAAAAAAAACCTTACAAGCTAGACAGAGCCATCTGGGTGAGGACCGTTAGGTGCTTTCATGTCAGACTTTCCAAAAGTGTCCAATAAGACCAGAAAAAGTTGCTCGATTTTGTCGCTTTTTTGAAAAAGAGTATCTCGGAGGGCCTGAATGCATTTATACATAGTACAACATTTGGCGGCAACACTGATGCTTCCTGCTGTATCTTCTCATTCTCTGTTCATGAGCAAGGCCCGAAAGATAGCGCCAAATCTATCTGTGGCGGTCCAGATTTATTTGCGGTGGAGACCCTGGCAACTTTCCGGGTGCTCAGCGGTAATCGGCCACGGCTGCTTAGTACGGTTTGTCGCTGGTGTATCTTTCCATGGGGCTTCTATGGGAAGCCTTTTGACCTGCGACAGATTGCATCAGAGTAGGCGTGCTTGGGGGAGGAGGCTGCCAAATTGAGTGTTCCGGCCAAGAGGAGAAGAATGCAGATTTGCGCTGTACGCAAACTTTTTTATGGGATAGATTTATGGGAGTATTTTCGGAAAATCAATTTCCTATAGTGCCCCACTGGGGCCCAATATAATTTTAAGATAGAGTCCTTCTATAATATATTTCATATCACACTGGCTGATGTATATTTAAATCAGACTTTATTCTGCAATGACAGTACAGTCTTTGTTTCATGTTGATTTGTCACGCCAGAGCTTCTGCCAGCGATCCTGAGCACGGGGCTGAAGGAGGACCGGATGTCGGTCGTCAATCTCATTTTGTCCACGCTGAAGAGCAGAGTGAGTGCGCGCTCACCTGATTGTTGAAGACTGCTCAAAGAGACGAGTTCTCCTTTTCTGTCTCACGTGAATTGTGTCTGATGCAGGTGGTCTTAAACAAGGCCGTTAGCAAAACACAAAAAGTGCGTTTTTTCACACCCGCCACGCTAGCCAGCATTGCTTCTCTGTACAAATGGAACGGGATCGTCGACGCCGCCGTGGGTGATAAGACAGTGAGTTTGTCTCACCTTTCACTTTGTCTTTGCTGCAGTTGTTCTAAATGATGTTTCTATGACAAGATGGAGGAGGACTGTGAGCATGCTGGGATATCGGTGGTGAGGAAGCTGGCTCACAGTTTCCTTCTGGACCTGTGCTGCTCGCGGAAGCACGGGATCAGCTTTCACGATGCCAGCTTTGGCACGGCAGGCAGGCAAGTATTGTCCACATTCATCTCTACATGACTTACACTTTTTGCTCTTCTTCTTCTCAGTGCTACACCTCCTTTTTTACAGAGCCGGAAACATCGTCCTGCTGCAGTTCCTGGTGGGCCTGAGGCAGGCGACTGAGGACGAGCTGGTGGCTGAGCTGGTGGTCAACACGCTCAAGGAAAGTCCCGACGTTGTGACGAGATACTTCAAAGAGACGCAGCACTCGTACGCCCCCCGCCTCAAGAGTGCTTGGCAGGACAATGTCCGGCTTCTCAAAAAGGTACGTTCTTTGCGGAGGACCAAAACCGTCCACATGGACAAGACATGATTGACAATTAAAAAAAATAATTACAACTACTACATATACTGTATTTATGGATTTTATTGGGTGAGAAAAAGAGAAAATGTAAAGAATTTAAAAACACAGAAGGGCCGAGTGGTTAGCATGTTGGCCACACAGTCAGGAGATCGGGAAGACCTGGGTTCGAATCTCCGCTTGGGCATCTCTGTGTGGAGTTTGCATGTTCTCCCCGTGCGTGGGTACTCCGGTTTCCTCCCACCTTCCAAAAACATGCATGTTAAGTTCATTGGCAACTCTAAATTGTCCATAGGAATGAATGTGAGCGTGCGTTTGGGTGGCGACCAGCCCAGTGGGTGGATGGATGGAAAAACCCAGAAATGAAAGGAAATTAAGGAGCAGTAAAACAAATGGATGTTTTTTTTCAAATAGACTGAATGATATTGAACAGTTTGGAAAATATGGAATATTTTCTAAAGATAAAATGAATAAATTTGCATGAGCACAAGTCTTATTTAGATAGATACTTAATTGAAACAGATTGTTTTCTCTGATCATTTTGTCTGTAATATGAGTTTAATGTGACTATTGAGGTGTTATGTCATGTCTAAGGGGCTCTAATAAAATTAGAAAGTGTATTTAGAAGGTTTGCAAACAGGTTTGACTTGATTTATAAATAAGGAATCGTACTTCACAGAAATTCATTCATTGTGGTCGGCTCTGGAACCAATTAACTGTGATAAACGAGGGATTACTCTACAGTAGAGTAGATTTACTAGTATTTACTTATATTTTTACTCACTATTTGTAAACATTGTTTATCTTATGTTCTTGGCAATTCATTACGTTTTATTCATATTGTATTGCATTTTTATTTAAGAGTGTTTATAGAGTGTTTTATATAAGAGTGCTAGTGCGGCCAAGCACTTTCACTTGTAGATCAATAAAATCTGTTTCCAATCCAATCCACTTTGTTTATATAGCACATTTTATAAACAGTTTCCAAAGCGCTGCACAAACTAGTCCAACAATAAATAATAAAAAGTAAAAGTACAAGTTAATACAATAAAAGCTAGTAACTCAAATAAAAACAAAAAGATTTAAAAACAAAATTAAATAAAAAAATGGTAATGGTTTTATTTAATTTGAACATGCATACAAGTTACAATGGAATACATCACATGATACAATTCACAGTTCCACGTGTCCAAAAGGAGTAGGAAGAAGCAAAGCTTATTTAATCCTAACCTGTGCATTTATTCACTTCCTGTATTTCATATGTGATCTTTTTAATACATAGAAAAGTGATAAGGTAATGTGACAATATGGTAACATAATTGTCAAGGTTTTTCCACAGTCATAATAAATAATAACCATTTAGAATAATCTAAATAATAATTAAATAATAAATACAAACAAACAAACAGAACAAATCCAAGACTCTTCTTTCTTGTATTTTGCAAATATGAACTGCTTGTATTGTTTCTTAAAATGGCTCATCTTGGTGCTTTGTTTGAGTTCCTTCCTCAATCTGTTCCACAGTTTGATTCCACATACAGAAATGCTGTGGGGTTTTTAGCGTGTTTTAAGTGTAGTTTTTCCCTTTGTTGATATTTCATAAGTATTGTATGACATTTTGGGTAGCAGTTTATTATTTGCTTTATGCATTATTTTATTATTATTAGCTTATTATTATTATTATTTTATTTTTAGCTTATTTTAGAAATTTTAATATTTGTGATTTTCGAAATAAAGGATTTGTATGTTCTCTCTATGCGGCATTATGGGTTATCCTAACTGATATTTTTTGCAGTATATTTAGCGAGAGAAGATTGCTTTTATAGTTACTACCCCATATCTCCACACAATAAGTTAGATATGGTAATATCAGAGCACAGTAAAGCGTATGGAGTGATTTTTGGTCAAGGACAAATTTTGTTTTATTCAATATTGAAGTATTTATCGCCACATTATGTTGTATATTTTTAATATGAGATTTCCAGCTAATTTTGTCATCTATTTTGATAACCAAAAATCTAGTTTTGTTCACCCTTTCAATGTCCACACCGTTAATTTGTATTTGCGTGTGCATGACATTTCTTCTATGACCAAATAGTATTATTTTAGTTTTACTTATGTTCAATTATAATATGTTTTTATCGAAACATCTTTTTAATATGGACGTTTCATCTGTGACTTTTTTCAATTAACTCTTGTGTGCTTTCCCCAGAACAAAAAGCAGTGCTATCATCCGCAAATAATGCTAACTAATAATACTAATCTTTCATCACTTTATAGATATCATTAATATACAACAGTTTTGGTGCCAGTATTGACCCCTGGGGTATTCCACATGTAATATTTAAACTTGCAGATGTGCATTCTCCTAGCTTCACATATTGCCTCCTGTTAGCAAGGTAGCCTTTGATCCAATTCAAAACTAGCCCTCTGATTCCGTACCTTTCCAATTTTGCAATTAGGATGTTGTGATTAATTGTATCGAAAGCTTTTGTCAGATCCATAAATACTGCAGCTGCTCACTTTCTGTGGTCTATAACGTTGGTAATTTCCTAATTTTGATCAACGCCATTGAGGTTGAAATGTTAGCTCTATATCAATACTGGCTATCCGCAAGTAATTTGTTCTAAATGATAAATTTGTCCAACCTGTTATTGAATAGCTTCTGGATTCCGCAGGGTATGCTGGAGCCTATCCAAGCTAACTTCGGGTGAGAGGCGGGGTACACATCTGGACTGGTCGCCAGCCAATGGCAGGGCACATATTGACAAACAACCATTCACACTCACATTCATACCTATGGACAATTTAGAGTCGCTAATTAACCTACTTAACTTAACAAGCATGTTTTTGGAATGTGGGAGGAAACCAGAGTACCCGGGGAAAACCCACTCACGCACGGTGAGAACATGCAAACTCCACACAGAGATGCCCAACGAAGATTCCAACCCAGATCTTCCCGATCTCTTCACCGTGTGGCCAACACGCTAACCACTCGGCCACCGTGCGGAAATTTACCAGTCTGGAATGATAAGTTACTGATGTACGTCAGCGGTTCTACGATCTGGTTAATAACCCTTTTTATTTTTTCCATTTCAATTCAATTACAATTAGTTGATGTTTTTGCTTTGCAATTATTGACATAAGTGATTTCCTTTTTTGTCACATCACCGAGGAACATGGAATTAGGATTCCTGTTTATTGTTTCATTCCTTTCCTCCACTATCCAGAATTTCTGAATCTCTTCTTCCAGTTTTGGTCCAATATTTACAAAATAATTATTAAACTTTTCAACTACCTCATTCATATCATCATTATCGGTCTTTCCAACCATGAAATAATGAGGGTAGTCTGCTTTCTTAGTGCTGTTCCTTATAATACTGTTTAGAATGGCCCAAGTTGGTGAAAAAAAACAACTAAAAATAGCTAAAAAATAAAACAGTAATAAAAATAAATAAAAACAACAAATAAATAATAATTATATTTAAATTATATATGTATTAAAATATTATTAATAATTAAATATTTGTTTTAAGATTTTCATAATTTTAATTGTTTAAGTCTAATTAGTATCCAAAGAGACAGTAAATGCAGAAATAAGCCCATGCATTTAAATTAATGGATAAGATTTGCATATGAAAAAATTTTAGATGTAGTAATTTAAGTAGCATTTTTTTCTGATTTTACTGGTTACATTATTTTTATGCAAAAAATAAAAAATAGATTATTTTAAAAATAATTGATTGTACAGGTGTACCTAATGAAGTGTCCTGTGAGCGTACATGAGAGTTGCTGCGGTTGACTAATATCATTTCAATTCACGTCAGATCTACGAGGCCCAGCCAGAGATCAGCGCCGTGTTTCACACTCGCGAGCTCCTTCCTCTTCCTCGCCTGCTGTCCATGATCATGGTCGTCTCACTTCCTCCGGTGTGCACCAAGGCCTTCTTCACACAGGGCCTCAGTGTATGTGGCACACGCGCTCAAATCAGTGCAGAAGATGGACGGACTCTGCAGACCCCGTAAACCTCTCAACCTCTCCACAGTTGGCCAACACCGCGGCGCAGCTCACCACCTTCTCCACCGTGAGCTTCATCCTGAAGAAGGCCGACAAGAACGTGGCGTTCCTCCTAGGGCACCGTTCAGATGTGTACACGCCTGACGTGCTGGCCGACCTGCTGCAGCAGTACAGAGAGACGCTAAGCAAGGTGAACACAAACAACCCTCCGCTTGAAAAGCGTTTTACTTTCCAAATGTCATCCTCTCGCCACAGATTTTGCCCGATATGACGAACATCGTCGCCAAGTGGCAGTCTCTAGCCAAGAAGGACAAAACGGAGGACAAAGCAAGTGGAGACAGCCAAGCGTCTGGTAAGAATCTGGCCACTTTATTAGGCACACCCGCACACACTGATGAGATCCGATACACGAAGAATAACTTTCTCTGGCTGATAATGCTCCATTTACAGATACAGGCGAGCGTCGTTGTACCGTGTTTTCTGTTCTGACGTTTCGTGGTGACTACGCAGTCCCATAAGTTATTAATACTGTACAGAAAGACTAGTTGCATGCACCCGACGGAAGAATATGGAGGCAGATTGCGTAGAGGGGTGCCAAACTCATTTTCATTGAGGGCAGTTATGTCTGCCCTCAGAGGGCCACTTATACAATCATGAGGTAATATCCATAAATACAGTATGACCTCATGGTATTATTACACTATTGCCCATGCATTTCATTACATTTTCACTACCAAATGGATGGATAACTTGCTTTTCAAGTGAGAAGTGAAGTGACAATGTCAAGGTGACAAGCAGACATTCAAGTAATTACTTTTGCTGAAATAATGTTAGATAATATGAAAGAACCTGCGTGCAGTGCCATTTTTCTGTCAAAATGAAAGAATAAAAACTTTTATAAGGAAAAAAGGTCAAGTGCTTGATTGACACACATTATTCCCAGGCTTTCACATAAAATTATGTGGCGGGCCACATCTGGCCCACGGTCCTTGAGTTTGACACATTTGACACATGGGGCAGAGAGGAAGGACAATGTCGTTTTTGTTCTTTTCAGGTGCTTTTTTTCGCCTTCATTGAGTCTCCAAGGTGAAAGGCAAATTATTAAAATTATTATATATATATACAGTATATGTGTATTATATAAACTCTTCCCTCACCCACCCCCCATACCCCCTGGTAGGGTGGGTGGCTGTTCATCTCAAGCTCGGGTCCTCTACCAGAGGCCTGGGATCTTGAGGGTCCTGCGCAGTTATCTTAGCTGTTCTTAGGATTGCTATCTTCTGGACGGAGATGTCTGATGTTTCTCAGGGTATCTGCTGGAGCCACTTCTTCAGTGTGGGGGACACGGCCCCCAGTGCTCCTATGACCACGGGCACCACTGTTGCTTTCACCTTCCAGGCCCTCTCCAGCTCTTCCTTGAGCCCTTGGTATTTCTCTAGTTTCTCGTGTTCCTTTTTCCTGATATCGCCATCATTAGGGATGGCTACATCCATCACAATGGCTGTCCTCTGCTGCTTATCCATGATCATGATGTCTGGTTGGTTGGCCACAACCATCTTATCGGTCTGTATTCGGAAGTCCCAAAGGATCTTAGCCCTCTCATTTTCCACCACCTTGGGAGGTGTTTTCCATTGCGATCTAGGGGTCTCCAGTCCATATTCTTCACAGTTGTTTCTGTACACTATACCGGCTACTTGGTTATGGCGTTTCATGTATTTTTTTTCCTGCCAGTATCTTACACCCTGCTATTAGGTGCTGGACTGTTTTAGGGACCTCTTTGCACAGCCTGCACCTGGGATGCTGCCTGGTACTGTATTGCTCTGGTGCTCAAGGCCTGCTCCTGTGCTGCCATGATTAGTGCCTCTGTGCTGTCCTTCAGCCCAGCCCTCTCTAGCCATTGGTAGGACTTGTTCCTATCCGCCACTTCAGCTATCTGTCAGTGGTACATCCGATGCAGGGGTTTTTCTCCCATAATGGTTCCTCTAACACCTTCTTTTTCAGTTTCCACTGCCTGAGACATTCATTCACTAAGTGCTTCATCTCTTGGGGCCATCTTCCTGATGCATGTCGTCATGAAAACCATCTGAGCTGAGCATTACTTTCACTTTTTAAAGTATTCTTTTCTTGATGGATTTCAGGTGTGGCCCGTGTTTTGTTCATGGAGTGTATATTGTGTGTCATCCTACTTTAAACCCCATTATTAACCAATACTGTATTATTTGTGTGTGTGTGTGTGTGTGTGTGTGTGTGTGTGTGTGTGTGTGCATAACAGCGCCAGAGACACCTGAGGTGATCCTGCTTAAAGCTATGATCCTCCAGGTGATTTGTCTTTACCAAAAAGTCGTGCCACACCTGGTCAGCCAGTGCAAGTTTGACTTCAGCAAGTTCCTGAAAGGTAATCGTTTTTGTCGTAAAATAAAGCGCCTGTTCGCACTCTTAAAAATGGACGTTGTCTGGCGTCTGTAGGAGTCGTGTCAGAGGGAGGAGTGGATGAAGAAGTGGCCCCCGTCCTGCAGCATCAGATACTACAGCTGGCCTTAGACCTTCCCGCCAACAAGTTCTCATGGTTCCGCTTTCAGGTTAAGAACCTTTTTATAAAATACTGAATCTTTGTTTTTATAAACGTTCCCACTGGACTCTCCTCACTTTGTTTCTCTGGCGCGCAGGAAGCCGCAGATGAAGAGAAGTCGGTGCTTTATCTGCTCCTCAAGATGTTTGTCAGCAGCCGCAGCAGCCAACTCAAGACCTCCACGCGGATGCTGGTTCTGAAAGTGAGAAACCGATTTCATTTTCTTGTGAAGCGTTGGCTCAGTAGCTTGATGTCGAGCTCGCATATTCATCTCAAACTATACAATTGAGCTGCTCCCGTGTGTAAGGCGCTACGGTTGAATGCTTTGGATCAGTGGTTCTCAACCGGTTTGGCTGCAGGACCCACCATCACCCATCAATGACAGTTTTTCAACTAACAATTTGTAAATATGTTATATTTAAAGGGCCTGTTACGCGGCTGTCTCGAGGGCACTTACTTTGTTTTTTAGTTATTAACTCAGCAAGTAAACTTGACACTAATAATAGGAGGTCATTTTCTTCTGTAGACCACCCTTCTCCCTGGGTCAATAGATAGAACTGGGCGTGAAACAGTACTTGCGAGTCTTGATTGCGGGTGGAATTCCCCCACACAACAAAACGGGAGCCGGAGAGGTGAAACGCTCGTCTCTTCAGGGCTCCAGACTAACTAGACTAGCAGCACAGTGGCCCCTAACTTAAAATTTTAGGAGCACAAGCAGAAAGTGTAGGGGCACACAGTGAAATCGACTTTCAAAGTAAACATTCACATTTCCTCTCATTTTCATTGTATTACTAAAAATGCTACCAACTCCAATACCGGCCTGTTTTCACACGTCGGCCCGCCTTCTTCTTCTTCGGTGTTTGTCTCCTTCTTCATCTTTAGGAGTTCATGCCGGTTGGCAAACTAGATCATTTGCGCGTTCCTGTCAACTACTGGGTTGAAGTGTGGAGCACAAGTTTGTCAGCAACAAAAAATATGAAATAATAAAACCCTCACCTATGGTCACTTATGAGCTTTGGGTAGTGACCTAAAGGACAAGATGGCAGATACAAGCGGCCAAAATGAGTTTTCTCCATAGGGTGGATGGACTCTCCCTTAGAGATAAGGTGAGAAGCACTGTCATCCG